>NW_025767512.1:620000-1220000 GCF_003918875.1 Haliotis rubra
ATTTACAGTTATCCAGGTCGAACCCGTGAACCCGATCCCGTTATGTCACAGGGGGTTGTTGCTGTCTGTCGAATATGTCCCGAATATATACTATTCACACTTTGCTAAGGATCAAATCATGGATTCAACAGAAAACTATGATGTGGGGTCAAATTTGGTTTAAATATCTAAGCTTATGGTAAGCATGGATCCTAGGTTTCAGTATGACATTTCATCTTGTCGATCCCATACCTGCTATTGACAGGTGTTGTGTACTTGTCAATGACTCGTTCCATGATATGCAAAATGGTTGATTGGTGCCATGAAAACCATTTTTATGGTTACTCATGTATTAAGTGTATCAGGTTAGATTAAAGTGGCTGTTTGCCTACAGAGGTGTTACCATATCATTATTTATTCAGTTTAAATGGATACAATCTCAAAATATATATCTACGTTTAAGTAAAGTTGTGACATTTTGTGATCCTTAGCAAAGTGTGAGTATGGCCACAAGCAGAAATGGGTATTGGGGATGGAATAGCCATTGAGTCACGAACGTAACTGATACCGAGTACCTATTTTGTCTGGAATAGCCATGGAGACAGAAAGGCGGGAGTTAAGGGGGCTGGAGGGGAGGGTGTGTGCGCCATTTTGTCATGGGGGACAAACAAGGAGTGTGGGTGTAGGTGAGATGGGATGGGATGGGGAAGTTGTTCTGCCCTGAATCCCTACTGTGTTAGCCCTGATACGATGATACGAAGATGGATGTCCACCAGATTGACGATTCTTGACAGGTTTAGGTCGGAACTCCCGAATCGTCATTACCGGTAGATTGATGATGGATTCTGGGAATGAACAGTGAAGCTGTAACAAAATTTAATTATGTTTTTAGCAATGTGTTCATCTTATCATTTTCTTTCGATTTGTCGAGATTATCTTGTAGCTCAAGGTCAAGGTCAGTACAACGGAACGATCTGTGATAGTCTCGTAGATCAAGGTCAAGGTAAGTACAACGGAAAGATCTGTGATTGTCTCGTAGATCAAGGTCAAGGTCAGTACAACGGAAATCTGTGATTGTCTCGTAGATCAAGGTCAGGGTCATTACGATTATTGACACTGTCTTGTGTATTCATCACCATATTTGTAGATCGTGTTGTATGAAATGTTATGAACAAATATTCATTTTGTTTATTTGTTTGTTTTCGAAACAAAGTTGGTTAAAATAGCTAGATTTACCTCTCCAAGAAAAAAACATAATGAAATTATCATTATCAATAGCTAAAAATTCACTTCATCGATCCATTTCCTTACCCACCAGTACCTGAATAGATCAATCGGTATTTAACATCTTAATGTGAATCTATAAGTATGTATAACTACCAAAACATTTACGATTCAGACATAACTTGTGTCACAGTCGGCCGAGTTCACGTTCTCGAGAGGTATTTTCACTTGAATGCGCAAACGCCTGAACTCACTTTAGCGTCTTTCGCTTGGCAAGAGCACACATTCGCGCTCCTTAGTGGACATTAGAAAAATTACAAATCCATCAGCGATCAAACAGAAAGAAGTTGTCACTCAGGCTGAACATCGGAATGGGAATCGAAGCGTGGAGACAAATATACTGTGGCAGGATTATCCATTATTTTGTGATCAATGAACAAATAATTTCGATTAAATTCTTATTTCGGTATTGTAAAAGCTAAAAATTGATGCAAATTATTTTTCAGTTAAAAACTGAAATATCAACAGAGGATGTTACTTTGAACTCATTCATCATTGCCTATTTGGCAGGAATGTGTTCACCTTAAAACGCCTCATTATTATTGTGGGGTCTGTTTTGGTTCTGTTTCCAGACTCCATCTGATTATGACTCTTGGTTTATTTGCGTAATTCCGAGTTGTCAATAAAACGGGAACAGTCACGACTTGCGATTCCTCGAAACCTAGTATGATAGATCCGCATCCTGGCTGCCCCTGATTCTGTTTCATGGGTTTCCTAGGCAACCCATGCTTGTCGTAAGAGGCGACTAACGGGATCGGGTAGTCAGACTCGCTGACTTGGTTGATACATGTCATCGTTTCTCAATTGCGTAGATCGAGGCTCATAATGTTGATCACTGGATTGTCTGATAGAGGCTCAATTATTTACAGACAACTGCCAAATAGCTGGAATATTACTAAGTGCGGCGTTAAACAACAAACATAGAAACAAAACATGGGATTCCCAGTCTGCATGACATCGGGATTTCCTCACGCATAAAGCCGACTCAATGGGACTGAAATACACCCAAATCCACTCACTAACTCTAACAAGCGAGCAGGTTGCTATTCTCGAAACGTTCGTAGCCCTACGAACTTCTTAAGCCCATTCTTAACACATTGGCTACGATCAAAGTTAAGAATTCTTAGGGCTACGAACGTTTCGAGAATAAGGGCCCAGGGTCCCGTTCCTCAAAGCGATCGTAGCGCTAAGATGATCGTAACTCCCACACTTTAACATAGACTTACGACACTTGTAGCGCTAAGATGATCGTAACTCCCACACTTTAACATAGACTTACGACACTCGTAGCGCTAAGATGATCATAACTCCCACACTTTAACATAGACTTACGACAATCGTAGCGCTACGATCGCTTTGAGGAACGGGACCCCTGTCAGTAAGTGCCATCTTACTGGCAACACACTCTCTTAACCCAACTGTGGGATTTACTGTCGCATTCTTTTCAGCTACAGCAATACAGGCCGTTCTGTACACTCCAACCTCCTTAACCCCCACCGATAAGACGGATCTCAGTACTCTACTGCCTGTGTTTCACCACAATGTCGACTCTTGACATAACGTTTAATATCTCGTCACTATATCTATACTGATGTGCAAAAGAAAGTACACACTTGGTGCTTTGAGACTATCAAAACAACGTAAATATTTTGCTAGCAATGTTCCAATTGGGTACGATATCTATGGTGTTATTGCAACACGTACACAATGTTTGTGACTTGTGAGTCGCAATCAAAACACTTTTCTAAATATTACGCTGTTTTCAGGAAAATATTGTACCAACGCATCAGGTGTGTACTTTCTTTTGAACGTCAGTTTACTTGCCCAGAACACACTGGGAATTAACGACGACGTGAATGTAGTGGCTCGGTGATGTCGAGGAAACCCGCACCACAAGGCTATGTACTCTGTCTTTAATGAGGACTCGAACCCGGGTCTCGATCTGACGAAACACCGCCTTTAACCACCAGGCTACACTAATCCCCTTTCCTGTAAGAGAAAAGGAAAAACAGTTATATCGATGCTTACTTCATACGTCAACTCACCTCCTTAATGAAACAACAGAAAACGAGCAAAACAATCAAACTAAACTGGTTAAAACATCAGAAATGTCAAAATATTTTAACCGCAGTCAGCAATATCCTAGCTATATCATCATGAATGTTGTATGGTGGCGATTAGATGTCTGACTCAGAGAGTGTGTTTCGAATCCCGGATGGGAGTCTAAAAAATACCAGAATCTGTACTTTACTGAGAAAATGAACTCACAAGTATAACACCTGTTATATGTATAATATACCACGATGGCCTGTAAATAATCGATCCGGGATAAGAAAAAACAATGGTTGATGCTATGAGCACCGCGCTAAAGATACGGAATCAGCCACGTCACCGAGCCCAAGGTCACTTTCCAGGAGAACACCTTTGACTTTCATGTGATCGTGTTTGGACTTTTTACCATTGTTTTATGCAGGCTCGATGTCCTTACATATCAATAAGCCAATTCCTGGTGTCCCCGCCGTGATATTGCTGGAATATTGCTAAAAGAGGCGTAAAACCATATTCACTCACTCACTGACATACCCCCGTGACATGCTTATCTAAAACACAAAGTACGTCATGAGACACATTGCGGGGTAGAATTAGAGCACGTCACGCCAAAGACCGGGTTTGATTCCCAATTTTATCATCTCCGTATCATGGTTTTTCGGACGTTTAAGACCATCCGTTGTTTTGTCCCTCATCCCCGGAACAAAAGTAAAACATGCAACTAAGTTATAAAACACAACTGTGCCTTCGTCATCTGAGTTCTTATAACGTCGACCCGTGAAGATCCGGGCTAGAATTGATCTTCAGCAACCCAGGCTTGCAAGAGGCGACTAACGGGATCGGGTGGTCGGGCTCTCTGACTTGGTCGACACAATGCCATGTATGTCCTCGTATCCCAATTGCGTAGATCGATGCTCATGCTGTTGGTCACTGGTTTGTCTTCACTCGATTTTTTCCAGACCGCCGCCATATAGCTGAAATATTGCCGAGTGTGGCGTAAAACTAAACTCACTTACTGTTATAATAATAATGCCTGCTAAACGCAACACAAATCGTTACAGCGCGAGTAAACACTGCCGTCTGAAAAGGTATATTCCGGCAATACATTGTGTGAAGCCTATATTGATGTCCCTGTTTGATATCATTAATCTTGCTTCATGAATTTGATCAAAGAAAAATGGTTATGAATACTTCATATAAAAACATCTCCGGGACAAAACCGACCACAATAATTTACACCCATCAGACAACTTAACATGGAAATAGGGCCACCTCCCTTTAAGATCACGTCCCCTGATATTGTACGCTGTACATTTAATAGCGCGACCTCGTCAAACCAGTCACCCAAGAGCGTATAACAGCCTCTGGCAATCTGCCAACGCATGCTCTTGCATACGCCGAAGCTCCAAACACCGCTGCCAAGCAAGTCCCTCACGTCACTTGTTGACAAAGCCTACGTAATGTAATGACTAACCCTGCTCTGGAGTCCATGTGGATTGCTTACACCGAGAAGGGTCAAGGGTAAGTTTTGTCAGAGACAATGGACAAGATTTCATTCCAATCTTGGCATGTTGCCGAGTTTGTAGTTTTCAAATACAGACGGCGTCACATTAATGCGCCGACCGTTATACCTGACTGGGCTATGTTCTTCAGGTTGCTGAACGTGAATATTTGTGTCAATGAAATGTATTCCAATTTATGAATTTAATGAAAAAAATAAAATCTTACGTTGTTGAGAAACACATACAATCGCAACAGATAGGAAGAATTTCATAATATTATAATGATGATTCAGTTAATTTCTTTGTACACAGATATTAAAGGATACTGTCGATATTGTTATACCACGGGATTGGGTCATTTAATGGAGTGGTGATCCAATCTTGGTGCTTGAGTGAAACCTCGTCACTACATGGCTGGAATAATGCCGATGTGACGTAAAGCCCATCTCACCTCAACTGGTGCTTGAAGCACGGACGGCTTAGTCATTGTACAGAGTTGCGTCCCTTCGCACGCCAGAACTCTGTGATCGTGTGTTCGAATCCAGGTTTCTGTACTTCTTAGGTCTCGTTAAATTAATCTTAATACGTCAATGGTGGTTGGAGAAGGAACACGTATGGAACAAGCTCTTACTTCGATACAACCACAAGTCTCAGTGTAAAGCACCTAATCGCCAGCACACAAAGTCAGCGATCTAACCCACTGAGCCACCGTGTCCACAGAGCGGAAGTGGCAGCCGCTGTGGCTGAGTGGGTTAGATAACACCAAGCTGTCCCTGTGAGATACATCTTCTCTGTTGACTTGCATATTGAAGGAAGATATCACTCTTCACCCATTGACCTATATCATTCAGTGATAAAGCAATGCTACCGTCGGGCAAGCAACCGGAAAGCAGGTGTTGTTGTTTTTTGCCAAGGTGTTTGTTTATGAAAAGTTGCAGGTTGAGGAGCTGTGATGAGGGGTGTTTATTTGACATGAGTAACTTCAAGAGTAATTAACTATCGCCACGTGTTTCCGTTGGCAACGCGGCGTGAGAGTAAGATATAACATTTTGCTGACTCCGCGGTTTTGAGTTCGCAAATGCTTTTTCATCTCCACCGTGGAAATATTGTGAGTTCGTGTGTTGAGCTTATCTTTGAACAGCGCTTCAGTTATTTTACGGCGAGACTGCTGAATGTGGGATAAATCCCCGAAGTAGGTCGTATGGCTCGTTTACCATTTGATGGAAACCAAAAGTAGTGGTATGAGACAGATCGATGATCATAATACCGAAAATCGATTGGAAAATCGATCAGCCGAACCTGTAAGCCACATGTAACACTGGTTAATGACAATGTGTGGTTGGTGGAGACAAACCTGAGATCATCATCTGGGCTTCGAACTCGGGACCAATTCTTTCTAGCAGCCTTTACACTTGTACCCATTTTGGGATTCGAACTCGATTCCTACTCGTGTCTGGCATACGAAATAATTTTCCTGAGTATTTATTCATTATTTATTTTATACGATCCTCTAATGTTGAACCATATGGATAAAGTTCTGTAATATCCGAATATATTACGGAATACTTTTGAAGCTTTTCCGGGCTCTCGGCCTTTCCATACAAACTAAACATTCCTGAAATATGATAATTCGATGTCGCATTTTTTTTACATTCAAATTCTCTTCAGTGATCGAGAATTTCCCTTTCAGTAATCCATATGATATGAATAATTTGAAAAAAATTCCTTTAACGGCTGTTGCACATTTGATTGAAAATGTAGCGTCCTCACAGTACATCCATACACCATGCTCTATCACGTTTTCGGAGACTACAATGAGGCAGCAGGTGCTGGCATATGGACTCGGTGACGTCCTTATCAGTCAAGCTGGTATCATGGTGCTTCATATGTACTTTATCATCTAGGTTCGATAGGTAGATGAGTACATCGTGTGAAGTCTTTTGTGCGTCATCGTATTGTAAGAAAATTGTTAAGAGCTGCACAAATAAATACTCGATCGTTCCACTAAATTTAATTTCCACTTTACAGAGGCTGCAAATTGTCCAAACGAGTTCTTGAATTGTTATCGGAACAAATGATTTTACTTGGTGAGTGAGTGAGGTATCTTGATACGACACCGCTTCCAACAGTTATAACTACAGTTATATTATATAGTAATGATTAAAAGTAAGTGTGTCAGTGTGTGAGTGAGTTTAGTTTTACGCCGTTTTAGCAAAACTCCATCGATATCACGGCAGGGACATCAGAAATGGTTTTCACATTGCACTCATGTGGTGAATCGAACCCGGGTCTTCGGCGTGACGAGCGAACGGCTTATCCACAATGCTACCCCACTGTCAGTGTGATGGAGCTGGGAAACAAAGTAACGCGTGTCTCACGCGTTTAACACTTGGATAAATCAGATCATAAATGGTCAAACCTGGGATTCGAACCCACGACGAGGGCGCAACTCTGCACTACACGATGCGGAACTTTCGCCACTCGTCGGATCTAGTATCAAGAGGTTTAATTGTTAGTCAATGCTAAATTTGCCAGGAATTTCCCGGTATATCATAACTCAGATGAAACAACGTGATAAGGAAATGAGTATCTATTTCTACATCAAATCCTCCTGCCCTGTTACAAATATTCTAGTTTGTCCTATAAGTCCCGTCCTGAACCCACCTCACGCTTGTTGCCCCCCTAAAGAAATAAACCCCGTCGTGTGAGCGTTAATTTGTACCATAAAGATAAACATGTTGGCCCTTAAATCCCCATTCCTCGTGAACCGCGTGGCCTTGTGACAGGGGAGACGTGGTGTCACTATCACATGAACAAACAATTTTATGCTAAGTAATCTCAAACCTTGCCGTATGGCAAAATAGCGGGTATGATTCACTACAACCTGCCTACGACAGGGATCCATGCTGCATCCCTGCGTATTTATTGAGGGTCATGACGAGAGGGTGATGCAAGCGGTTCTTTTATATTACACACAAATGTCCTCGTTAAAATCCATGGCAGGTTGGCAAGCTCAGTTTTATAGCGTTGGATGGACGTAAATGGAATTAAAACACTAAGTTCTTTATAAAATAGATTAAGGAATGAGTTGAAGATTTAGCACAGTGGTGTGACGCTACTTGGTGTGATGAGTTGCGTCCCTTCTCCTTGGATAAGGTTACTGGAACCAGGTTTTCTTCCCAGGACTGTCAATGTGTATTGCATAAGGAAGTGGCAAGGCTGTTATACTGCTCACTGCGTCGTAAAACGACAAACACACCAGAGAAACACGTACGAGTGAGTGAGTGAGTGAGTGCAAAATGATCGAAAGTGTCACGATATGTCACTATTAGTCCTGTGGCCAGGCAGGGCATTTCGTGGTTGTGAGTTACGTCCCTTTCATGTACCAGAATCCTAGATCGTGATTCTCAAACTGCAAAAGTGCAATCAGGTTATGATCATTGGCTAGTTAGCCGTCGTTAGCTGTCTTTCAATGTTCAGTTGTCACGCCTTGGTGTTACTGAATATAACATACTCGCTATGAAGTAATACATATTATTATTGTAATCAATTAATCTGACGACGCTTATGGCGCCGTCCCATGTGTACGGGCTTGCCGGATAACCGTAATGAGGGTTTGAATCCCACGTTTATAACATTTCCAGGTTTGTCACCACTGAACTTGTGCTCATGGATTTCAGGGAACTCACCAACAAATCCAACGAAGGCAGCCAGATTGAACATGGACTCAATTTCAGCATAAAATCACAGTGACAAAAGCCATTATTCTATGAAAATGCTCAAATCGTTTTCTGAACCCCTTGACACCCTCTTTTTCGAATCGCCTGATAGGCATGACCGCGTTTTTTTCTTCCTAAGATCACCTCAACCCGCCCTGTGTTTACAAAACAGTGTAAGGTTATTCCAACGCATTGCTGACCTATTTCCACTTTCTACAACCGCTGCTGTTTGTACGCGAGTACAGCATTGCGTGAACAGCTGTTTGTGCTGGATCATCAGGTGGTTTGTTCTGACGTCATCAACACATGACCGCAACCCCGCAGTAAATGTCAATTACTGCGGAGCACCTAGGGCCTTTCGCAGGGCAACTCAATCTTGACATGGAGAAAGGTTACGTGGATTTACATGTGATCGTAACTTCTATTGTCAAACCTAACGTCGACGTGGCAAAGTTGCGTAGAATCTTCACAGAAAGCGGCTTTGTTCTTCTTCGAAATTGTACTTTTGTTGTGTCAAGTGGTATACAAGTCAGCTACCTCCATTTGCAAGCGGTTATGAATTTCACTTCAAAGATATGTTCTTTGATGTTGCAATGTAACATTAAGTAAATTCACATGTACATGTTTTGTGGAGTTTCAGAATGGGATATATGGGTGTGGAGAGGAGGGGTGGGGGTGGGGGCTGTTGGTTGTGTGAGGGATCGATGGTTTAGGGTCGAAATAATTTGTTATGCAAAGGCAACACCGTACTGTTGGTAGCATTGTACATATAACATCCAAATTTTATTTTTCTATTTACAAAAGGTACAAGGTGCCCAGGTGATCTCTGGATAAGTGATACTGATAATAATAGCGTCTAGTTGTTCTAAATAAGTGAGTAAGTGAGTTTAGTTTTACGTCGCACTCAGCAATATTCCAGCCATTGGCGGCGGTCTGAAAATAATTAAGTCTGGACCAGACAATCCAGTGATCAACGTCATGAGCATCGTTCTACGCAATTGGGAATGATGACATGTGTCAACCAAGTCAGCAAGCCTGAACACCCGATCCCGTTAGTCGCCTCTTACGACAAGCATGGGTTACTGAAGACCAATGCTAACCCGGGATCTTTACGGATGTGTTCTAAATAGACCTGATATAAATGAATTCTATACAGTGCACGCGATTATCGAAATTGTTGTTTGTTGTTAGGCTTACGACCCCCTCAAGCAAAAATGTGAATTCGATTTTTGGGTGATCGATCCATGCTTTTTCGGATCATGCCGATGCTTATACACAATAACCATGTTCATGCTTTCGGTTGTAATTGTTTTCAACCGTGTACAAGTGATTGACGAGTAAAACAACAGAACAACAGCAGTCTTTCAAACGTTGTTTGCGTGCCCTGGCCCTGACAGTGGTTACTCTAAGTGATGTTTGCATACTCTTTAGCACAGCTGCCTATCGACACGGGACTGTTACAGGTCAAGCAAATATAAACAGTCGTCATACGGATCGTATTTCGTTGAAGTTGGATGCAGAATTTGTAAGCCAATAAAAATATGAAGACCAATGTTGAATGTTTGCTCACCACTGATGTATTGCTTGTAACTGAATGTAACTGAGTGAGTATAGTTTTACGCCTCCCTTATCTATATTGTAACAATATCATAGTGAATGGACAAGAAAGGGGTCTCACATTGTACTTATGTTTGGATACAACCCGCCATTTTCGAGTGACGAGCGAATACTGAAACCACGTGGCTGGAGAACCACTCCTTGCAGTATTCCACTATTGATTTGTGAGTTTGCGATTGTTAACGTTTCAAACTGTAATTTCTTGTGAGACACTCAATATTTATGTGGTATTGCTAGGTAATTTCTACAGAGTAATATTGATCCTGGGTAGAAGCTGTTTGGTAACAGTACAGATAAGTCAAGACTTGTAATGCTTTCAATGGCACAGTGAATGTCAATGTTCCTCAATCCATGCACTGCTAATCTTTACACACTATTAATGTCAATAACCGACCCTGGTTCAAGAAATCCCGTGGTTGATAGCGTGAACACCGATCCATTCCGTCGTCGCCATCATCATCATAATCATCACCACACCATCATCATTGTCACTATCACATTTAGTCACGTTCCTGGTGGGGTAGCCCAGTGGCTAAAGCGTCCGCTCGTCACACTGAAAACCCGGGTTCGATTCCCTACATGGGTACAAAATGTGAAGCCCACCTCTGGTGTCCCCCGCCGTGATATTGCTGGCATATTACTAAAGGCGGCGTAAAACCAAACTCACTCACTCACTCACTATACTGTGGCATGGAACCTCAGTAGGCTAGCACTATTAAACCGGCTTTAGTTAGGATTATTTCAATCAGCCACACATACACGTCTATAAAGGTCCAGTAACCCTGAACGCGCCGTTAAACCCAATTCCACCCATCTATATCGTGCATCGTTCTGGAAGTCAATGATACGACAAGCCAATCAAGACAACAAACAGCTGGCAGTTGTTCATTTCATGTAGGTGTACGTCAAGGTGGACACACATCCATGAGTCAGATATGTGACAGGTGAAGGGTGACAACCGCTCCTATCACACGCAGCCAGTGTAGTAATTGCTGAAATTGCTGAGTCGTCAGTTATTCCACATAGTGCAGGGACGTCACGGGTCACATTGAGGACAGTAACGATTGGGTGTAGAGTACATCTGCTGGCATGTGTTGAGTTACTCTGACAATGTCGTTCTTGATTGATAGAAAGTCGATCTGCATGCAACAGCAATAAAACGGTGGAGACATACACGTCCACGATGCTGTTTCCTTGAGACGAACGAAACTTGTCTTTGTAATCTACACTTTATTTTCTGGTGGTTTCACGTTGTTGATGCAAAATACAAGATACTTCAGTTGGGTGTAACTTAAAGGGGTTGTAATTTATTTCATTGCTGCTTTGCCTGACGCTCGGCAATAGGAGTGAAATAAGGTCGGAGTGAACTGTGTATGAAAGGTGTGCCCATTGTATTTCGGTGGACGAACTGTATAAAAACGGGATTAGTCCCGATTAGCAGAAGGGAACACTCACGCACGCACGCAGGCGCGCGCGCACACATACACACACACAAACCCAACACACACTCTCTCACACACACGCATGTGTGCACGCACGCACACACACACTTAGACTAACAACTAGTCTCTGAATTGAACATATTTTACTGAAAAAAAGTTCATAGTAAAAAAAATAAAATATAATGAAAAGGAGCCCTGAGACTTCTTCATTTTCAGAAGCTGTGGAAATCTAGACTTGCCACATTTTCTAGACTTGCGTGGGCTTTCTTGGATATATTTACTTCAGGGTCTGTACGACAGAACACACTCTGTGTGATTATTGTCATTTTAAAGAGGGGTTTGGCTTGATCAAATTGTCATTCCCAAGTTTAAGACGAGAGGTTCACACACCAGACTGGGTATGCTTGGATACAGCTCGGGTATAACATTGCAATGTCCTGCGTCTTCATGCTTTTGGCCACCTTTTACGTGTCATCAGATTAAAAAACTGGATCTGTATACTGTAATGTTTGATGCATGTCATCATATCCCGATGCTCATCATATCAACCCTTGGTACATGTGTTAGCTGTAATATTGCAGTGGTGGGTATAAACAATAACAACAACAACAACAACAGCAAAACAAATCCTACACAATATCGGGTTAATACCATGTTATTTGCTACGCGACTACAGCACTGCACAATCTCATTGCACGGGACGTTATAAAACACATGTCTGGATAAACGGGTCTTAACTTTACACATCCAATGTCAAGGACGTAACCATTGTCGGCATTGTGGACTATAGCTGCCAGTAAAATGAGATTTCCTCGTAATTTCCGCCGCCTGGCCGACGACAGGGAGATGGTCTTAAAGGGCATGCTTTATTAATCAATATTCTCTGATTTCCAACATTTGATACATCTTTGAAATGTAATCGTGTTCCTCATTCCTCAATAGGCCTCACCATACACGTCAAATGGATAGGCCCGGGCTTTGATATGCCTGTTCAAATTATAGTAGTGTCGTCGTTACGACTGAAGACGCCAAGAAGACAACAACATAAAGGCCAGTTCATACGGTTTGCCGGCAATGGAATCTAGTGCGTCCTCGCATCCCAGAAGTAGAACTAATAGAATCAGAGGAAAGATGTACGGACTGGGCTCTGTAATCGAGGGGATTTACCCAATCAATGAAGGTAGAGTTAAATTCTCTGATTTGATTTGGAGAACATGGGTGTGCAAACATTTGTCATCGGTTTGGTTTGCCTTCTTCTAACCAGAGCACAGAGTGTATTGGGCGTCTCAATTAGCTGTACAGAGTTGCGCGCCTTTGTACAACAAGGATCTGTAGATTTGTTCTTTCTAATTACCCTTGTTTTGTTGAAATAATGCTTGTGCTGGTTACTGACTTGTTTATCCGGGTACAATGTGTGAAGCCCATTTCTGGTGTCCCTCGCAATGATATTGCTGGAATGTTGCTAAAAGCGGCGTAAAACCATCTTCACTCACTCACTCACTTGATTATCACTACCAGTAGATCAGATATACATCGTGATGTCACTCGTAGTCCTAAGATCGTATTCTTACGTTTGTCGTAATTCTCACTGAACACAAACTTCAAGGCCTTTTTCGGTGCTCTGTCGTTTGGAGTGCCCTGTGGTTAAAGCGTTCGTTCGTCATGCCGAAGACCCGGGTTCTATTCCCCGCATGGGTACAGTGTGTGAAGGTCATTTCCACCATTACAATATGTAATGCCCCCCGCCTTGATATTGCTGAATATAGCTTAAAACTACATAAAACTCAACCCACTCACTCGCTCATTCAGCCGTCTGTATCAGCAATACTATATAAGGAATTTGCTCTACAAAATCGACATGGGGAATAGAACCAGTAAATGCGTGACAAGCGAACACCTCAACCACTGGGCCAATTAGCCCAGCAACACAAATTCACATGTCATGTCCGGAGAGCCATGGTAACCTCAGGAGTAGTGACATCATAAAACAATAATTCCTGAACAAATCACAGAATCACACATTCTGTGCTCTTTCAGAACGATTATTGGGCTAAAATATCCAGCAAAAAGCCCGGTGACGCAAAGATTCATCAATAATACCTTTGTAGTGTATAATTATTCATTGATTGAAGATTTCAGACAGATATTACGATCAATCATCTGTCGAGAAGGGACATCTTGAGGGTTTGTGTTATTGATGACAGTGAATAGCAGTGCGTGTTTCTTAAACAGAGAACGTTTCTCTGAAGAGCGCCCGCAAATTGCATGTGTGTGTAAAACAAACACACGGGGTATCTTGAGATTGTTGTTCAATTTTATAATTGACACTTCAACCTGTGAAGAAACAGCGGTGCCAATGAAGTGTTAGAAAATATTTAATGGATAATTCTTAATTTTTGATGATTTCAGGTACCTCAACAGTAAACTCACGTAGACAAGCCATAGGTACCTCAACAGTAAACACACGTAGACAAGCCATGGGTACCTCAACAATAAACACACGTAGACAAGCCATAGGTACCTCAACAATAAACACACGTGGACAAGCCATAGGTATCTCAACAGTAAACACACGTAGACAAGCCATAGGTACCTCAACAATAAACACACGTAGAAAAATAACGGCTACCTCGAAAATAAACACACGTAGACAAACAACGGGTATTTCATCAATAAACATACGTAGACAATTGATGGGTACCCAAACAATAAACACAAGTAGACCAGCGATGGGTACCTAAACAATAAACACACGTAGACAAGCGATGGGTACCTAAACGATAAACACACGTAGACAAGCGATGGGTACCTAAACAATAAACACACGTAAACAAGCGATGGGTACCTAAACAATAAACACACGTAGACAAGCGATTGGTACCTAAACAATAAACACGTAAACAAGAAATGGGTACCTAAACAATAAACACACGTATACAGTTGATGGGTACGTCAACAAATTAAACACACGTAGACAAATGATATGGGTACCTGAACAATAAACACACGAAGACAAGTGATGGGTTCCTCAACAATAAACACACGCGGACAAACAACGGGTACCTCGACAATAAACACATATGATGGGTACCCGGAAAGTAGGACTTCGGAGATCGTATCTGCCATGGTGGTTCAAACCGCCTCATCAACACACGTCCCGGAGAATGGAGGATCTCGTGCCAGGCTCTCATCAATGATGGACTTCGGTGTCCGCCCTGTAACGCTGATGTATCGTCGTGAAAGAGGACGTTCACAAACCCATCTAGCGTCATTGCGTGAACAAAGAAATACACAGCCTCAAACGCGTTCGATAACTCTTTCAAGAACCTTTCGCAATTATTCTATTGCTTCGGGGAGGATGGTTAGCTCAGGAATGAACTGTGAAAACTGACGTGGATGAGATCATTTAGAGCGAGATATAATAGATGGTTATCTGAAAAATGTGCTGGTATGATTTATTTTTCCCCAACTTGCTGGTGCTACTTTATAGTCATCTCTTTGACGAAGCAGAAAAAGATAAATTAGAGAATATTAAATTATATTCTATGAAGGTTTTTCTTTTAATATCTTGTGTTAAAGTTCATTTAAATCTGACACTTGTAGACAATTGGTGGCTGCCAGTGGTACTAAATACATACAGACAATTACCGGGTACCAGTGATACTGAAATACAGGGCGGTGGGGTAGCCTAGTGGTTAAAGTGTTAGCTTGTCCAGGGTTCGTTGCCCTACCTGGGTACAATGTGTGAAGCCCATTTCCGGTGTCCCCCTCTGTGATATTGCTGGAATATTGCTAAAAGCGACGTGAAAATAAACTCACTCACTCACTTAAACACATGCAGACAACGACAACGACAATAACAAATGACATGATATGAGATATGATATGATATGATATGATATGACATGAGGTGTGTTGTTTCTTTTTTACATCAGCATATATTTTGTAATACCTGGTAACTATTAAGTGATCCGCTCTTTGTCATTTTTCAAGAGAATAGGTTTTCTTCGGCATTAATATGCCAGATACGGGGGTACCCATTATATAAATACAATACTAATAGCCGACAACCTGTGAGTGGTTGTAAGGATCCTCAGCATCAAGCCCTATCTTTCAACGCCCTCTCGGAGATAGCGGCGTTTACATTACCTTGAGCAGAGCCAGAACTGCAGACCACAACACAACATCGTACTGGCTATCACTGATCCATTAAGACTTGATGTTACACCTATATATAGGAAGACGATTATAGTAGAGGAGAATTGCCAGTTGAAATGACTGAGGTATGTTTTACGCCGCATTGTTCAATATTACAGCGTGTCAGGTGGTAGGGAGACTAACAACGAGTGTCTGAAAAGAACATATACTACCCATCAAAAGTTTAGACTCACTAGTGTAAATGTAGTCACTTACTTCAGTCAACTTTTCTAAACTAGATTTTGGAAAAGATTCCATACTGTTTAAAGGCACTGTTTACACATGAACTGATGTATTGCAAAACAAATTTGTAACGTTGAAAAGATTATTGTTTTGATTTCAATAAATGATGAAACTCCGTGAAAATTGGCGAATTCCTAACGCAACTTTACATCAAACGCAGCAGTTCACATGTCCGATGTTAGCACATGCTTTTCAACAATTTGATGCATGATTCTAGTGCAATTCATCTGCACACGGTTTGCAGTTAGTTCTCCTAAGTTAGTTTTGAAATTCATCTTTGATGTAACCATATATACATACATAACATATAGTAAGAGCTTTAAGTGAGTCTAAACTTTTGATGGGTAGTATATTTTACAGAAAAAACAGTTCAAAGTAAAAAAAAAAATATTTTTTTAAAATAATGAAAAGGAGCCCTGAGACTTTCTATTTTCAGAAACTGTGGAAATCTAGACTTGCCACATATTCTAGACTTGCATGGGCTTTCTTGGATATATTTGTTTAAGGGTCTGTATGACAGACTAGATATAAGGCCCTTACTTTGTGTTCCAACTTTCCAAGACTAGTCATGCAAAGTTCTCAATAAATGCCTTGCAAAAGAAGTACACACATGTATATTTTTACTTTTTTTTCTATCAGAACGGTTGTAGGCAATATTGGTAATCCCACGTGCAAGGTAATATATAATTAAAAATGTGCATTTTTTAATGCGAGCAATCCAGACAGATATGCCTGCTCAATGCGCTACAAGGGGCCTAGACTAATGCTTAGTCTCTGTATATATATAATTTTGACAATAACAAACAAGCCCATTTAAATTGAAAATGAGCCCTAGGGAGACCAGAGATTCAGAACCTGAGGAAATCTAGACTTGCTTTACTTAGGACTTTAGCACTGCAGAGAGGGCTTGGCAGTAGGGAAAATAATGTAGTTCAGGGACTGTGAGACAGACTACAAGGGGTCATGTACAGATAAAAGTCAGAGGAAGTGTTCATTTAAATGTCGCTGTGATACTTGGAGAACATATGGGTCTTCAGTCTTGATTTGAATTTCTCAAAGGTTGGACACAATTTCAACTCTGGTGGAAGTGAGTTCCAGAGGATAGGGGCAGGGCTGGAGAAGGATCTGGAGCAAAACCAGTGGAGGTCCCGACAGACCAAGAATCTCAGTGGAGCTGAGATTCAAACCGGCTGGCCGATCCTGCCACGGTTATGGGAGGCAACTCTGACAGCGAAATGCGCCTCGACTACTGGATTACCCCTTTATACTTCATTTCACTGTAAGTAACCTGTTGGGGAGGGTTAACAGGTGGGCGCATCTCTTGTCTTCTATATCAACCGGGCGAGATCTGGTAGACGTGACGGCAGAATATTTATTATGGTGTATTCGTACAGCTCCAAATGTTTATCTAACGGGAACATTTTATGGTTATTCCCCGTCTTGTAGCTGACAGATATCCTATCGTGGATTAACTGGGTACACACGAAAAATCTCGGGGGGTCGTCCCAACAAGGGGCACTTACATACCTCCCAAAATAAACAGACATACCCGAAGTCAAAGATACTATACGCCAGCGTTATCTGTTAACTTATGGCGCCATAGATGTTGAAATAACTCATGTTATCCGAGAAAGAATGTTGTCTCTCAGTCATCATCATCGCTGTGATCATCATGTTGTTATCATTTCCGGGATGATGGTGATTGGTATATCATCATTATTGTTTGAATATATGTGACGTGAGCTCCTTTCAGCTTTTATCATATATTGTTACTATGCCTTATCCCAACTATCCTCCACATCATCCTCCACTAGCATCACAGTTGTCATTCTCCTCCTCCTCTTCCTTATCATCATGATCTTCATCCTCATCATCACTACCACCACAGTTGTCATTCTCCTCCTCCTCATCATCTTCATCCTCATCATCACTAGCATCACAGTTGTCATCATCATCATCACTAGCATCACAGTTGTCATCATCATCATCACTAGCCTCACAGTTGTCATCATCATCATCACTAGCCTCACAGTTGTCATCATCATTATCATTATCATCATTATCATCACTAGCATCACAGTTGTCATCATCATCATCACTAGCATCACAGTTGTCATCATCATCATCATCACTAGCCTCACAGTTGTCATCATCATTATCATTATCATCATTATCATCACTAGCATCACAATTGTCATCCTCCTCCTTCTCATCATCATCGTTGTCATCATCATCATTTTCATCATCATCATCATCCTCATCATCACTAGCATCACAGTTGTCATCATCATCATCACTAGCATCACAGTTGTCATCATCATCATCACTAGCCTCACAGTTGTCATCATCATTATCATTATCATCATTATCATCACTAGCATCACAATTGTCATCCTCCTCCTTCTCATCATCATCGTTGTCATCATCATCATTTTCATCATCATCATCATCCTCATCATCACTAGCATCACAGTTGTCATCATCATCATCACTAGCATCACAGTTGTCATCATCATCATCACTAGCCTCACAGTTGTCATCATCATTTTCATCATCATCATCATCATCATCATCATCACTAGCATCACAGTTGTCATCATCATTATCATCATCATTAAAGTTGCTATCACATCATCATCATCGTTGTCATCATCATCATCATCATCATCATCACTAGCATCACAATTCTCATCCTCATCCTCCTCATCACCATCGTTGTCATCATCATCATTTTCATCATCATCATCATCATCATCATCATCATCATCATCATCATCAGCATCACAGTTGTCATCATCATTATCATCATTAAAGTTGTCCACACACATCATCATCGTTGTCATCATCATCATCAACATCATCATCATCACCACTAGCATCACAGTTGTCATCCTCCTCCTCCTCCTCATCATCGTTGTCATCATCATCATCATCATCATCATCATCACCACTAGCATCACAGTTGTCATCACCATTATCATCATCATTAAAGCTGTCATCACATCATCATCATCGTTGTCATCATCATCATCACTAGCATCACAGTTGTCATCCTCATCATCATCATCGTTGTCATCATCATCATCATCATCATCACTAGCATCACAGTTGTCATCATCATTATCATCATCATTAAAGTTGTCATCACATCATCATCATCGTTGTCATCATCATCATCATCAACATCATCATCATCACTAGCATCACAGTTGTCATCATCATTATCATCATCATTAAAGTTGTCATCACATCATCATCATCGTTGTCATCATCATCATCATCATCATCACTAGCATCACAGTTGTCATCCTCCTCATCATCATCGTTGTCATCATCATCATCATCATCATCACTAGCATCACAGTTGTCATCATCATTATCATCATCATTAAAGTTGTCATCACATCATCATCATCGTTGTCATCATCATCATCATCAACATCATCATCATCACTAGCATCACAATTGTCATCCTCCTCCTCCTCATCATCATCGTTGTCATCATCATCATTATCATCACTAGCATCACAATTGTCATCCTCATCATCATCATCATCGTTGTCATCATCTTCATCATTATCATCAATACCATCATAGTTGTTATCATTAAAGTAGTCATCACATTATCATCATCATCATCGTCATCACTAACATCATAGTTGACACCACATCAGCATCATCATATTTTTGTCATCACATCATTATCGTCAACATCACCATCACAACCATCACTATCTTCATAGTGGTCGTCACATCATCATCATCATCGTCATCATCGTAATCGTTGTCGTAGTCATCAGCAACCTGCATTTATCACTATTGTCACAGCGATTACATAGACTCCTTATTTCCATCATCCATCCAACCACGTGGTTATTCTTATCATAGCCGGCTTAAAAATAATGATTTTCAAATTATCCATCAATCATAAATCTTTCATCTGGCCCACTCATTACATAAGTAGAACATCTCTCTAGACTATACAAAATCATGGCACGGCATAGTGTGACAATTTCGAAAAGTGCTCAATCAAACATGATGGAGCATTTCACGATCTGCAAACACGAAATAAACACCAAAAGAATCGCTGCATTTAAATTATTTCTCCTTCATCTGAATGTACAAAACAGGTGCTCGCTGAAATAGACATGCTATTGACAATGCATACCGAGTCGCCCCGCTAAATGAGTACCTCGTGAGGATCGCTACCTGTAACTAACTCTATCAACACAACTGTCGACCCACGGGACACAGGAACCCTTGAGACATCTTGTAATTTCTTCAATGGGACCTTAAAACACATTAACGAGATGAAATGCAATACCTCCCAAACCTCTCGCCAGCATGCTTTTATCCGAAATCTATCGGAGGTAACAATGAACTAGAAAATGTTGTTTGCCCATAGTTTCTCTGAGAGATTAAAAAAAATATGGGTAATCGATCACTTCGGTGATAAATCGTCAGCCCTCCGCGTCCGTCTGACAATCACCGGAAACGTGATTCCACGGAGAGAAAGGAAATCCATTTTGGATATCTTGGACAGAATGTTTTTCGGAAAGCTTCCCTTGAACCTCTTAATTACGAATTTGTTTTTGATTTTCACTGAAGTGACGGATTTGAAATTAGTTCGTGAATTCAAATAATGCGAAAGTCACAGGTTGTTTTGTGCATTTTATCGCTGGAACAAATGCCCTCCTCAGAAAAAAACGCAACCCAGGAATTTATTTCTTCTCATCTGATATGCAAGAGGATTATGTCGTTAAATCGGAATTTTGGAAAAAATAGACGCAAGGCAATAACGTCAAGTTGAAACAAATCGACCAGTTGATGTACATTTTTTAAGTTCACATGTGCAGTTGAATCGCGTTAAGGAAGGCGTTCGTGCGTCATGGTGAAGGCACCAGTTCGATTCCACAATGGACAACAGTCAACATGACTCTAGATAACATTTTGTTTTGTTTATTTGTTATTTTATTCAGCAATATTCCAGCTACATGACGACAGTCTGTAAGTAATCGAGTCTGGATCAGACAATCCAGTGATCAACAGCATGAGCATCGATCTAAGCAACTGGGATACAATGACATCTGTCAACCAAGTCAGCGAGCTTGATAACCCGATCCCGTTAGTCGCCTCTAACCACAAGTATTGGTTGCTGAAGACCAATTGTAACCCGGATGTTCACGGGTCTCCAGATAGCGATATTCATATAAATCTTTATAACGTCGTGAGGAAGATCTTAATGAACTTATAGCTTCGATGTGATTATTTGACAATTTTGACAAGATTTTAAATTTATATTTTTTTCTGTCTGTTTCTGCTACTAATATTGGGTTTGAAGGACGAACTGTAGTAGACCCCTTAGGTGATATTTTCATATATTTGATTGCAATTGACAAAAATCTTACGTTAGCGATAAAAAAAACAGTTGCACTGGATCTAAGCCTGCAAGAATATTTCTGCGTGGTTTTATTTTTTAAAATATAATTTGATTTAAAACATTAATAAAAATTGTTAGAGTATTACACAACTGCTGATGTGGAGAAATCTCATCTTTGGAAATCAATAATTTTACTTTATTCCACACAAGCTTCCAACACTACAAACATGGCAGGGGTCACGTGGCGGAAAATTCATTTCACACCAAAGCCTTAAACGAACTCATATACTTTTAGACAATTTTACCCAGTCACGGGTTAAGTTTTGCCAACTGTTACAGGAAAGAGTGATGTTTAAATAGACAAAGTCATCATGAACGATCCGATCCATCCTGCCATCCATCCAACCCTACCAACCAACCAGCTAACCAAACACCCACCGACCCACCAACCAGCCAGCCAGGCAGCCAACCAACCTGCCAACTAGCTAGTGAGTGAGTTCAGCTTTTAGCAATATTCCAGCAATATCACGGCTGGGGACACCAGAAATAGCCTTCACACATGGTACCCATGTGGGGAATCGAACCCGGGTCTTCGGCGTGACGAGCGAACGGTTTAACCACAGGCCCAGTAGCGAACTAACCTATCAACCATCGAGTATAGTTTAAGAGGCTTTTAGTCCTTCAATGCCACAACATGGGACATCAGAAATGGGCTACCATGTAACCTTCGGCGTGATGAGCAAACACATTAACCTCTTGGTTTGCCCACCATCCAACAACCAACCGACCCGCCTGTAACAGTGCTTTCATCGGCAAACTATATCCTGCCTTTCTCATTCAACGTTTTAATTGCGCCAAAATATCTTTCTCCAAATCGTAGTTCTGTTTTCTATTCATATTACCTTCAACAAAAGCTTAAGACCCATTACGCGCGTTTAATGGCAGTCACGTGACTTCTTACAGCCAATACATTTCTGTTTTGTTTTATGATCATCCACGAAGTACCTTATCACCACGTGTTAGTAGTATCAATTTTATTCCCCCAAGACTGTGCCCGAGACAAAAATAATCCTTTTGGGTCTGTCAAGGGAGGTATTTTACATCTGGAGTTAGTTATGGTCGAACCCCGAGGGGGTTGCTTTCTCTGTTTCGGAGCCAAGGGATAGCAAATACGCATGTTTGTGTTTTCGATGCTTGGAGCCGATAAGCCATTTAGCCAAAGAACCAGCGACGATTCCTGATAATCACTTCCAAGACAGTTCGGTCCTCCTGAGAGAGTTCTGGTGATTTTATGCTGTATTTTGGTCGATGAGCGGCCACTGGAAGTTATCTTAATGTGAAATAGCTACCGATTCCATCTTCTTAATGGTTTCAAAACATGAGATACATTCCTGAGATTGAAAATATTTTATTAGCTTACGTCGACCTAATTCACATCAACGCTGACTGAATGTACTTTTACAGGGTGTATCACTGAGGTGTTTTACCATAAATACCGTAGAGTTTATGCTGGTGTATTTTGTGCCGTTGACGTTGTATATATAAAACTAATCGCTAACAAAATTTGAGATAAGTGAAGTTCTGGGTTTAATGTTAAACTATTACCAACTGAACTTGTAGTAAAGTCTTGGAATGTCGTCTTCACAGGATTGCTTGGTCCTTTGCTTGTTCGTCGTTTTGGTCCGGGTTCGATTCTTCTGCTTGCTTGTTTGTTTGTCGTTTAACGCCGCACTCAGCCTTTTTGCAGATATAAAGCGGCGGCCGATAATAAACCAGACATCCAGTGAGTGACATCATGAGCACCAATCTCATTGTATCGTTGTATTGTAGCGGTTTGTATTTCCTTCCTTGATATAACTGCCCATATGCTGAAACACTGATTCACTCACGAATCGGTGGGATTTATTACGTGATGGTTTAAGAGGAGAATAAAAATTCGGAGATTCGCAATATTTTATCGTAGTTTATCAAACAACACATATTATGGATTCGATCCCACTCTAAGCCTACACAGTGCATGACATATCAGCGATTCAAGAACATAATTCGACATTGAATGACAGGTAATAAAGTTTGCCTTGGTCAATCTTTAACAGGAAATATTAACTATACTCTTAAAAAATGTAGGGGAACTTCATGTTTAATTTAGTTGAAATGTCAACGATATATCGGAATCAATTAATGTTGATATGATAATAATATTGACTGTGTTGAGAGTGCATCACCACTTGCACGTCCTATTGACCATAATTGTTTGTACACTAATCGACCTTGAAAGATTATTGGTGTATGACGTGAAATTTTTTTACAAACACACACACACACACACACACACACACACACACACAGGCGCGCGCACACACACACACACACACACACACACACACACACACACAAAACCCGTCTAGAAACAAACACTAACAACTGTGTGATGCAAGATGATTGTCAAAATTAATTGTCTACAGTGATTTATCGACCTTCTAGAAAACCGTCAAAATCAAGAATGACACCCCATGCACGTGTATGGTGCTACTGCGTTGTGCACGTGCATCCCATGCGTTGTATTCATGGGTGGTGATAAAGAGAAGTGTTGGTGCGCTCATAAGATGTCTGTCTTTGACAAGTTTGTTAACGCTTATACTTCCTATCCAAATTGAAAGTTCAGGTTCCCTTACTTTTTTGAAGAGCATATTTTCAAAAGAAACACCACAAATTGACATTCAGTCGACAGACGAATTTCAAAAATACGGTAATTTTGATATGGTAATTTCGGTAAAGAAAATAGTAAGTGATGCTGTTTGAAGTAAGTCTGAATCGACTTCCCTGGAGATTTATCTCAATCAGAAGCTTGCCACCAAACTCCCAAACATCTCACACAGGCATAAGCTGGACATTAAGCCTGATTTATGAAATGAAAACAAACAAACTCCAAACATCGCCTTTCCGGTGTCTGATCCCTTGATTTCCGGAATCGGAGCGATGTAGTGGAGTTCGCTGTTGAAAGAGCGCGGTGTCAGTTATTTAGGCATCATGTCGTTTTTCGTCTGGAAACCAGAAATCATTATCGATGGATTCCCAATTCAATCATGATTCAACCATAACTGTCAATCTATGAGGCCAGTTTCCATTACTGTAGAGGTGCTTCGAAAATGACCTTGCGTTATAGACCAGTCGATGACCAGGGTCAGTATGTAGGTCACGTGGCCCTGGTGACCTGTAAGAGGATTGTGGGTATTTATCTGCCGACCTTATTCGGACCATGGTGTGCGAATTAGTCCGATATGGAAGGCCAGTGTTGACCCTATGAAAACCTTCCATTAACGAATCGGTTGATATTAGACCTCAATAATCTAGGGCGTTGGAAAGCTCATGTTTAATTTATTCGAGTTTGATTGGTATATTACATTCAGAGTGCATATAGGTACGATAGAAATAGACCCCTCTACCAAACTGAATTAAAGAGGCATGGTGCCATGGGGTACGTATAACCTCGCCTTCAAGATTATTGCTCACTCACAAGGGTAAATATTGCCACTTACTTCAGTCAACTGTTCTAAACTAAATTCTGCAAAATATTCCATACTGTTTAAAGGTACTGTTTACACATGAACTGATGTATTGTAAAACAAATTCGTAACGTTGAAAAGATTATTATCATGAGTTCAGTAAATGAAAAAAAATCAGTGAAAATTGGCGAATTCTTAACAAAACTTTACAGCCGAACGCAGCTGTTCACATGCACGATATTTGCACATGCCTTTCAGCAATTTGATGCATGATCCTTGTGCAATTCATCTGCATCAGGTTTGCAGTTGGTTCGCCCAAGTTAGTGGAGAAATTCATCTTCGATGTAACCATATATATATACATAACATATAGTGATTGTTTTAAGTTAGTATAAACTTTTGAATGGAAGTATATTTAACAGTGTGTGTGTGTGTGTGTGTGTGTTTTAACCGTGACACGTGAAATACGATCCTTTTTAGCGAATCTCATGCAGATGATACCACAAATCTACTTGTGAAACATGCATCTGTGTGAGTGTACCTCATACAGATATGCCGAAAATATATACGGATTCATACAACTTGCACTTCGGGTTTTCGATTCATACCTCAATAAACCGAAATAATATACACTGCCTGCATGCATGCATCCCGGAACATTGCATGCGTACATCCAGGTATATTCCTTTCATACGCCACTGTACAATACATGCATGCATCTTGGCAAATACAAATATATGTCACATTGCATGCATACATTTTATTACATTACATGCATACAGACAGGAATATTACTGGCATACATCCAGGTACATCACATGCATACATCCAGGTACGTTACATGCATACATTCAGGAACATTACATGCATACATCCAGGTACGTTACATGCATACATTCAGGAACATTACATGCATACATCCAGGTGTATTGCATGCATACATCCAGGTACGTTACATGCATACATTCAGGTGTATTGCATGCATACATCCTGGTACATTACATGCATACATTCAGGAACATTACATGCATACATCCAGGTGTATTGCATGCATACATCCAGGTACGTTACATGCATACATTCAGGTGTATTGCATGCATACATCCAGGTACATTACATGCATACATTCAGGTGTATTGCATGCATACATCCAGGTACATTACATGCATACATCCAGGTACATTACATGCATGCATCCAGGTACATTACATGCATACATCCTGGTACATTACATGCATATATCCAGGTACATTACATGCATATATCCAGGTACATGACATGCATACATCCAGGTACATGACATGCATACATCCAGGTACATTACATGAATATATCCTGGTACATTACATGCATACATCCAGGTACATGACATGCATACATCCAGGTACATTACATGCATACATCCAGGTACATTACATGCATACATCCAGGTACATTACATGCATACATCCAGGTACATTACATGCATACATCCAGGTACATTACATGAATATATCCTGGTACATTACATGCATATATCCTGGTACATTACATGCATACATCCAGGTACATTACATGCATACATCATGGTACATTACATGCATACATCCAGGTACATTACATGAATACATCCTGGTACATTACATGCATACATCATGGTACATGACATGCATACATCCAGGTACATTACATGCATACATCCTGGTACATTACATGCATACATCCAGGTACATTACATGCATACATCCAGGTACATTACATGCATATATCCAGGTAAGATACATGCATACATCCTCGTACATTACATGCATACATCCAGGTACATGACATGCATACATCCAGGTACATTACATGAATATATCCTGGTACATTACATGCATACATCCAGGTACATGACATGCATACATCCAGGTACATTACATGCATATATCCAGGTACATGACATGCATACATCCAGGTACATTACATGCATACATCCAGGTACATGACATGCATACATCCAGGTACATTACATGAATACATCCTGGTACATTACATGCATATATCCAGGTACATTACATGCATACATCCGCGTACATTACATGCATACATCCAGGTACATGACATGCATACATCCAGGTACATTACATTCATACATCCAGCTACATCACATGCATACATCCAGGTACATGACATGCATACATCCAGGTACATTACATGCATACATCCTGGTACATTACATGAATACATCCAGGTACATTACATGCATACATCCTGGTACATTACATGCATACATCCAGGTACATTACATGCATACATTCAGGTGTATTGCATGCATACATCCAGGTACATTACATGCATATATCCAGGTACATTACATGCATACATCCGCGTACATTACATGCATATGTCAATGTACATTACATGCATACATCCAGGTACATGACATGCATATAACCAGGTACATTACATGCATACATCCTGGTACATTACATGCATATGTCAATGTACATTACATGCATACATCTAGGTACATTACATGCATACATCATGGTACATTACATGCATACATCCAGGTGTATTGCATGCATACATCCAGGTACATTACATGCATATGTCAATGCACATTACATGCATACATCCTGGTACATTACATGCATATGTCAATGTACATTACATGCATACATCCTGGTACATTACATGCATACATCCAGGTACATTACATGTATACATCCAGGTACATTACATTCATACATCCAGGTACATTACATGCATACATCCTGGTACATTACATGCATACATCCTGGTACATTACATGCATACATCCAGGTACATTACATGCATACATCCAGGTACATTACATGTATATATCCAGGTACATTACATTCATACATCCAGGTACATTACATGCATACATCCAGGTACATTACATGCATACATCCAGGTACGTTAGATGCATACATCCTGGTACATTACATGCATACATCCTGGTACATTGCATGCATACATCCAGGTACGTTACATGCATACATCCAGGTACATTACATGCATACATCCAGGTACATTACATGCATACATCCAGGTGTATTGCATGCATATGTCAATGTACAGCATTAAGCATTTTTTAACCGTCTGCTGGTTGATGGTTGTGTTCAATAAATCGTCAATATCAGAGTCACCGAATGCATTTTTCTGAAATGTCTTCATGACATATCTCCATTAAATACATAGTCTCATAAATCTCCAGTACATTTATAATCTCATAAATCTCCAGTAAATACATAATCTCATAATCTTGTTCTGGTGCTGAAGGTGATGTATAGATTTTGCGACAAATATCTCAACAAATATGCGCAATTTAATAAAACAGCCGGCAACTTGAAAAAACTAAATAATCTCCAAAGAAACTGTGGGGAGAACCTTTACACATTTATGCAATATGTCGGATTAATGCTCCTGTACTCAAATATATATTTTAAGGATATAAGATAAATCAATTTTCGTCATATCTTTCTAAGTCGATCAATTATTTGACCCTTTAACTTCAAGGGATATATTTATATCTTAATTATACGGAGGATCGGGCCTTTCATATCCCAGGTGTTTGACAAGCCATCTCTACTTCACTGTCTAACACATGGATCATCCGACAAAGGGCATGACCTTGAACTCTTGGCACCGTCAGTTGACGTCAGCTGATCATAACGGCCTTGCTGTGCATATATACTTGTACTATATTACATACTCCGATTGTTTGCCATGTACATGACAACGTAGCAATTAGGCTTTGGAATTAAATGTTCATTCAGAAAGAGGTTGACCTGAACCGGTTGCTATGACGACAGCATGGCGCATCGTGATCGGGTTGACAAGTGACGGGTCATATGTAGTTTATTCCACAGAATGTCTACCATGAAACCTTCTCTGAGGCTTAAATGGAGTGTTAACAATGTACACTAGTCGCGTGATACACTGTACCTGCGTATGCCTTGCGAACTTGACGTATTCACCATCAAACCCTTGCTGATCCCGGCGTCGCAAATCAACACCCTCATGTCACGAATAGGAAAGAGGCTTTACCAAACTGGTTTTCTTTTCTTGCATATATATCATCTAATTAGGACGACTCGTGCGGAGCAGCACTAGACTATGGTTTGTGACGGATGCCGATCGCAGTACTTACTGTAGCCCGTATCCCAAGACTTCGTGGCTACGTTCAGATTAGCAAACCCCATTTCGTCATATACTATCCTCAGTGGAGATAACGTTATTATGTTGTTCGCATTATGTTGTTGAAGGAAAACAACATCTGCACAACGCATAAAAGAACACTTAAACACAGGTTATCAAAGCGCAATGCGCATGATAAAATCTAATGCAGTACATAGCCAATCTTAAAGGTACTTCAGAGTGCCGAATCAGCAGTTTCGGGCGTTAAAAATACCTCGATTTATATGATATTTCTGACGAAAGTCAAAAGCCAGGTGCGATCGTTTCACGCCTTGCACGCACATCTGTCACTCATCAGCCATGATCCGTGAATGAAATCAACAACGCAATGTACATTTCAGTGATAAACAATCCCCTGACGTACATGTGTGGGCGGCTCACTATGTCATGTGATGAGATTGATGCAGATACAACCTGCAGTATTCCGTCATCCTCCAAGGCATAACACCCATGATCTATATACCATAGTCGAAAAAACTGCCTTCACTACATGCGGTGTGCGATGATTGATGTTTGATATTCAAAAAACTTCCCATGACGTGAAAGTATCTCTAACAAGGTTCTGTGTGCTGTTTTTGTATATCAAGATTGATTTTTCATGACAATACATCTTGCTTGTTGTAAATGCGCACGGATATGTAATAAGAACCGTGTTCTTTGAGATAATGGAGGCATAGATTCTCCGTGTGCAGAGTTGCGTCCCTTTGAACGAACCTGAAACGCGTGATCACGGGTTTGAATCCCAATACAGTGCTTATGGTTTTGGGGCCAGTCAAAACCATATCGGTGCTGTGGGTTTCAACAAAGTTATAATTACACCCCCTCTATCAAACTGAATTAAAGTGAGAAATGGACACACAGAATGGATGTTCTTTGGTTCTAGTGATGGACTGACTGACTGAGTATGGTTTTACGCCGCTTTTAGCAATATTCCAGCAACATCACGGCGGGGGGACACCAGAAATGGGCTTCACACATTGTACCCATGTGGGGATTCGAACCCGGGTCTTCGGGCCAACGCTTTAACCACTAGGCTACCCCACCGCCCCTCTATTGATGGAACCGGGCTTAGGGCTCCAGATAAGGACCGCATCGGCGTATGTACGGATAGCAAATATAGACGATACGGTAGGAAATAATTTAGAAAACGTAGCAGATAAACACCACAGCAATGGTGTACGGTCTTAGAATCATTTACAGGCGTATTTATATGAAAAGGTATTGTTTTATTGTTTAATGACCTGTTTACACAAGAGTAGCAATGTTGTGGTGCATATATGAAACGAAACACAAGATTACGGATACGCCATTAATGTCCATCCAGTACTCTAAGTGCACACTTCAGGTTTTCCAGTACTCCTACATTGGACAAATAGGAGTACGTACTCCTGATGTTGAAAACTTATCTGGAGCCCTGATATAGTAGTAAATGTTTGAGATGTATATTTCATCGAGATCCCATTTATAGCTGACGGGGGTGTCCGCTCGTCACGCTGAACACTCGGGTTCGATTCCCCACATGGATACAATGTGTGATTCTCCACATGGATACAATGTGTGAAACCCATTTCTGGTGTCCCCACCGTGATATTGCTATAATATTGCTAAACGCGGCATAAAACCATACTCACTCACTCACTCACATTAAGCTGACACGCAGTTATCTGACTAAACTACCGCTCTTGCAAGTGTTGACGCCTGAATCAATCACCTAATGTCAAAACATCAAAACAATTAACACTTCTCATCCACAACGAAACAGACTGATAGCAATACAGGTACTACTGTGGCAAATGTTCTGTTGTATTAAGCTAATTAGTTGAACGGTTTAAATGCTCTCCCATCATGTCGAAGGTCCTGGTTCACTTCCCACAGATGTTTACGGTGGGATTGGGTGGGGCGCTAAACAAACCTCTGAAGTACACTAACCGTTACCCTCCTACCTTTATGAATTACAGAAAAACTATCAAAGATATGTTAGAAGGTATATATGGGTTTTGTTTGTTTGTTTTTTTTGTTTTTTTTGTTAGAAGGTATAGTTTACCAGAAAGCTTACCAACACAGCTTAATGCAAATCACGAAAAAGATTCTCATATGCATTCATATTTTGGTGAAATGCATCTTTTTCAGAAGAGTTAAATTGTCCTATTTTCGTCCATGCCGAAATAAGCCAATAACAGTGATTTTGATGTCCAAACGAAAGGTTGAAATATAATTCTGCTTTACGACAATGATAAACCATTCAAAGTCACCATTTTTCAACTATTAAAACAAGAAACAAGTGTTGTAGAGTGTGTAGAATTGTAAAATAATCATTCCTATGATTTTAGTCTTTTAAAACATTTTCTGCTGATTTGCATTAGTGAAAACAAGTAAAACGGGTCTTTGATATTGTGAAAAAATGTTTAGGAACATCTAAAATTATATTTGTTAACATTTTTGCTTGCAGAGTAACATTTTTCCATTTTCTGTTTACACATAGCAATATCAATCGCCAAAACGCAGCAATATTCAAGCAGTATTTACATCCATTTCACATGTAGAATGATTCTATAGGGTATGAGGAGAGCCTAGAATACATGATATGACACACCAGTACGAGAAATATGCCACGATTAACACCTGAAGAGAGAGAAAGAGCCATCATGATGGTGCAGATGGGGTCGACATACAATGCTGTTGTCAACGCCCTCGGATGCCACCGTTTCACGGTTATAAGACTTATTCAGGGCTTCAGACAGACTGGGGTCACCGTAGACAGATCAAGAAAGGACGTCCACGCATCACAACGCCAGCTGAAGATAGGTACCTCCGTCATTAAAGAAGGAGGGTTACGTTTCTTTTGGCGTTTAGTGTATTTCATTGTTATTGTCAAATCAGAAAGAAATATTTACACTGCAGAGTCGAAAAGGGCATTCTGTAGAGTTGCTTTAGGAGTTTGAAGAAGAAGAGAAATAATCAAATAAGAATACGTTTATTCGGTATTGTCGCATGAGCAAGAGCACAATCAATAAGTCCAAACGTTTGCACTTCGATAAGTATGACAAAATTTATACTTTAATTTCTCAATAGAATACAGATCTCAACGGCATCAATGTGGCACATTTATTCACATATATTTACTGATATCGGGGGCGGTGGGGTAGCCTAATGGTTTAAGCGTTCGCTCGTTAAGCTGAAGACCCGGGTTCGATTCTCCACATGGGTATAATGTGTGAAGCCCATTTCTGGTGTCCCCCACTGTGATATTGCTGGACTATTGCTGGACTATTGCTAAACGCGCCATAAAACTAAACTCACTCATGAATATCTTTTCCAAAAGTATCATGAGTTTTTTTATTGTTTCATGTCTCTTTTTGTTTATAACGGGACTATTGAATATTCAACATTCTATCAGTCGAAAACATTTTGAAAAATCAACGCCAGAAGACATTACAGTTAATTCTCAGATTTAGTACCTTAGTATTCAATTTCCTGTTTCTGAAACATCAATATTAAATTCGTGGATCGATTTTAACGGTCACATTACCTCAAAAAGGAACTTCCCCCCATTACATCAACCAGAGCAATGAGGTTTCCGTCAAGCAAGCAGCGCGTCAGGGCAGAGGAACAAGCCCAGTCAGTTTGACCTATTATCGTGATTTATTTCCTCTGTCGAAGCGTAATTGAGTTTCAATCACTTTAATTGACTAATGGGATACAGAAAGGCGCAGTCCTCAGAACTGATGCAAGCTGCCAATCGTTCACTGACAGCATTGATTATCTGCCCTTGTTCCGTTATCTGATCGATGGAACCAGAAAATACCGTTATTCTAAACTCGGTTTCGGCTGAACATATGCTAATGAACACTAATGTAGCTACGTCTGTTTCTTTGAGCTTCAGCAACTTTTCTGAATATTGCTATTTTGTGGAATGGGGGTTTGATTTTGAGTACGTATTTTGTGCGACGTTGTAGGGACAAAACCTTAAACCAATGATGGTAAAACCATTAATCAATTATCAGTTACAAAGGAGAAGTTCCCAGTTGTCTAAGTCATTGAATTTGCTGTGAAGAGTTGTCTACCTTTGCGACACAGAATCCGCTGGTTGTGGGTTCGAATTTCCTAATTATGATTGTCAGCACCATACCGTGCTCGTAGGTTTCAATGTATTAACACTTTCATCAATATGTCTCTCCTCCAGCAGTTATGATAGACATACACTAGACGCCAAAAGAAACGTTACCCTCCTACCTTTATGAATTACTGAAAAATTATCAAAGATATTTTAGAAGGTTTTAGTTTACAAGAAAGCGTAACAAAACAGCTTAATGCAAATCACGAAAAAAAATTCTCAAATGCATTCATATTTTGGTGATCTTTTTCAGAAGAGTTAAAATTGTCCTATTTTCGTCCATGCCGAAATAAACCAATAATAGTGATTTTGATGTCCAAACGAAAGGTTGAAATATAATTCTGCTTTTGGACAAGGATAAACAATTTAAAGTCACCATTTTTCAACTATTAAAACAAGAAACAAGTGTTGTAGAGTGTGTAGAATTGTAAAATAATCATTCCTATGATTTTAGTCTTTTGAAACATATTCTGCTGATTTGCAATTAGTGAAAACAAGTAAAACGGGTCTTTGATATTGTGAAAAAAATGTTTAAGAACATCTAAAATTATGTTTGTTAACATTTTTTGCTTGCAAAGTAACATTTTTCCATTTTCTGTTTACACATAGCAATATCAATCGCCAAAACGCAGCAATATTCAAGCAGTATTTACATCCATTTCACATGTAGAATGATTCTATAGGGTATGAGGAGAGCCTAGAATACATGATATGACACACCAGTACGAGAAATATGCCACGATTAACACCTGAAGAGTGAGAAAGAGCCATCATGATGGTGCAGATGGGGTCGACATACAATGCTGTTGCCAACGCCCTCGGATGCCACCGTTTCACGGTTATAAGACTTATTCAGGGCTTCAGACAGACTGGGGTCACCGTAGACAGACCAAGAAGTGGACGTCCACGCATCACAACGCCAGCTGAAGCTACGTACCCCCGTCATTAAGGAAGGGGGGTAACGTTTCTTTTGGCGTTAAGTATAAATACCAAGGCTAGAAATCCCAAAGTAACAAGTTTCCCAAATACGCTAGTAAGGGCTTTTTATAACCTTTACGCCCACGTCACTAGTGCGATATCCTCGTTGAACCTTTAAAGCAAAACGAACAAAAATTCGGGCATTAAACCCGGTCATTCGGCATATTCTCTATATCTCTAAACTCCATATTTGTATGGGAATCTTGGATTTCTCGATAGAAAAGAATACTGTCCGGTAAATATTATGGTCCCATGATTTTCCCTTTAATCCCTAATTGCGATTTCACAAAATGACAAACTAGTAATATAAAATCCATAAAGGTTTTACTTTTGAATAAAACATATCTACATATCCATACTGAAACCCGGGTCTGTGATTATTGAATACAAATGTATAGGATTGATGCAAATCATCATATTAGTTACATACTCCACCTACGTCGAAGTCGTATATATTCCTTTGATACTATTAATAACAAGGGTTCAAGAGTGCGACCTTGTAGTAGCACTAAAATCGATCATATACTACAATCTTGACATGAATGGCGAGAAAACAAACCCAGCAAGGAATAATAATGTATTCAGTCACACAAGTACATTTGGCCATGCAGGCGAGTACAATGTATATTCTTGTGTAGGTGTTTAGGAAACTGAATGGGTTTGCCACTTAATCTGATTAGAGTGGATGTTTGCGGCTTGAAAACTTGTTAGTGGTTCTGAGAGCCTCGTATCGATAACAACTCACAATGGAACCTTGTGAATATTAAAATATTGGGTCAGATCAGGCTGAAAGAACACATAAAGTGACATTGCTAAGTAACTAACTACATGTATTTGTGATTGGTATGGAAAATGTTTGGTTAAATTTGCAGTTTTGTTTCGCAATGCTTTGATATGGAAATGTTTACAGGACGTGCATTTTTTATTCAAATTCACATAATATAATTTGAAATTATGACGGATTAATATAGGCTGATTACCTTAAAAAGTAAACATTGAATTGATAAGAGGACATTTTAACAACAATATGTAAATTATATTTGCCAGTATAAATCTAAAGTGTGAATCTTGGTTAAAGTGAACCTACAAACTTTTGAAATTAAATTCATAAAGATCAATAACCGACCTTCTAACAAAATTTATTATACACTGGGCTCTGTAATAGAAAGCAAACATTTTTTTAATCCTCAGATTGTGTAGTTTTGTGGACGTGTGAGTCGGTGGCTGGTTGGGTGTGCTGTCTGACTTTTATCCCCCTAAATACAAAGATACCGTCAGCCAAGGTTTTAACACTCCACCAGCCCCCACGAACAGATCATACACACTACAAGTGGTATAGTATATATTTGTGTGGTCAGTTTATTTCCTCTCTCCTGAGATCCATACCGTTTAAATGACATTCTTATTATGGAACGAGAATATACGGTTTCGTCTCTCCCCATACTCCGCCTTTGAAGTGTCCTGAAGTGTTTCACAGTGTCTTGACACTGCTTTGTAGTATTTTTGTCGACCTCACAAAAATCCAACTAAACCGCTGTTTCATGGTATATTGTCCCATCAAATGCCAGACTTGTGGCTTCAAATAATCTCTTATTTCAGCGTGATCGATTTCACTCTCGCAGTAACAGGTTCAAAGCAAGTCACTCCCTGTGGCCATTTTTTTCAGTATTGACATGATTAATGAAGTATTGTTCAGTACTGACACGATTAACCCAGTTTGTGATTTGCGGTAAGTGGTCAAAACCAATTTGCCATTAGGGGGATACGAAATAAAAATTAGCATGCTTGAAATCATCCGTAATGTAAAATAACTTTAAATGGGTACAGTGAGCCAGAATTACTACTAGTAGGTTAATACTGTTTTATCAGGTCAATGTCTGATGAATATAATCAAATTCCTTGACATGAGAGAGAGATAGAGAGAGAGAGAGAGAGAGAGAGAGAGAGAGAGAGAGAGAGAGAGAGAGAGAGAGAGAGAGAGAGAGAGAGAGAGAGAGAGAGAGAGAGAGAGAGAGAGAGAGAGAGAGAGAGCGTTAACATTACAAAACATACTGCTCAACCCGCAATACACACACATACACACACATACACACACATACACACACATACTTCGGTTTGGGCTACTTTACAAACAACAGTATAGTGAGACTTCAGCTAAACAAAACAAACTAAACAGAGCTAAACCGTCATGTCATCGGTTCCCAATTGCGCAGATTGATGCTCATGCTGTTGATCACTGGATTGTCTGATCCAGACTCGATTATTTACAAACCCGCCGCCATATAGCTGGAATATTGCTAAGTGCGGCGTAAAACTAAACTCACTCACTCACACTCGTCCGCGCACTCATTTGACAGAAACATCTGATTATATTATTCATATCTGTAGATGACATCTGATCGACACTAAAACGGATACAATTTCATACATTTATTCAACATGAAGATAAGTCTTGCAATCTGGAAACACAGCAGCACCAACAACATCACTATTTAAGAATATCAATTTCACCCGACGTTCTGTTTCATAACGAACATAAGCCTTTTGTGTCAGTCATTCCACGCAGAAAAGTTCGAGCACAAGTTCCTGTAAACACGAGCAAGGCATAAAGTGTTTCCGCTTGAAATATTTGTGGCCGCCATTTCCAGAGACTCATATCCGTTATGTCAGCGTTTCTGATTTCCTCCGAGGCTAAGTATTGCAGAAAAGAGAAAGGACATGATTATTTCATACATGGCCGCCAAATATCAGCCAACGTTAATCAACAGAGGACATGACCTAGATCCGTGACCTAGATTTGTCTTGCTGGGAGGCCATCCGGTTGCCTTGTCGAGTTGTGTTTGTAAAATGTGATTTCAACAAAGATCCATTACAGCGGCATTTATGTCAGTAATTGAATGTTTTATCGGTATTGAACCGTATTTGTTGCTGAAACCGAGGTTGATGATATGGATGTTTATAATTAGGGCTTGATATCAGGTGAACGTTTTTCGTATTTTCTGTTTTCCTAATTTCCGTTGTGATTATAAATTGGATATTAAGAACGGAAAAGAACCGTATCATATCGCTGCTGAGAACACGCTTGACGGGAGATACAGATTCCATCACTGTTGACACTGTGCAGGCTATCATGTCGCTGTTGTGAATGGAGGAATATTGCTGGCTACAACCCACCTACCGTATTACCAACCAACCAGCTAATTAGCAAACCAACAAACCAAGAAACCATCCAGCTCAGAAAAAAACCTCGCACCAAGAAACCAAACAACCGATCTACCCACCAAGCAAGGGACCAACCAACCAACCAACCAACCAACCGACCGACCAACAAACCATCTAACCAACCAACCTACCAACCGAACGATCGACCGACCAACAAACCATCTAATCAACCAACCAACCTACCAACCAACCAACCAACCGAACGATCGACCGACCAACAAACAATCTAATCAACCAACCAACCTACCAACCAACCAACCAACAAACCAACCGACTAGCAAAACAAACCATCCAACAAACCAACAAACCATACAGCCAACAAGCTAAACAAATCGTCCAGCCATCTAGCTAAACAAATACAGCAACAAGCTCCAAGCCGTCCAGCCAGCCAAAAACAAAAACCATACACCAACCAAAACAAGCTAAACAAACAACCGTCCAGCCATCTAGCTAAACAGAAAACCAGACAAAGAAGCAAACCAACAGACAAACCATTAATTCAACCGTAACAAACCATTGGTGGAATAATTTCTGCCCATCCCTCCAGCCATCTAGCTAAACAGACAAAGAAGCAAACCAAATTTAATTCAACTTAAGATTGGTGGAATAATTTCTGGATCCCTCCTGCAGTTGAGATTCTGGAGGAGGTTGACCTCTTTTAGTTGCATCCACGCTAGTCAGGGGGTTGTGGAGCATGTTTGTGAGGGGATGGCTCAAAGTGCGACCCAGCTGTGTGTGTCATAGCAACGACACACGCTGCTCATGCTATCGACCTTTATTGTGCCAGATCGAGGCTCAATCATAGTCAGTCCATCATGGCGTGACTGTAATGTTTCTTTATGAGACTTACACATGGTTCTTTCATCACCTTGAAGTCTTTGTATTGTTTGGCTGTTCTTAACATTCCCAAACTGGAAGCAAAAAAAGTCCCAGTTAATGTTTATATAGTTCGGATGAACAATATTTTACAGCAATTCTGACATAGCTCCGTTTAAAGACACGAACGAGTCACCAAGTGTGTGTCATTCTGCAGAATCAATATCACTTCAACATATATCCTGAATCAAATGCATGATAGAAATAATAATAATTATCTTTTATTTACAAAATATATCACATGAGCTATTGTTGATTGTTAGACATCATTGCAATAATTGGCCGTCTGCTGGGGGCAGTAATGAAGCTCACGATGACCTTCCCTTGTCAATCTGACCACAACACGCCCGTGGTCATGTGACGGAACATCGTGTCACGTGACGGCATGACGTGAGTCACAGCGACTTCCGGCTTCAGTTAAAATCCAAAGCAATGCGAGTTTCACGGAAATGACTGTACAATGTGTTTGTCTAGGTCGTGTATGCAGCATCTACTTAGCATGAGTCAGCGGACATATCTCCGCCTTGTTTCAACTTCAAGTGCAAGATTGCCTTTCGAATTGTAAAATGTTATTAATGTGGGACGTTACAGAGGCAGGCGAAGACAGTGTATCGTATACCAAGTAGTAAACGCTGGCTGCATTCTGCATTGCTTGGTCTGCATTGTTCTGCTCGGTTCTGCATTGTTATGTACGTCTGTGTTTTTCTGTTTGTTTCGTGTTGCTCTGCATTGTTCTGTGTTCTTCTGCATTGTTTGGCCTGGTAGTACATATATTGTGTCTGCATTGTTCTGCGTCCTTGTGTGTCTGCATTGTTCTGCGTGGTTCTGCGTCCTTGTGTGCCTACATTGTTCTGTGTCTGGATTGTTCTGTGTGGTTCTGCGTCCGTGTGTCTGCGTTGTTCTGTGTTTATATGTCTGTTTTGGTCTGTGTGGTTCTGTATGTGTTCTGCATGAAGTTTGATTTATCTGCACTGTTCTGTCTATCTGCACTATTCTAGGAATTCTGCTTTTGCGTTTGCATTGGTCTGCCTTCTTGTCCTACATTCTAATCTTGTTCTGCGTTGTTCTGTCACTTATCATCCAAAACTGAGAGATATTGCTTGTGTGAGATCAAGTTGATGATATCTCCTAGAAGATATCGTTTTGAAAGTAGATTTTGAACAATGCCCTGACATCATCAATTACATGAGATCACAATGCTTTGACATCATCAATTACATGACTCACAATGATATGACGTCACAAACCTGATGACATCACAATGCTACGTCATAAAATATGTACTATAATGGTCTGTCTTGTTCTGTATTTTCCTACGTTGTTCTTTCTCGTGTTGCGTAGTTCTGCAAAAATGTAAAATTCTTCTGTTTGAGGAGTCTTGTTTTTCTGACACAGAAAGTTTCTCCCTCCTGCACCGTACTTTCTGAAGTTTTCTCTGTACTTGTGTAGGTGTTGCCGTATATCTAGAAATGGCATTGCAGGGTTTGAGTAAGTGGGGAGAAACTCAACCAAATATATACACGTCACACGTGGTCATCATGGCGCTGCACACGTATCTCTACCGTATTGACCTTGCTTTGTTTGGGAAGACGAAAATACCACACCGGTGTAAATAAAAATGACAGTTAAGGAATCAAAGAATTCCTCGAAATATTAAGGCGGCCAATAACAACAAGTAGAGGTGATGTGAGGTGAAATTGGGTTTAACGTCGTGCTTGAGAATATTTCGCTCATATGACGACGTGCATGCGTGTGTATGTGTATGTGCGGCTGCTTGTACTAGCCCAGACTTAAGCTGGTTTTATAGTGCTAGCCCACTGAGACACCATGCCGCAGTGAAGCATGAATACCCCACTCAGACACATTATACTGACTCCGAGCCGACTAGTCCTTGTTGTACCCATTAATGCCGAGCGCCAGGCAGGGACCAACAAGTACCATATTTTAACGTCTTTTGGTATGACGCGGTCGGGGATCGAACCCGCGACCTTCCGCTCTCCGTGCGGACGCTCTAACCACTACACCGGAGGCGGTCTCAACAAGTAGAGACAAATCAAAACCAATATAAATACGTGGCAATAATCCACACAGAAATACAAAACCGCAAGGAACTAGTGTTTGTTTCTTGTTTAACGCCACACTCAGCAATATTCCAGCTATATATGGCGGCGGTCTGTAAATAGTCGAGTCTGGACTTGGACCAATTCAGTAATCAACAGCATGAGCATCGATCTACGTAATTGGGATATGATGACATCTGTCAACCGAGTCAGCGAGCCTGACCACCCGATCCCGTTAGTCGCCTCTTGCGACAAGCATGGGTTGGTGAAGACCAATTCTAACTGGGATCTTCACGGGCTGCAAGGAACCACACTGGCCATGTAATTTCGAGCGGTAGCCGAGCACATACCAGCAAGAGAAACTAGGGCATATGCGTTACGAAATCAAATATGAAACGAATTATTTACAACAGCCTTTCTTCTACCAATCCCCTCGTCAATAAAATGTGTGAAACTCATTTCTGGATTCGCCAAACGAGGCGTAAAACTATACTCATTCTGATCGTAATTACGGACGTTGGTAAACTGTGCACAAAGTTCAGTCTGGTATTGTGTTAAAATACCAACACGCTCGTAGCTGACTGACATGACCACTGTCCTTAGCGGTCAGAATATACAGTGGCAGACAGAATTAATACATATGGTTTTACATTTCAGATCATTCATTTTGGGCGTATTTGTTTCAATCATTTTGTTTCAGAATTGATGCATATTTTACAAAATGGATATTTAGTTCAATGATAACATTCCCAGTTCTTATGTATTTTGTTATGAATTTGTATATCATCACCGAATCAGTTCAACTGGGCATTGGATGTTAAGAATGGGTTCTGATTTGTTGAGGGTGTATCCTAGTTGTTAAAGCGTTGGTTTTGTCACGCTGAAGACCCGGGTTCGATTCCCAACATGGGTACAATGTGTGAAGCCCATTTCTGGTGTCCCCCGCCGTGATATTGCTGGAATATTGCTAAAAGCGGCGTAAAACGTAACTCACTCACTATGAGTTGTCACTTTGTGGATTGGCACTCATACGTTTACTAATGGTTTGTCTAGGCCAGATTCGACATCTTTCATCTGTATAATATCCAATGATGCATTTCATGCAATGTCGTGGTGAAACCATTATAGTGTTCTTAGGTAAATGATTCTGAATCAGGTTTAGTTATTGGAATGGCTTCGATTGAAATAGTGCACAACTTATTCAGTTGAGCATAGCTGGCAAAGAATGACGAGAAGCAACGGTAAAGTATGTCGCAGAGACTTCTCCGTGTGAAACACTTCCTGCGACCATCCCCAAAAACACTTAATACGCAACCTGTTTCAGATCAATATATTTCTTCAGAGCCAAACAAATTGTAAGGTTTCAAATATCGATATAAGGTTTCAAATGTCGATGTAAGACAAGGGGAAAATCTCAACTGGGGTCTCTGACATGTCGATCACGAACACGAGTGACGTAATTTGTCGGGTTTTGTAATTTGTTTAGTACTAATAAAACCTTTCAACTGCAGACGCAAGATTAATGACGCCATTGTCCTTAAAAGATGTACCCAACGCTGGATATGTTAAATATTAAAAATTATACCCTTGCTTCCGGCACACCAGCACTCGTATACATCGTATTTTTAGTGAGTGAGTGAGTGAGTGAGTTGGGCTTCACGCCGCTTTTAGCAATATTCCAGCAATATCACGGCGGGGGACACCAGAAATGGGCTTCACACATTGTACCCATGTGGGGATTCGGACACGAGTTTTCAGAGTGACGAGCGAACGTTTTAACCATTAGGCTACATAACTGCCCGTGAGTAAGTGAGTGAGTGAGTGAGTGGGCTGTTACGATGATTTGGATTTGGATTAAATTCACTGAGTGAGATGAAAGTGTTCAAAAACTGCTCATGAGAGGAGATGATACTTCTCCGAGGCCCCACTGACCTTCTCCTCAATAGTAGGGCGTGCTGCGTTGTATCTATTATTCAAGTGCTGGCAATAGGCTCGCCATTATCGGAACCAAGGTGAGAGACCTTGCGCGGGCCATGCGTTTCCGACACTCGTTGTCAATTTCGTTTATTGGTACATACGCCGCTCAAGGGCTCTTGGGTATGTGCAAGTGAGGATTTTAACTAGTCCAATTCTCTGAAGTGTATTTGAGGGAAAATGCTTCGTGTACGAGTTGACTGCTTTGATAAAATCAAGTCAAGTTTGTTGTTTAAAGCCGCACTCAGCAATGTTCCAGCCATATAACGACAGTCTGTAAATAGTCGAGTTTGGACCAGACAAACCAGTGATCAACAGCATGCGCATCGATCTACGCAACTGGGATACGATGACATGTGTCAACTAGTGGTGGTCCGATTAATTGAAATAATCGAAGATTGGTCGTAGTGACGAAACGACCAAGCAATCGATCATAATTTCTCATTATCGAACACAAACAATTCTGGAACACTTGTTTTCATTAACAATATTTTTCACATGGTTGGTTTTGCCTGTTACATTTCGTAAGCACTGCAATCTCGTTTCAAGACATGATTAAATTATCTTAAAGATTCCAAGAAATTTATGTTCCTACTAGTCATCCTTTAAAGATTTGAAATTTTGCCAAAAAAACCCAGAACAACTACATTTTTCCCCCTTTTTTAATGTGCATTAACAAATTTCATAAATGACGCTAACCAATTATTTTCGATGAGTGATCGGTAGTAATGAACCAATCATCAATTATGAGATTTTAACCAATTCCCAACACTAGTGTCAACCAAGTCAGCGAGCCTGACCACCCGATCCCGTTAGTCGCCTCTTACGTTGCTGAACACCAATTCTAACCCGGGTATTTACGGGTGTTTGTGATAAGAGTAAGTGGAATTGATTTTACGCGTCATCAACATTATCATTTCAGTCAAGTAGATTTGTTTGATTCATGATTATTTCACCTGTATGATTATAATTATCATTATATGTTGTGTCTTTAATGGCACATCGTAGATTAATTAGCATATACTGTAAATAGCGTCACGCGTCGTGCATTCGGTATAAAGTACATCGTAAATCATACATTGTACGCTGCACATCGTAGATTGCACATCTCATATGAAAATCCATACATTGCATACTGTACGTAACAATGTGCACTGTTTTTCTTGAAATTCACATGGTACTTTGCACATCGTAAACCACAATTCACACATCTGACATCGTAAAACGTAAATCACATATCGTAAATCATCTCACTTCGTTCATTGTATACTAGGCACATAAAGAAACTGTGCATACAAAAATTTAAAATCTAAATTTATCAAACCTGTGTAGGCACATAAGGATTCAAACTCAGAGATAAGTGACATGTATCCAACATGCATGCACGTGCCACATTCCGTGACGTCAGTGGGTTCGTCCTTGAGACGTGCAATACGTTGTTGCACGTGCATTCCGGGAAAGAGAAACAGAGCTAATGAATACCACACAATACTGTCACTTTGGAAAGCTCAACCACTGCCCTTGCGATCGTTTAAACAATTAAACGGCTATTGAAACGCATAGCATGCCAAGGCTCACGTCTGCACAACGTCCTGAGACCATTGGGATGGTCCGTGGGGGAATGTCTCAACGACAAGTGGCTGCACATTTCCACTGCCACCGGAACACTATTTCTGCACTGGTGAGACGCAACCAGAACACAAATGACGTCATCGATCGGCCACATTCTCAACGTCCACGTGTAACAACGCCAAGACAGGACAGATGGATAAGGGTGACCCATCTGCGCCACAGGTTTCAGACTGCAGTGATGACTGCCCGAACCATCCCAGGACTTCGCCGTATCCACCCCAACACAGTTCGACAACGTTTACGTCATAACGGGATCAGACCACGACGTCCCGCCTTACGGCCTATCCTGACACAACGTCATCGACAAGCTCGCCGACTGTGGTGCCGAAATCATGTCCGCAGACCCTTGTTTTTGGTGGAGAAATGTTGTTTTTACAGATGAGTCCAGGTTTAACATTTCCCATAGTGATGGACGTCAACGTTGCCTTTAGACGCGTGGGAGAACGTTATGCACAGGCCTGTGTCTTGGAGAGGAATCGCTTTTGTGGTGGTTCCGTGATTATATGGGGTGGAATAACAGCACGCCAAAGAACTCCTTTGGTGGTTGTTCAGGGCAACTTAACTGGTGTGGGCTACAGGGATCAGATTCTTCGACCTGTGGCAATTCCTTTTCTGCAGCGTCATGGCCCTGGGTTAACATTCCAACAGGACAGTGCCCGCCCTCATACGGCAAGGGTTGCTATGGATTTCTTGCAACAACACAACGTTGACTTACTGCCTTGGCCTGCAAATTCACCGGATCTCTCCCCGATAGAGCATGTTTGGGACGAGATGGATCGACGTCTACGCCGTCTTCCTCATCCGCCAGATAACGTCCTTGACCTTGCAACAGAACTTGAGAGAATCTGGCGTGACATCCCACAAGCCTTCCTTGCACGTTTGATAGGCTCTATGCGTCGTCGATGCACTGCTGTTCTCATTGCCGATGGTTGACATACGTAATTTGTCGGGTTTTGTAATTTGTTTAGTACTAATAAAACCTTTCAACTGCAGACGCAAGATTAATGACGCCATTGTCCTTAAAAATGTACCCAACGCTGGATATGTTAAATATTGAAAAATTATACCCTTGCTTCCGGCACACCAGCACTCGTATACATCGTATTTTTAGTGAGTGAGTGAGTGAGTTGGGCTTCACGCCGCTTTTAGCAATATTCCAGCAATATCACGGCGGGGGACACCAGAAATGGGCTTCACACATTGTACCCATGTGGGGATTCGGACACGAGTTTTCAGAGTGACGAGCGAACGTTTCAACCATTAGGCTACATAACTGCCCGTGAGTGAGTGAGTGGGCTGTTACGATGATTTCGATTTTGATTACATTCACTGAGTGAGATGAAAGTGTTCAAAATCTGCTCATGAGAGGAGATACTTCTCCGAGGCCCCACTGACCTTCTCCTCAATAGTAGGGCGTGATGCGTTGTATCTATTATTCAAGTGCTGGCAATAGGCTCGCCATTATCGGAACCAAGGTGAGAGACCTTGCGCGGGCCATGCGTTTCCGACACTCGTTGTCAGTTTCGTTTATTGGTACATACGCCGCTCAAGGGCTCTTGGGTATGTGCAAGTGAGGCTTTTAACTAGTCCAATTCTCTGAAGTGTATTTGAGGGAAAATGCTTCGTGTACGAGTTGACTGCTTTGATAAAATCAAGTCAAGTTTGTTGTTTAAAGCCGCACTCAGCAATGTTCCAGCCATATAACGACAGTCTGTAAATAGTCGAGTTTGGACCAGACAAACCAGTGATCAACAGCATGCGCATCGATCTACGCAACTGGGATACGATGACATGTGTCAACCAAGTCAGCGAGCCTGACCACCCGATCCCGTTAGTCGCCTTTTACGTTGCTGAACACCAATTCTAACCCGGATATTTACGGGTGTTTGTGATAAGAGTGAGTGAGTGGAATTGATTTTACGCGGCTTAAGCAAACCATCAACATTATCATTTCAGTCAAGTAGATTTGTTTGATTCATGATTATTTCACCTGTATGATTATAATTATCATTATATCTTGTGTCTTTAAAGGCACAACGTAGATTAATTAGCATATACATTAAATCGCGTCACGTGTCATGCAATCGGTATAAAGTACATCGCAAATCATACATTGTACGCTGCACATCGTAGACTGCACATCGTAGATTGCACATCTCATGTGAAAATCCATACATTGCATACTGTACGTAACAATGTGCACTGTTTTTCTTGAATTTCACATGGTACTTTGCACATCGTAAACCACAATTCACACATCAGACATCGTAAAACGTAAATCAAAAATCGTAAATCATCTCACTTCGTTCATTGTATATCGTACATCTTACGTCGCACATTCCTTTTCGCTCATCGTAAACAGTATATCGGACACAATTGTATCGTACGTTGCACGTCGTAAAAGAAAAAAACACTCATCACAAATTGTATAGCGAATTTCGCACATCGTAAGTCGTACGTCGCACATCATAAATCGCACGTAGCACATAGCACATCGTAAATCGCACATGAATAATCGCAGTACGTACACCATACGACGCACACCATGCATATATGTATATGGTACATCGCACAATCACTCACTGTACATTTCATAACAAATATTTCACATCGTTGACTGTCGTATCGTGCATCTCACTTCGTACACCACACACCGTGCACCGTACGCCGCGAATCGTGCATTGAACATCGTACGTCGCACACTGCACATTTCAAATCAGACATCGTTCATTGTAAAATGACGTTACAAAAAAAGTACACACCTGATGCTTTCGGATTACTTTCCAAAAAGCGACGTTAACGTTTTGAAAAGAGTTTTTTCAGTGATATATAAGTCACAGACTTTCCTAATATGTTGCCAAAACACCACAGATATCGTGCCCAATTGCGAATCTGCCAGTCAAATTCACACTTTTCAAATAATCCCAAAGCACCATATGTGTACTTTCTTTTGTACGTCAGTTTATATTGTACACAGTGCGGCTACTTCTGTATCCGAAACCCACGAGGATCCGGGTTAGAAATGGTCTACAGCCACCCATATTTAACAGAAGCGACATACAGAATCGGTTGGTCAGACTGACTGACTTGGTTCATGCCATCGATCCCAGTTGCGCAGATGGTTGCTCATGATGTCAATCACTGGATTGTCTGGTGGGGATGCGATTATTTACAGACCATCGTCATAAAGCTACAAAATTATCGAGGGCAGCGTTAAACAACAAACAAACAAACAAAATCTGTATCCGACTTCATCCGATAATTTCCTCAGAAACTAACACCTCCATTCCAATGAACCATTTTCCCCAATTGTTCTGCTGCTCAGAACCGAACACGCCCTTGTTTGTGTACTCGCCGCCTACGTTGAGCTGGGAGTGAGGTAAGCGATAAAAATACATATAGTCCGGAAAACACCTAATCGATCGGCAGCCTTATACTTGGCCTCCAAGCTTGATTCCAAGTCTGCTGACGTCACGTCGTTTATCGACCAATCAGGGCACGACGTCCGTGCCACGAGAAACGTAGCCTGATGTACCTACTTGATTCAATGTAGGTAGGTAGACGCTTCCAAACTGCTGACCTGGCAGAATTGGACCGCAAGGGATGATGGGATAAACCCATCTCGTTCTAGACACTGCTTGACATGAGCGAGCAATTTGGGTTAACTGAGCTTGTTGCCAGAATTGGAAAACGTTGCTAAGGAACGAAAAGAATTGGGAGAGAAGATAATGTATTTGTTAACGTAACGGTAGGAAAGTTGGGAAGTGATAATGACTACATATTTGCTGCAGGGTAGGATGCGCTTAGTGGAGACAGACAGTGGTATGGTTAGGTTCGGAGTTAATGACATTGGCGAAATAATTCATGTCTGATCGTGTCTCAGGATCTTAGCATCATCATCATCATCGTCGTCGTCGTCGTCGTCGTAATCGTCATCATCACCACCACCAGCTGAAGCATCAGCAACATCAGCAACAGCAGCAGCACCCCAACACTAGTCCGTCTCACAGTCCCTGAACCACATTATTTTCCCTACTGCCTAGCCCTCCCTGCAATGCTAAAGCCCTAAATAAAGCAAGTCTAGATTTCCTCAGGTTCAGGACTGAGGCTCCTTTTCAATTTAAATGGGTTTATTTGTTATTTACAAATATCATCATCATCATCATCGTCGTCGTCATCGGCAGCAGCAGCTTCTTGGACGTCGTCGACAGTATTTTTTTACCGTTTATATATATATAGCTATTGTTGTACTACCTATGTCCAACCTGTGTTTATCAGGGAAATGGCAAAACCTGTTTTTCACATAAGCTGTAGAGGAAACTCTTGATTATCTCACTTCCGCCTCCGTGGTGTAGTGGTTAAAGCATCCGCCCGGAGAGCGGAAGGTCGCGGGTTCGATCCCCGACCGCGTCATACAATAAAAGTTAAAATATGGTACTTGTTGGTCCCTGTCTGGCGCTCGGCATTAATGGGCACAACAGGGACTGGTCGGCTCGGAGTCAGTATTATGAGTGGGGTATTCATGCTTCACTGTGGCATGGTATCTCAGTGCCCTAGCACTATAAAACCAGCTTAAGTCTGGGCTAGTACAAGCAGCCGCACATACACATACACACGCATGCACGTCGTCATATGAGCGAAATATTCTCAAGCACGACGTTAAACCCAATTTCACCCCACCTGACCTCAAACAATACGTACTGTGCCGTTTAAACATTTATTTGTATTTTGAGAGCCCGTTTGGAACTTAAATCTGTTATATGGTTTCATATTTGTAAATATTCTGGTAAATAGAACAGTTAACAATGAAATATTTATAACGTAACTTTCAGCGTGGACGTTCACAGCATATATACCTTAAACAACTGAAAACACTACAATAAATCGTTCATATGGTGAAACAAGGATACACTTCCTAAGGCGACATCAAACCTGTGTGTACGTAAACCAGCATGATCCGAACATTGTCGCCCCAAGAAGTAGGCACCATCAGATGGTAATCCTGGTAGTTACTGCGAATATGTGTCAGCGCCAAGCAGCAACATCGCAGAAATAAGCGCTTCTCATCCACTTAGTTCTGCTGTCTACGGAACTGTACTTAACACACAATGTCACCAGGTTGGTGTGTATCGTTCCTAGTTATATCTTGTGTGAGATGATGTCACGCTGTACATATAGCCTTCGGTATTAGTGTTTGGAATCTGCTGGTAGTGCATGCAACCTTTGTCTTTAATGGAGATATTGCTGGTGAAACGTTACATTTTAGATCTCTTAATTTAATATTTTTATAAGTCGCAAATTTTCGCAAATATCTGTATTATGGGTAAGGAGCGGTGGGTAGCCTAGTGGTTAAAGCGTTGGCTCGTCACGCCGAAGACCCGGGTTCGAATCCCCACATGGGTACAATGTGTGAAGCCCATTTCTAGTGTCCCCTGCCGTGATGTTGCTGGAATATTGCTAAAGGCGGCGTAAAACCAAACTCAGTCAGTCAGTCAGTATTATGGAGCAAGGGATCGGCACTCCATGATGAGGGTAACTGGGATACATGGCTATGATAAATAGCAGTGTTATTTCTCATATATTAACAAAATGATTCTCTGATTGTTCATGACCACGTGCCTACACTGTGAAGGACGGGTAGGTGTTCGAATTTCCGAGTGAAGTAACTGGGTGCATGAGGAGTGAATCATGGTACATTTGGTTTTACGCCGCTTTGACCAAACTGGGCAGGGGGGGGACTAATATTCTAGCAATACCATTCAGCAACGTGCCTGAGAACAGCAGAGTGGAAATTACGCCGCTTTTGGTATATTGTACCCATGTGGGGAATAGAGCCCGGGTTTTCTCCGTGACGAGCGAACGCTTTAACCCCTAGGCTTCGGCGCCGCCCCTTTCTTGACGTTTAGAGGTTGGGTAAGCTGAAAATGCTTAACGGTAAAGATAATTACACCCTGGTTACCTCGAGGTGAGGAGAAACAGGGCTTAACGTCGGCCATTGCACTAGTCCTAGTCCGGATTAGTCCTGGCATTACAGAGCTTGACCACTGAGTGACCACGCTTCAGGTGCACGGGTACTCTACTCAGTCACAGTTTACTGACCAGTCCTCAGACAGGCTAACAAACAATATCTTTTTAAGAAGTACCCTCCTGGCTTTTGAGTGTTATCTAAAATAAAACTAACGAAAAATACAAAATAACAATTCAGTAAATTTTAAATTGAAGATTGACACCCCATATCCCAAACAATATTGTTTCTGAACGGTACGTCTTCTGTAGAAATAACTACTACTACTACTACTACTACTACTACTACTACTACTACTACTACTACGGGCAGTTATGTAGCCTAATGGTTAAAACGTTCGCTCGTCACGCTGAAGGCTCGGGTTCGAATCCCCAACGTAATATTGCTGGATTTTATTGCTAAAATCGGCGTAAAACTATACTACCAATTTACAATGGCTCAACAGGCTAGCGGTATCAAACAGTAAACTTTTCTTGACCGGTCGGGAAAACAACCATATTGGAAAACATTTTGTTGTGAAGAACACTCCTGAATTTATCATTTCATTTCGAACAACCTCGGTAGTTCAGACCTCGTGAATCCGGAAAACCCTCCTACCGGACCACATTGCAAAACGATTATATACAACTGAAAAAGAAACATCCCAGCGTACATGAGATTCGTTACATGATGATACTCGATAATCCAGACGATTCTTCAGAATCCGGATTAACAGGGGTTCACTGTAACGTGCTTCCGACAGCTCCATCCATGTATTGTTTTACTGGATTCAATAACGTATTTACCAATCGACAGCTTCATTAATCAGCATCGATGTGGATGGGCGTTGATACACCGGGTTCAGAATGTATACCGGTATGCTCTGCTCACACACCCGCCCAGTAGGAAACACCGTGATGGTTACACTAATGAGCTGTTGCATCGTACATTGACCCACGTCTTGCACATGCTGATCACGTGAGAAATGTGAGCGCTAAGTAAGGTGTCTGTGTATTTACAGCGTTACGCCGTGATCATAACAAGCAGGCGGTCAATGACCAAACGGTTGCATAACCGAACAGGGTCAAGATAAACAACGCCGAAGGTGCCAGACGCTCTTCTTAGAATTATTTTGGCAATTTCGACTGGAAATGACTTATTTTACCCATATTGAGAATCGTATGGGTAAGGTATGGTAAGTCTTACGATACATAGATGCAACATGACAATACAGTCAATCACCTTTGTGTCGAACTTTGATCTGTCGATCTCGGTTGTCTCGAAGGGAAAGTTTGGCTCGTGCGTATTCCTTCTTTAATCACCATTGCCCGCTTGTGTCGAACCTCGTCTAATTCGAAGTCTTCACGTATGTCCTTCAACTTCGACACAGGGGTGTGTGGGAGTGTATCATTTTGCATACAGACAGACATGCATGCATAAATCTATACCCAAATTCCTATGTATGTTGTTTGGGCCTGAAGCCTTAAAAATTGAATAAATTCTGTCTGTCTGTCATTTTGTATAAATACGTACAGTACAATGTGCCAGATGGTGCCAGACGCTCCAAAGTATTTGGCAATTTAGGCTGGAAATGGCTTCCCGTATTTACCCATATTGAGAACTGAACCCAGGTATTCGGAGTGACAAGCGAACAACAAACCACTAGGTAACAAAAGTAGGTTACTTTATTATCAATGGGGGCTGTTTGTAGGGGGATGTTGCCGTGTGGTTAGAGAGTTCGCTAGTTCTGCCAAAGACCCGAGTTCCATTCCACACACGGTTAAAGTCAATTCTTGGTGTCCCCCTTCTTGATAATGTTGGTGGTTTGCTTAAGCCGCGTAAAAAATTTCACTCACTCTTATCGCAAACACCCGTGAATATCCGGGTTAGAATTGGTCTTCTGCAACCCAAGAGGCGACTAACGGGATCGGGTGGTCAGGCTCGCTGACTTGGTTGACACATGTCATCGTATCCCAATTGTGTAGATCGATGCGCATGATGTTAATCACTGGATTAAGACGTGATTATTTACAAAACACCGTAATATAGTTTGCGTTAAATGAATAATTTTCCGCAAAAGTAATATTTTATCATAGTCAATAATTCATCGTGCAAACATACACATTACGGTACAAAATAACAGTATACGAAACCAGTCACGTGACACAAGTTCAACGCACCATCAGAAACCTCTTTAACCTTCAACCCTCCGTACCTGGTCTCAATGACATCCATTTAGTGTCAATTTCAGTCGCCGGGAGTACCGATATTGGCATCGTTACCCAGAACCCTGCGCTGTAACCACATCAGCCTGGCAAGATCGATGGTAAACTAAATGTTTTTGTGGATTGATTAATCCAGATGGACAATGTCAGTTGCATAAAGAACTAGCTCAGTTGTGTCTTCTACTGATAAGGCGAATGTGTCATTGTGTAGTGGTCTGTGAGCCAGACTGGGCGGTTAGCTCCCTTTGCACTACGGGGCTACGGGGAATTTTAATCTGGCTAAACTAAAACGGATGATCCCCCGATCATGTGAATATTAAACTTTGCCAGCTGAAAGCATATAGATGAATAGGTTTTGTTTATTCAGTCATATCATTGCCAATTTGACTCTTCCAAAGGAAAGTATTGAAGTTCTTTTCAGCACCCCTTTCATTCCTGTAATTCTTTTAACAACTGAAGACCCGTGAAGATCGGGTTAGAATTGATCTTCAGGAACCCATGCTGCCGTAAGAGGCGACTAACGGGATCGGTTGGTCAGGCTCGCTGACTTGATTGAAAATGTCATCGGTTCCCAATTGCCGAGATCGATGCTCATGATGTTGATCAGTGGATTGTCTGGTCCAGACTGGATTATTTACAGACCGCTGCCATATAGGTGGAATATTGCTGAGTGCAGCGTAAAACTAAACTCACTCACTCACTTTAACAGCTGAAAAGACTCCATATTGGCAAATTGTTATAAAATCGTTATAACACTATCACTAAATATAAACACCTTGAAACCTTCTTCTTAATGACTTGAACCTTGTTTGGGGTCTCTCTCTCTCCGGGTTTCCATCGACAATCTCGATTTCTTAAAGTTTAAGTTGTTTTCTGTTGTTTAACGTCGAAGTCAGCAAAAGTATGCACAAAAATAATCGAATATCAAAGTCAATCCAGAGATTGACGTCATGGACATCAGTTTACACAACACATGACGTACATCAACCATGATTCCTAAAAGAAGGCCTGGTGGAGGACAATTAATTATATGTACAACCAATGTGCGCTTATCAGTGTAATAGTCATTGGGACGATTAAGTGAGTATGGTTTTACGCCGCTTTTTAGCAATATTCCACAAATACCATTGCGTTGGACACGTGTAATGGGCTTTGACGTTGTACCAACGTGGAGAATCGAACCCGGATTTTCGACGTGACGAGGGAACGGTTTAACCACTAGACTACCCCACCGCCCCTGTTGGGGTCGAGCACAAAAGGCTAAGTTTTAAAACCCCAACATATCTCACATACTATGTATCGCTGTGTATGGATACGGCAAGATAACTTTCGTGATGGATCGATTAAGATGAGGGTGAGGACCGTTTTGTATGAATATGGTATGGTAAGTCTCACGATGCATTGATGAAACATGACTATACAGTCAAACACCTTGTGTCGAACTTTGATATGTCGATCTGACGGTTGTCTCGAAGTAAAAGTTTGGCTCGTGCGGTTGTCTCGAAGTCAAAGGTTGTCTGGAAGTCAAAGTTTGGCTCGTGCGGTTGCGGTTGTCCTCGAAGTAAAAGTTTGGCTCGTGCGGTTGTCTGGAAGACAAAGTTTGGCTCGTGTGGTTGTCTGGAAGTAAAAGTTTGACTCGTGCGGCTGTCTGGAAGTAAAAGTTCTGTTCGTGCGTATTCCTTCTTCCATCACCATTTTGCGCTTGTGTCGAATCTCGTACAACTCGAAGTCTTTACGTATGTCCTTCAACTTCGACACAAGGCGTTTGACAGTGTATCGTTTTGAATAAATACGGTACGATGTGCCCCTGGAAACATTGATACGATACTCCGAAAGATCCCCTCCTAAGTATTGGAGCACCCAATTGAACCCTTAATCCCAACTGCCTGTGTTTTCTGAACCCTCATTATACTAACTATGTCGTAATCCGGTTTGTATTTTTCCCCAGTGTCAAAAAAACCCACTTGCCTTGTTACATATGGTTTGATAACACGCTGTCAGGTTCCAAATCGGGCTGATTAGATACCACGGATGAGGCTCATTCTCCTCCGTATCGTGCAACATCCCTGCTTGATCGCAACGTAATCGCCATAATACCTGGTGGAGTGGTGTTGTGTAATTCCCTGCATAGTTATAGAGTGTAAATAACCGAGATAATTAGCAGTTTGCATGAAGAATTACGGAAAAAGTGGCATTAATATCATGTTAATTTCAGGAATGGGGAGAAGTTGCTACAAGGGATCTGTGTGCGTTACGAGAGCTCCAGATCTGACCCGGACATTTTTATCGACTGCGATTCTTTTCCTGGGTTTAACCCACGATGTGATATGGCAATTTGTGAGGGGTTTCTCAACAAAAACAACAGCCGACTGCATAATTTGAAACATGAGCACATGTACACTGGCTTGCGTTGTTTGTATTGCCGATTCGTTCCCAACAGAGTTGCTTCCAGCCTTCATTCGTTCGTTGTTGTTGTATCGCTCGTTCCTTACATTGTGTGTTTTTCTTCCTATCATCGACTCGTAGTAATTTTGATAATCTGAAATTACCAATCATTTGGATAATCTGTGATTGACAATCATTTGATAATCTGTGATTGCCAATCATTTAGATAATCTGTGATTGATTTAGCTAATCTGTGATTGCCAATCATTTGGATAATCTGGATAACCTTAAGATAGGTTTTTTATATTTTTAAACGATTTTGCTGATTTTTCGTTTCCCCACATTGATATACATGTAACTGGAATATTGCTATAAGAACGGCGTAAACCCCATATCCATTTGAGTTTGTGAGTTGTGTTTAGCCCCCGAGTTAAATTGGCCTGAGTCTAATTTGGTAAAGAAGCGGACATGGCTAGATGGTATTTCATCAGATTTTGCCAGAACATATGAACGAGAGCTTCACGTGAGAACGTATGGAATAGAGCATCAGACCAGAACATATGGACCAGAGCACCTCGCAGAACATATGACCAGAGCACCTCGCACAACATATGACCAGAGCATCACGCACAACATATGACCAGAGCACCACGCACAACATATGACCAGAGCACCACGCACAACATATGACCAGAGCATCACGCACAACATATGACCAGAGCACCACGCACAACATATGACCAGAGCATCACGCACAACATATGACCAGAGCACCACGCACAACATATGACCAGAGCATCACGCACAACATGGCCAGAGTATCACGCACAACATATGACCAGAGCACCACGCACAACATATGACCAGAGCATCACGCACAACATATGACCAGAGCATCACGCACAACATATGACCAGAGCACCACGCACAACATATGACCAGAGCACCACGCACAACATATAATAACCAGAGCACCACGACAGAACATAAGGACCCGAGCATCAGGCAAAACATATAGAAGAGGGGGTCCTTTCAAGAAGCAACCTTTACGAAGGTTAACCTTAACTCCCAATCACTTACATTACATTAGTGCTTCGTGAAAGCTGGCCCTGAGCATCACGCAGAACATATGGACCAGAGCACCAACCAGAACATATGGACCAGAGCACCAACCAGAACATATGGACCAGAGCACCAACCAGAACATATGGACCAGAGCACCAACCAGAACATATGGACCAACCAGCATATGGACCAGAGCACCCAGAACATATGGACCAGAGCACCAACCAGAACATATGGACCAGAGCACCAACCAGAACATATGGACCAGAGCACCAACCAGAACATATGGACCAGAGCACCAACCAGAACATATGGACCAGAGCACCAACCAGAACATATGGACCAGAGCACCAACCAGAACATATGGACCAGAGCACCAACCAGAACATATGGACCAGAGCACCAACCAGAACATATGGACCAGAGCACCAACCAGAACATATGGACCAGAGCACCACGCAGAACATATGGACCAGAGCACCAACCAGAACATATGGACCAGAGCACCAACCAGAACATATGGACCAGAGCACCAACCAGAACATATGGACCAGAGCACCAACCAGAACATATGGACCAGAGCACCAACCAGAACATATGGACCAGAGCACCAACCAGAACATCTTGAGCAGAGCATCACGCAGTACATATGGACCAGAGTATCACGCGAAGGATGTCATTTGCATCATCCCTTTGCAATGAAACATGAACTTCAGGCTTAACTCCATAACGCTAAATTACCTTAATATGACAGAGCTTAGTCAGCCGCTCCGTCCTTAATCCTAACCTTACGAACTTAAGTAAATTATGTTCTCTTCACTGAGTAAGGGACGTCTTCAATCGGAACACATCGAGGCTATCTTTACAAAAACATATCTCCGAGGTAAATTGAAACCACTCTCAAGGCCGGGCCAGCTTCCACCATATTGAATCTCGTTGTTTTTCACCCTCGGCTTTGTGCCGAGATTCTCCAAGATTATAACATGGCAATATTGGCTAAAAACGATCTTTCGAGATGATGCAAAATCAATATTTGAGTTGATAAAAGTTTGACTACTATCTTCAAACACTGATGCAAGGTATAACATATTCTGAGATAACGCACACTTTTTCTTAGATAAACCGAAGACATGAAGCCGTTTTTCTGGTACGTTAATGGAAGTATTGGACAATCATAATCATCATCATCATCATCATCATCATCATCATCATCATCATCAGGAAAAACGTATATTGTTTTAAACTCTAAAACTGTAAGTGATGTTAGTTTCTAGTAATGGGAAATTAAAAACTTGACGTTTTTGGATCATGCCTACACGATAAGTCAAACATTCATTCACCCGAGAGGCCGGTCTTGCCGTCCATATCATTCCATGTATGGATCCGTGAAGATCCGGGTTTGAATTCGTCTTCAGAAACCCATGCTTGTCATAAGAGGCGACTATAACGGGATCGGGTGGTCAGGCTCGCTGACCCGACAAATGTCATCGTAACCCAATTGCGTAGATCCATGCTGATCCAGAGCGTTGCCGATCACTGGATTGTCTGGTCCATAGATATACAGACCGTCGTCACATTGGAATATATATAGCGTGGCGTCAAATATACTGAACAGCAAAAGAAACGTGTAACTTCCAATGGCCATTCCCTCTGCTCAGTCGTTAGTCTAGGCATCGTTTGTGTGACGTGTACAGCTCCTAGCGTCAATACTGGACTGTTTTTTGACACAAACCTTTATAAAGGATACCTGAGAGTGAAATGCATGCTTTTCATCCATAACCGTCGATGCACGTGCTAAAATTATGGTTTTGCTGCACTGTTGGTGTGTTTGTGCGAATGTTTCGTATGGACGTCAAATTGCATGACATCATCTCACCTGGGATCATTACGTCACTTTACCATGAACGTTCCATAAACATGAACGCTTACCTTCATGAGATTTCATTTTTTCGAAACTTGCGTTTCTTTTGCTGTTCAGAATAACAAACAAACAAGCTATAGATGTTGAGCTGCTGCAGATGAACATGGTCTATACCTGACGGGGAGCACTGGTGTAATCCTGGGAAACACCCACCCACATGGCCTTTTATACAGGACAAAAAAGGCCTTCAGTATGTTGTCCCGATAGTAATGCCAAACGACAAAGTAGTGAGTGAGTTTAGTTGAACGCCGCTTTTAGCAATATTCCAGCAATATCACGGCGGGGGACACCAGAAATGGGCTTCACACTTTGTACCCATGTTAGGAATCGAACCCAGATCGTCGTCGTGACGAGCGAATGCTTTAACCACTAAGCTACCTCACCGCCTCCTATAAAGTAAACACACTGAATAATCGAACCAAATTCACTGCCATGCATATACCTATTTTAAATATATATCTCGTGTTCTTAAAGAATTATCACAAACCATTCGCGAAAACAGAAATTACTAATATCTTCACCCAGCACATGGCGATTTGAACAAATACAGACACATACGGTTATATCTCTGTCCTTGGGATTTTAGTTCCAGGTCTCCAAATCTATTCTATCACGTTTTCTTACAACACATTCAACACTGTATTGGCACAGTTGAAAATATACATCTGTGTTTCTTACCTGTCAATCACACTTAAAAACTTAAGTGAATTCCCCATTGTGAATTCATACCGACACGCGTCAAAAAACATATCTTGTCCTGTTTCACCACGAACCCGAAGTTGAACCAGGTTGATACATCGCATTGATCTATTACAAAGAAGGGATAAGATTAATTCCTTCATCGTTTTTATTCGGTTATCTATTAACGCTCCTATTTAAGACATTTTACTGTATTCTAGATGAAATTACTAAAAATATATAAGGTGTGGGAAGAAAGATTAAGAAACGACACTACCGAGACGCCATTTTGGGCCCAGTTTAAAAGACATGCACGTTGCATCAGCGCTACTCTTGTCGTTGCTTCGTCGTCTATTTTTGCCGCTATCGCCAACATCGGGGTCGACAGGTACTTTGCTGTAGTTCGGAAGAATCGATTGAATGATTTTGTATATATCTGTCCATCTTTCATATTGACGCAGTGACTCACGAGACTTGTACCTGAAATTATATTGCTATATAAGGAGCTTCGCGAGGCTTGAATGCCCGCCAAATAGCCTAATCTGGAAAGACCTATCATTTAGGACAAAAGGGAAAGAGCTCTTTGTTGGACAAACTGTCATTTTGAACTCTTCAAAGGTTTAGGATAGGCAATGCATTGAAACTCAGTGTACAGGAACTGTATTTAAGTGTGTAATCAACGTTGTCAGTTTTACAGAGAGTTCATTAAACATGCACCGGAGCTATGTGCGCTTATTTTTCTTTTAGCATATATTATTAATAGTGACAAACTTGACCTTGTCCTTTTTATGAAGCAAATAAAATTATTTACGATTTTTGTCTTTTTTGACAAGATTCAGGAAAAGAATGATGGGGATGGGGATCCGCCTTTAAAATGTCTCGCTTGCATGCCACGTACACTGTCGTCAGGCTCTTCATGTTCTCGGTGCCCTTCGTTTGGTAACTCCTCATCTCTTGGCGTAGTCTCTCGTACAGACCCTGAAGCAAATATATCCAAGAAAGCCCACACAAGTCTAGAAAATGTGACAAGTCTAGATTTCCTCAGCTTCAGGTAAATGAAGAAAGTCTCAGGGCTCCTTTTCATTATATTTTATATTTTTTTACTAAGAACTTTTTTCAGTAAAATATGTTCATTTCAGAGACTAGTTGTTAGTCTACTCTTGGCGCAGATCAGGAGACTGCCCGGGTTCTCCACCAGGTGCACAGCCATTCTGACACTCTGGGTAATGCAGAACACTGCAACCTTGGAGAGTCACATATTCTCCAGAGAGTTCTTGGTGGGTTCGACCAGGCAGAGCCTTCTCTAGAAGTCCCCTTCGCTGTCTGGGCTGCGTGTAGGGGGGGGGGGGGGGGCAATGGCCCTGAGCTGATGATGGGCCTTACCAGTCTGGCTGGTACCACCCGACCTCCTCTCTCGGCTGCTTTATATTTTATTCAATAAAACATAATAATGATAATACTAATGATAGCTCTTTTTTTTACGTATAACTACGCTACTTGTTCTGTTATCATTGAAGCCCCCCCCAAAAAACCCCAAAAACCAAACCAAACCAAAAACAAAACCCCCAAAAACAACAAACAAAACAAACAAACAAAACAACAAATAACAAAAAACCCAAAACGAACAAATTAAAAACAAACAAAAACAAGCCCGGATATATGTCAGGTTTAGTAGTTACAATACATAAAGTACCTCGGTACCTAGAGTGAACGTATAATCAACCAGCTCAAGCATCGCGGTAAACAACCCATATACGGCGATACCATTAAAGCATTTCTAGGTCGTTAGTGCAGCTGTACCCATCCGTGAATCCCATTACTAAAGGAAGTCGATATTAAGCAGGTTTGAAATAACCCAGCAGACAATTAGATCTCGGTAGGAGATACGAAATTATTACATTTGAGTTTTCAGAAAATCGGTTTCAGACGAAATGTCATGTTATCAACATTAATCTTTAATACCGTAATTACTTTAAATGGTATCCTTCAACTGATTTGTCTAGATGTTCTATTTTCTTTTAACGTTATCTACCTCTGTTTGGTTGATATGGATCACTGATGCTAACTCTCGGGCTAAAGAAAGCCACCATCCACGTTTGATGCAGGGTGGCTACTATAAAAATAAATATATAAATATCAACATACAACAAGCATGAAATAATTATTCCATGGTGATGTAGTTCATATCATCATCATCATCGTCGTCGTCGTCGTCGTCGTCGTATCATCATCACCATCATCATCATCATCATCATCAACACCATCATCATCATCACATCATCAACACCATCATCATCAAAAACACCATCAACACCACCCCTTCACCGCCATCATCATCATCATTATCATCGTCGTCGTCGTCGTCGCCGCCGCATCATCACCACCACCACCATCATCATCATCATTATCGTCGTCGTCGTCGCATCATCATAAACACCATCACCATCGTCATCAGCAACACCAACATCATCAACAACACCATCAACACCACCCACCATCATCATCATCGTCGTCGTCGTCGTCGTCGTCGCCGCATCATCATCTAGTCAGCGAGCCTGACCACCTGATCCCGTTAGTCGCCTCTTACAACAAGCATGGGTTACTGAAGATCAATATTCTAACCCGGACCTTCACGGGCCACCCTATTGTAAGTGTGACCTTGAGATAACTAAAATATGTCTTTATGTGGTTTTAGGCTAATTATATTCGATCACCTCACCCAATATCCTAACTATATCCTAGATATACTCACTCCCTTGTTCACTCACTCACTCATTCGGTGTATATCCTACATCACTAACCAAGTTGATATACGGTGAGTCACTCACTGACTCTGTAAATATTCTAGCTCAGATTGTCAGTTTATAACATTTTTAGTCACTAACAAAGACATCCCCTAATAGAGAAATGGACTCACTCACTCACTCACTCACTCACACACTCACTCACACTCTCACTCACTCACTCACTCACTCACTCACTCACTCACTCACTCACTCACCACTCACTCACCACTCACCACACCACACCAACCACACCAACTCACCAACCCCACTCACTCACCTACCACTCATTCACTGGCCAACCAACCAACCAACCAACCAACCCACTCATTCACTGGCAAAACTGTGCTTACAGTATGTTCCGTGCAATTAAAGACGTCATTTACGCCTACAGATTTACACTAAGTCGCTGTAGATGCATTTGTATCCGTATCAAAGCGACGGATTGTTCTTTGATATCTTTTTTATGTTCAGACCTTCCCACCTCTTATCCTTCACATTACTTAACCAATCTTCTCCCATGTATGGCCCCGGTTCAAACAGGTCCATACTCAATGTGTTTGACCGAGCGCCGTCTAAATGTAATTCAACTGATTGTGAATCACCACATCTTTCTCCAAATATCAACCAAGCATTCATGTTTTTTACTGAAAAACACTGCGGCATAAAACATCACAATGGGTCACAATGCTGACTGTGAAATTCACAAACATCCATTTACCAATTGCAAGCCATTTCCTTCATACTGATCTCAGTCGGGAACAATTACCGTTACTTTCAATGCAATATTTAAAAACTGGTCAACCGACATCAATTTATCTACTCATTCCATTCTTATTTTAATTTCATTGAAATCAAATTGATTCTCTCAGCCCCAAATGTAAAGAAACTAGAGAACATTGAACTACTTACTGTAATATACATCGAAATATATTTACATATTTCCTTACAAAACCAGAAAAAACGAACACTATGCTGTTCAATAAAACACACGCTAGAATAGTAATGAGATATATTCAGATGAATATATATGCATGTGCATTATGTGTTGACAATACATACTCTACATTATTGAAAGGTTATTAATATTTATGTGACGTTAGTCACTTATTTATAACGAAAACAAGGCATAAATACATTCAATGCTTCATTGAACGAAATGCTTCATTATCATAATGTCCGCTCAATGCTTCAGTGTTTTTGTTATTCTGTTGATATCAGTACCTCATGTCCAGCTGACCATGTATTTTGTCCATAAAAAACCCGCATTACCATGCAAAGTTCTTAAAGCTTAGTTCATATTCAGACAATCGAAAACCAGGGGTTATTCTTTTAAATAAATATATAATCATACTGAAATGTATAACCAAATACCCAACCCGAATTCCCCGTCAACCCGCTGGTCCTCGTGTGAAGCAGCTTTTTTAATAAAACCTGTTAAAAATGTTGCCATGTCCCCTTCAGCGGCAGCTAGAGCTGTATCAATCAGGGGATTTCTGTAAATAATTGATGCACGCTCCACGTACTACATTCACGCTCTGAGAATACGCACTGTACTTGCCGTAATGAAAGTCGCCCTAATTAAATGCAAGCACTCCGTTCGGTTCACTCGGTGCGGTTCAGTATTACCGTAAAAATCCCCAAAAGCTTTCAAATTTGTCAGCCTGCTATTTAGGCCTTCCAATTTTATAGATTGATATCGTTGTTAGTTTAGGTGTATCATATTTTGTTGATTTACTAGTCTTTGGATTTGGACCTCTGTATAGTTTTTACTTGTTAATTTAGGGGTTTTTTTCGAATAAAAGAATTTTTATATAAGACAAGATCAACGTAAAGCTGTAAAAATATGTTGAAATTTAATTTATTTTTAACCCCCTCCCAAAAAAACAAACACATGTAACGCAAAATTCACCCATCTATGGTGATTTTTTTGTCGAATTATCCGTAGTTGGAGACAAAATGATTGTCAGAGTTACTCCACGGTGCAGATGAAGATGTTACAGAACAATATTAATAACGCAACATCCTCTAAGACGATTGATGGTGTTAGAGATGTTCGAGTTAAGCAAGTTTCATATGGTGTTACAGATGTTCGAGTTAAGCAGGTTTCATATGGTGTTAGAGATGCTCGAGTTAAGCAAGTTTCATATGGTGTTAGAGATGCTCGAGCTAACCAAGTTGCATATGGTGTTACAGATGCTCGAGTTAAGCAAGTTTCATATGGTGTTAGAGACGCTCGAGTTAACCAAGTTTCACTCAATTAATGCCCAAAAAATCAACCATTTTCACACACAACTAAAAAAAAATTAAAAGGCAACACAGTCATGTAAACATATGACGTTATGTGCGAATAACCAATGTATTATTGATTCACACTGTACTTTGTAGCCCTAGAAGCTGATGATTGTACGAGCGTTGAATAGCAGCTAATGGCACTGTACTGTACTCAGTCATCAGGACCAGGGTATTTTGGTTCGGAGGCCTCCACCGGAATGGGCGGCCGCTGCTTATGCAAGCAACGAATAAAAGCCTCCTGTAGTTCGACTATGTCAATGTCAATTACAGACATTTAATATCACAGTGTATATGGTTGAGTTGACAGGGTTTTAACAAAGCGTTGTAGCTCTAGTGTATGAATATTGTAAATGCCTGATGTCACAGACAGGATTGGCATGCTATTAACTCAATGTGTTAGCATTGTTTGTAAGGTGTATTTATTAGATATTTTTGCTTTTTGTTTAACGCTACTATTCAATTTTTTGTCAAATTTGTGAATAACGGGTTCTAGGGTAGGGCACACGTACCCTTTTCTGACATCATTGATTTTCAGTGACCCATATCATGTAATTTTCACAGCTATTTTCAACTTTACATCAAACGGAGTTTGTTTCTGAAGATATTCAAGACTGGATATTCTTTTTCACTGGGGTTCTATATTTGCCAATACTCCAGGGACCCGTTTCACAAAGCGATCGTAGCGCTGAGGTGACCGTGACTCCCATACTTTAACATAGACTTACGACAGTCGTAGGGCTATGATGATCGTAACTTCCATACTTTAACATATACTTACGACAGTCGTAGCGCTAAGATGATCGTAACTACCATACTTTAACATAGACTTACGACAGTCGTAGCGCTAAGATGATCGTAACTCCCATACTTTAACATATATTCACGACAGTCGTAGCGCTATGATGATCGTAACTTCCATACTTTAACATAGACTTACAACAGCCGTAGCGCTAAGATGATCGTAACTTCCATCCTTTAACATAGACTTACAACAGCCGTAGCGCTAAGATGATCGTAACTTCCATACTGTAACATAGACTTACGACAGTCGTAGCGCTAAAGTGATCGTAACTCCCATACTTTAACATAGACTTACGACAGTCGTAGCGCTATGATGATCGTAACTCCCATACTTTAACATAGACTTACGACAGTCGTAGCGCTAAAGTGATCGTAACTCCCATACTTTAACATAGACTTACGACGTTCGTAGCGCTAAGATGATCGTAACTCCCATACTTTAACATAGACTTACGACAGTCGTAGCGCTAAGATGATAACTTCCATACTTTAACATAGACTTACAACAGCCGTAGCGCTAAGATGATCGTAACTCCCATACTTTAACATAGACTTACGACAGTCGTAGCGCTAAGATGATCGTAACTCCCATACTGTAACATAGACTCACAACAGTCGTAGAACTACGATCGCTTTGAGAAACAGGCCCCAGGCAGATGAGGGTGGCCTGTGAATACTCGAGTTTGGGGTAACCAGTGACTGCTAGTCTGAGCATCGAGCTACGTTGTCAGGGGAGATAGGAGTGACTGTGTGAGTGAGTTTAGCTTTACGCCGCTTTTAGCAATATTCCTGCAATATCACGGCGTGGGACACCAGAAATGGGCTTCACATATTGTATAGGAATCGAACCCGGGTCTTCGGCGTGACGAGCGAACTCTTTAACCACTAGACTAAAATTTAATTAAACAGTAAAACTTCATTGTCCCGAGGCAGGCCCGGGGATAGCTTAGAGGTTAATTTGTCTTCACCAGTCAAGCCAAAGACCAGGGACCCTTTCCGCACATGGGTTCATTGTATGAAGCCAGTTTCTGATGTCCCTCGATAATGTTGGTACATTTGGTACATTAAAAAGTTCATTTTACAGTAAAACCTCATTGTCACGGGATAGGACATAGCCTAGAGGTTAAAGCAATCGTTCGTCATACAAAGAAAGACGTTCGATTCCCAAGATGGGTATTGGGTGTTATTTTTTCCCGCCTTGGCATTGCTGTAGTGTTTCTAAAAGCGGCGATAAGACTCACTCACTCACTCACTCAACCACTCAACCACTCAACCACTCACTCAACCACTCACTCAACCACTCACTCACTCAACCACTCACTCAACCAACCAACCAACCAACCAACCAACCAACCAACCCACTCATTTACTGGCAAAACTGTGCTTACAGTATGTTCACTGCAATGATAGACGTCATTTACGCCTACAGATTTACACTAAGTCGCTGCATTTGTATCCGTATCAAAGCGACGGATTGTTCTTTGATATTTGTTTGATGTTCAGACCTTCCCAGCTCATATTCTTCACATTACTTAACCAATCTTCCCCCATGCATGGCCCCGGTTCAAACAGGTCCATACTCAATGTGTTTGACAGAGCGCCGGCTAAATATAATTCAACTGATTGTGAATCACCACATCTTTCTCCAAATATCAACCAAGCATTCGTGTTTTTTACTGAAAAACACTGCGGCATAAAACAACACAATGGATCACAATGCTGACTGTGAAATTCACAAACATCCATTTACCAATTGCAAGCCATTTCCTTCATACTGATCACACTCACTCACTCACTCACTCACTCACTCACTCACTCACTCACTCACTCACTCACTCACTCATGATCCCGAACCTTGTTTATCCGAAAGAACCAACAGTTACATTTAAACATTTACCTGAATACAAAGAAACATTACTCCCTATCTAATTCGCCTGGATCTAGGTATATACTGAACACAAAAAGATACGGATCATAAATATTGTTCAGACATTTTTGTAATAAAGATTAGGGACACTATATCAATAAATAAAACTTTTCCTAACATTGTAAGTTGAGTATATATCCAGATTAAGGCTAAATATGTCGATTGGGATATACACAGTTCCATATCACAGGCTTTTACTGTAGGTACTTGTCATGTCGGCCATTGGTATAGAACAAAGTAAATTTAAGTAGGTCATATAGGAATAAGTTGCACCCTTTAACCCGATGTTATCGCAATGCGCTGCCGATCTCCATAAATACTCATTACGGTAGTCTCTGTCCGAGTGAACTGAACGGAGTTTTTGTATCTAATTAGGCGAGTTTCATTAGTAAAATACAGTGCATATTCTAAGTATCTGTTGTTTATCGATAAACCTTTTTATTGTTTACTGTTATGAATGTAGGTTCATATATACATACATACCTATATATTACATTACTTCAACACATCCATGCATCGGGGGGTGGGGTGGGGTGGGGGTGAGGTAGCCTAGTGGTTAAAGTGTAAATTTGCATATGAACTAACATTTGTACTCTAATGGATTTTGGTAATATATACGTGCAGTTATTTATCTGACGGCCCTCCTACGAAGCATTCCAAGGTTCGCGATGAAATTAAGGACTTCGATAGTTGTATTACTCGAACCAAGGATGTTGAACCACCTAATGCACGTCTTGATTTTGTTGATGGGTCTGTACTGCTGGAAGTGACATATTAAATCGGCACAGGCTCAGTTTTTCAAGGGGATCCTCTCTGAATGACCACAGCATCGAGTTTGTGTTGTGTGTTGAGAACAGAACAGAACAACCTAACAACCTTGCAGAATCTTGGACGAATTCGGCTGGCCTGAAAAGAGAAACAGAAGGCTTTCTTTTTACTGTTAGGGAGTTATTACTTCCAAATAGAAAAAATGTCAATATGAACTGTAGATTTTGCAATGAAATTAATCAGACTGTCAAACACCGGTCTGTGGATGCTAGTGCAATCACATTATGTTAAGCGACATGAGGATATAGGTCGGTCTTTATACTACCGCCATAGCCATGCTAACGGTTTCCCGCTCAGGCGTCCATCCACAGTACAACCCAGACTGTGCAGAGGGTGTCATGTAAAGTGTGTTGGATGTAATTCACAGCCTCAGACGTACCCAGGCCTGATAAATCCATCGACTTCATTGACAGTAATGTGAATACCAGGGTTCAGGAAAAACACACAAATAAGGGGACTTCACGTCCGAAATGTCACGCAACTCATTCACCCGCGGCCGTTCCTACTCTCTACCCATCAATACACCCCACCCCACCCCATATATCCACTCACCCTGCCACATATACCCAATCACCACGCCACCTGTACCCACTCATCCTGCCACATATACTTAATCACCCCGCCACATATACCCAACCACCCCATATACCCACTCACCCCAACCCATATACCCACTCACCCAACCCATATACTCACTCACCCACCACATATACCCACACACCCCGCCACATATACCCACTCACCCATCCATATAATCACTCACCCCGCCAAATATACTCACTCCCGCGGCACATATACCACTCACCCATCCATATACTCACTCACCCCGCCAAATATACTCACTCACCCAGCCACATATACCACTCACCCATCATATACTCACTCACCCCGCCACATATATCCACTCATCCATCATATACTCACTCACCCTGCCACATATACCCACTCACCCATCCATATACTCACTCACCCCGCCACATATACCACTCACCTACCTATATACTCACTCACCCCGCCACATATACCCACTCACCCCACCCATATACTCACTCACCCTGCCACATATACCCACTCACCCCCACCCATATACTCACTCACCCCCACAAATAAACTCACTCACCCCAGCCATATATACTCACTCACCCCACCAAATATACTCACTCACCCTGCCACATATACTACCTCACCCACCCATATCCTCACTCACCCTGCCACATATACTACTCACCCCATCGATATACTCACTCACCCAGCTACATATACCCACTCATCCACCCATATACCCACTCCCAACCCATATACTCACTCACCCTGCCACATATATCCACTCACCCACCCATATACTCACTCACACCCTGCCACATATACCCACTAACCACCCATATACTACTCACCCTGCCACATATACCCACTTACCAACCCATATACTCACTCACCCCGCCACATATACCCACTCACCCACCACATATACCCACTCATCCCGCCACATATACCACTCACCCCACCCATATACTCACTCACCCCGCCACATATACTCACTGATCCCGCCACATATACCACTAACCCACCCATATACTCACTCATCCCGCCACATATACCCACTCACCCATCATATACTCACTCCCGCGGCACATATACCACTCACCAACCCATATACTCACTCACCCTGTCAAATATACCTACTCCTTCCCCACCCATATATGTACTACCCACCCTCGCAGCCACATATACCACTCACCCACCCATATATCCACTCACCCAGCCACATATACCACTCACCCACCACCCATATACTCACTCACCCCACCACATATACCCACTCACCCCACCCATATACTCACTCACCCACCCATATACTCACTCACCCACCCATAAACTATACCCACCACCCCGCCACATATACCACTCACTCCACCCATATACCCACTCACCCCCTGCCACATATACCACTCACCCACCCATATACTCACTCACCCCGCCACATATACCCACTCACCCAACCCATATACTCACTCACCCCTGCCACATATACTCACCCACCCATATACATCCCACCACATATACCCACTCACCCTACCCATATACTCACTCACCCCACCACATATACTACCCACTCATGCCACTATATATACCCTCCCCACTCACTCCCCATATATACTCACTCACCCTGCCACATATACCACTCCACCCAACCCATATACTCACTCACCCCTGCCACATATACCCACTCACACACCCATATATACTCACTCACCCCACCACATATACTCACCCACTCACCCCGAACCCATATACTCACTCACCCTGCCACATATACTCACTCATCCCACCACATATACCCACTCACCCTACCCATATACCCACTCACTCACCCCCGCCGCCACACATCCCTCATACTCACCACATATACCACTCACACCCACCCATATACTCACTCACCCCGCCACATATACCACTCCACTCCACCCATATACTCACTCACCCCGCCACACATACCCACTCACCCAACCCATATACTCACTCACCCCGCCACATATACTCACTCATCCCACCACATATACCCACTCACCCTACCCATATACTCACTCACCCCGCCACACATACCACTCATGCACCCATATACTCACTCACCCACCCATATACTCACTCACCCCGTCACATATACCACTCACCCACCCATATACTCACTCACCCCGCCACATATACCACTCACCCCTCCTATATACTCACTCATCCCGTCACATATACCACTCACTCCACCCATATACTCACTCACCCCGTCACATATACCCACTTTCCCCACCATTTATACCTACTCACCCCGTCACATATACCCACTCACCCCACCCCATAGACCCACTCATCCCACCCCATATACCCACTCACCCACACCGCTAAGCATTGTTTTCGGAGTTGCCATTTGCTAGGATATGAAACCATTTCGGTACCAGATGACATATCACCTCATCGTATACTCAACAAACCAACGTTATCCCTTATTGTTTCGCACCATTTAATTAAAACAGAAGAGGGTAGGGAAGGGGGTGGTTGAGGGAGGGAAAAGTAGGATGTGTAGGCCAATGAGTTCTGATAGCATCCCAGTATACACTCTCTCAAAAAGAAACGCAACCCCTATCTAAATATCTGACATCATTTCTAGAATAAAGATGGTGAATGTAAATTAGAATTTTCTTCAAAATACTGTTAATACGTTCCCCATCTGATCAGTATAAGCTCCCAAACGGAACCATTTTCACATATGATGACCTTTGTATCCGTGTTATTTGAGAAAGTGCAGAAATTGTATGTACAAAATGCTAAAAGCCTGTTGCACGTGCAAATCGTTGAAAACACAGTTCATGTAGAGGGTTTTAAAAGCACGCGTAGTTTGTAATTTTTCTCGTAATGTGCTCTGCAAATCAAGTTCGAAAATGCCCTGTTTGAGTACAGCAAATCGAAATATTGCCATTGGTCGCATTGAGGCCGGGGAAAGCTTTTGGAACAGTTGCCCGTCATCTAAACGTACACAAAACAACAATCTCACGACTTTGGAATCGTTACACACAGTTCCATGCAATTGAAGATCGTCCCAGGAGCGGTAGACCTAGGATCACCACACCGGCTCAGGATCGCTTTATTCGGCTCAGCCACCTACGTAATCGGCATGCCACACCCACCATCACTGCAACACAGGTGCCAGGTTTGAGGAGAGTATCGGACCAAACCATCAGGAACCGTTTACATGAGGCAAATTTACGTGCAAGAAGACCAGTTGTTGGGCCCGTCTTGAAACGCCAACATCGGCGCCAACGTCTCAGGTGGTGTACTAACGTAAGGAGATGGAGCCTCAGAAACTGGAGAAGAGTCTGGTTTAGTGACGAGAGTCTCGTTTTTCTTCTTCAACGACGTGACGGTAGACAACGTGTCTATAGACGAGCAAATGAACGTTTTGCACCGAACTGCGTTCGACAGGTCGACAGATTTGGAGGAGGAAGCATCATGGTATGGGGAGCCATGTCTTACAACCAACGGTCAGACTTGGTCATCATTCGTGGCAATTTGACGGCACAACGGTACATTGATGACGTCTCACAGCCACATTTTCTGCCGATATTCGACCAACAGAGGGAGTTGTTTCAACATGACAATGCCCGCCCTCATACAGCTCGTGCAACAGTGGCATTCCTACAGAATTCAAACGTCAACGTGATGCCGTGGCCCTCCAGACATCAATCCTATCGAACATCTGTGGGACCAGCTGGATCGTCGTGTTCGTGCACGTACACCACAACCGCACACGTTGGTTGAACTGGCCGCAGCACTCCAGGAAGAGTGGAGAGCAATCCCCCAGGAAAACATCCGCCGTCTGATTCGTTCTGTTCCGAGGAGGTGCACTGCTGTGATTAGAGCTCGTGGCTCTACAACGAGATACTGAAGACAACGCCCCCTAGCGTAAATTGAGAGTTCGATACTGACCTGCATTAACTGTTACCTTATACCGTGCTGACCTAAGGTTCACCATGTCAAATTTCATGGCATTATCTTTAAAAATACAAATGTAATAACCAGTTAAAATTGATATAAACATTACCAAAAAAAGGGGTTGCGTTTCTTTTGAGAGCATCCCAGTATAACATCAGTCAAAAACATATATGGGTGGAAAACACGGAAAACCAGTGAAGACACCAGGTGTTGAACGTTTACAGAATCGTTGCAACAAAATGTTTCGTTATAAGTTGAGCAGCACTAACCCACTTCAGCATTTGAACACATATCTGTAAAACTAGCCTATTTCAAAAGGTTCTTAGCTCTGACCTGATACTGACAACTAGGTTGATACAGGTCCTCACAAATTATCTGTAACCTCGTTAATCCGGACACCAATGTTGAATAAGGGTTAATTACTACTTATAGATAAGCTCTAATTAACTGCTTAATACGGCCTGAAATAGATCAGTAATGTGCGTCAGTCAAGCCAGTCAGGGGTGTGATATTGACAAGTAATCGATTTAGGACGTGTCAATTAAATGTTTCGCTTATCCCTTTCGATCGAGTGTTAATTGACCAGCCCGTGAGATGTAGGGCCATGTCGACACATATCCCCAGATCCAGGGAGATAAATGGTCACTTTACCTGTGTGAACTACTCGAAAACATGATACACGCACATGTTCAAACCTAGTTCTAGTTACTTAGGGTCCATGAAACATAACGAAGATATATGTCCATGTGGACAAGTTACCATGACAAATGAAACAGAAGAAATGTATGTGTCAATATGGACAAGTTACCATGGCAAATGAAACAGACGAAATGTACGTGTCCATATGGACAAGTTACCATGGCAAATGAAACAGAAGAAATGTATGTGTCTATATAGACAAGTTACCATGACAAATGAAACAGAAGAAATATATACGTCCTTATGGACAAGTTACCATGGCAAATGGAACAGAAGAAATGTATACGTCCATATGGACAAGTTACCATGACAAATGAAACAGAAGAAATGTATGTGTCAATATGGACAAGTTACCATGGCAAATGAAACAGAAAAAATGTATGTGTCAATATGGACAAGTTACCATGACAAATGAAACAGAACAAATATATGTGTCAATATGGACAAGTTACCATGACAAATGAAACAGAACAAATATATATGTCCATATGGACAAGTTACCATGACAAATGAAACAGAAGAAATATATGTGTCCATATGGACAAGTTACCATGGCAAATGAAACAGAAGAAATGTATGTGTCCATATGGACAAGTTACCATGGCAAATGGAACAGAAGAAATATATGTGTCCATATAGAGAAGTTACCATGGCAAATAAACAAAAGCAAGGCAACCTCATATCTAAATTGGCTTGTATAAATGGAACAAAAAGGAAGCTGTATGTCCTTATGGACAACTTACCTCGAAAAGACAAAATTAAAATCAACACAATATATCCAAATATCAACAACGTTTTGGCAAATATGACAAGTCAAAGATATATGTCCATATGGTCAACTTACCTGGACACATCAAACAGTTCATCTATACTATGCAATTTTATTTTGTTTAAAGATGGGGCTACAGAAACAAAGACGAATGTTTGGCAATGGAAGTGATTGGAACAGCAAGAATGAAACTCCAGCACACATTGTGTGTGATAGCACGTGCAGGAGGTGGTATATTGTTGACCATTGTCACTCTCGTTTGGGAACAGACGCATATTGTATTCCTAGAACCAAACACTCAAAGACAATTTATTAAAGAATACTAGAAAACTGCAATAATTTCCAGGGTGAAAGATAAAGTCATCAAAAACATGTACCCCAATTTTTAATTAAAAAATATGTTTATTTATGTTTTAATCGCGCAAATAGTTTCAATAGGGCTCGTAAGTAGGTCACGGCACTTTGCGAGACCTTAGTACTTCCGGTGATAAACGAAGTTTCATACCTTTCCGAATGGTATCATGGTTGTCAGTAAAGAACCAATAATCCTTGTAGGAATAACAAATTTCTGATGTTACCATCCCCAAATTAGCCAACATGGCAACTGTCAAAAGCTGTGACAGCCAAGCATGGTTGTACACTTGGTCCGGACCAGTGAAGTCATATTTGTCCGTTGCGCAATTCGGAACCAGAACTGGTTCTTGAATATACGCTTGTCACAGGAAATCTGGTACCGGAAGCCAGCTGGGCCCCGTCTCGCATCTCGCAAGTTGGCGGGCGCAAAGGGAGCCAGTTTAGTGTCGGAAGGTGCGCATCACGAGACTTACAGGCCCTTTTCAACATCTTTCAAAACGGCAATGCACGTAAACACTGTGGCAAGATGGTGACCCAATTCCTCCAACAGCAAGCCATCTATGTCGTCCAATGGACAACACTAGGTGCTGATCTTTCCTCCATTGAACACGTCTGGGACGTCAATGTCAACATGTACTACTCCCAGTGATCTCGGTACTCACTGATAATAAGAAGACAACATGTATAGATGACAGCTGTGGACTCAGAATCAAGCCCCGAATAATTCGTGCATGTAGGCCAATGGAGGTGATCTTACACAAATTTAGTCGCAAAATGAAACTTTCGAAAGTGACACCAGACTTCTTCAGCGACCGAGTTCACCACCACTCCCTCAAACCAACCCTCAGAGCAATCAGATCTAATCGCCAACTCCAAGCAGATAAGATCCGATTAGTTCATTTTTATATCACATGGATCAGAAGATGTGTTTTGGTTGTGCCCTTAGTCAGTCTCACAGTTCCTGAACCATATTATTTTCCCTACAGCCTAGCCCTCCCTGCAATGCTAAAGCCCTAAATGAAGCAAGTCTAGATTTCCCCCAGGTTCTGAATCTCTGGCCTCCCTGGGGCTCCTTATCAATTTTAATGGGTTTATTTGTAACAATGAAAATGATATACATGTATATTCAGAGACTGAGCGTTAGTCTATATATCCCTCAAGTTTTGGTTTAGTACATACCAATTACATGAAATAAATAAATAAATTAATCGCGATGGACTAAAATGAACTGATTCAACTTCCGCTGCTGCAAAATGCACCAAATTGTTTATTCCAATTGAAATGTCCACAAAGCTCTCGACTCAAAGTGAAGGCGTTCTCCATTATGCACGAGTATTCGCACCAAACGTGAAACATTTAGTGTAAAACCGACCACTTACAAAGGACCATTAGTTCGTATCACCGAACGGGGAAAATGGATTTCATGTTAAACTTGATAAAGGAGTTCATTATAAAATACCATGCATGAAAAACTAGAGACAATAAGTTGATTACGTTTCTGCAGAGCAAGGAAAAAATAATATTTTGAGTCAACTATAACCACAGATGCAAATGTAATAAGATTTATGTTGTGAAGAACCATTCCGTATATGATTGAAGGGCAGGGTTTGAAAGATAAAAAAGCTTTTCGGAGCAGTACATCTTTTTCTGTCGTAAAATCATCCCTTTCTCTGTTCTTTGTCACAGTTGGGGAAAACAGTGCCTTTGGATAGCACTTAACACTCAATGGGCATTTGCAATCTTGGTAACGCCGTACCAATCTTTCTCGCGAGATCTCGAGGGAGTAAGGTCTCGTTATTGTCTTTGGCAGAAGGTTGGATTGTGAATTCACGTCAAATACGATCTCAGCGAAGGGTACAGAGGATAGGAATATAAATTGAACGTACTGCCGAAGGAAAGGAGGTTAATGTTCGATATTTCATCAATATCTTTCAAAAAGATTGAATTATGTAAAAATATTAACCACAAAGCCCTTTCACTTCAACCGTCGTCATATTGAACCGAGCGTAATGACATATTCTTAATATACGTCTTCTTTATAGGTTTTATTTGTTTGTGTGAAACATTGCCTCCACGCTGATTTTTTAAACTGGTATTCAATAACGTTAATGAAACTTGCACACGAAATAATGTTTTGAATAAGCTAGTTAAAGCCTTTGTCAAACTAATTTCGATAAATGAGTTTTTTCATAAGGAATGTCTCCTGGTACAGATGACGTTAAAGACACTTGGCGAAATAGGATCTTTCCCCAAATCGTAGAACGGTGAATAATGTTAACCGAATGCATAAAGTAATTTCAGTTAATAATAACAGTTAATAAATTTTGCAAATCAACCAAAGAAACGTTAGACGAATGACGTCCTGATTCACCTTGAAAGTAGCCTTGAATACGGACGAGTTCATTGTCCTGTGCGGTAATATAAATTATCGAACGTGCAAGGGTAAATGAAAGCGAAGAAAACCCTAAGAAATTGGCACTTAAGTCCATTGCTCGATTCCATAGTCCATCGTACTATGTCATTATCATGTGTTTACGAATAACTATTTAATGGTGATGCATGAAAGATAAGCATACCCTGACCCACCGATACAAACACTTACAACATATATTCATCATTATGTGATCTACTGTACCAAGCTCCTTTTCAAACAACACATTTAGTGATGCTCACGCACAATGATTATGTTATAAGAGGCCGGTCAGGTGGAACAACTATAAACGTTTTTCGAAGGACACACTTTGAATGACAGCTGGCCAGGACACAATTAAACTGACATCTCTTAATTTCACTTAATAATATATTCTGTATCTTGTTTTCGGCTTTGTGCATTCTACCAATGACAACATCAAGCACTGCATTTACTCACTCCGAAAGACATCCATTTAGTATTTTGCGTATGGTCCGACCCGGATACGATTCCCCACTAGGATACAAAGCGTGAAGCCTATAAATTTATGGCGTCCCCCCGCCGTGATATTGATGACATATTGCTAAAAACTCACTCACTCACTCACTCACTCACTCTTTTGGTCCATGTTTTTTAATAATTAACAATAGGTGTTATGATGACATGTTGCTAAAACCCACTCACTCACTCACTCACTCTTTTGGTCCATGTTTTTAATAATTAACGATAGGTGTTATGATGACATATTGCTAAAACTCACTCACTCACTTTTTTGGTCCATGTTTTTTAATAATTAACAGGTGTTACAGTCAACATCAGAGAATCCCCTGTGATTATCTACACATTCAACAGACTGGTATGGGTATGCCCTTGCTTGGTACGAGTCCTGGAAGTTATATCATGTGCGTTAAGTCCACGTTCTGCATCACGTTCCAGTAAGTATAAAAGCTGGCTGTGGTTCTTAAACACTAGGCTACCCCACCGCCCTCTTGGTTAGAAGGGGCGCTGGGGTAGCCTAGTGGTTAAAGCGTTCGCTCGTCACGCCGAAGACCCGGGTTCGATTCCCCACATGGGTACAATGTGTGAAGCCCATTTCTGGTGTCCCCCGCCGTGATATTGCTGGAATATTGCTAAAAGCGGCGTAAAACCATACTCACTCACTCTTGGTTAGAAAGACTGCCTGCTTCATTCACTTTCTCCGTTGATGTATATATCGGTCGAATCCCTTGATCTGTTAGCAGAATTTGAAGACAACATCGTTGTCTCACCAGGACAAGTATTTCATTGACATTTGAAGGGTGAATGTTCTTCAAAGTTTGTCAAACCAACACAAACGTTTAGTTTAGTACCTAGTTATTATATGGTGGATGTCAGTCTCATAATAGCCAAGTTGGTAATGCGCTGGCTTGTTCTATTCCTCAAAAGAATATATATTTGAAGAACATTCTTGGAGTCAACAGCTAGATTTATCCAGTAAAGGGCATTAAACTCACTGACAATCTATCCATCCATCCTTCTTTCCTTCATTTATTTATTCATTCATTTATTCATTTTTATGGTGCGTTTGAATTTTATATACTTGTGTTCAATGTGCTTAGGCGATTTGTCCTTTAAAGGTGGAGCAGACCATTTGTCACTTTGTTCCAAGTCTACAGGCGCTGTATTATATTTTTACAGTATTTCATTGGCAAATTTAATAAAACAACAATCTCAGCCTCGGCAATTCTATGCTATCGTCCCTTCATTCTAAACGGAGTCTTTCATTATGTGACACACTGGGTTGCTCCGATTGATGCTATGATTACAGGGCAAGGCACAACTGAAAAAACAAAGCTATTTGTCTGTCACTAATGCTAAGTTATTTCCTATCCAGCTGCGTCGCCCGGCCATTTAGCTTTTAAAATAGTATAATTAGGACACCATCCTTACTTCTAGCCCTTGATTATCCATCTTGTTTCAATCTTCTCACTTATTGTTTAAAATTACACCTGTTCAGATGTACAGGAGGCCATTGCTGTCTGTTCTAGATCTGTCACTCTATACCGTGTGAGTGCTTGTAGCTGTGACGATATTTAGTTACGAAAATAGAAATGGTATAAAGAATGTTAAGAGATTTATGATGGACAAGGGCGTCGTTATTTGTTTTGCGTAGTTACCTCCCTTTGGCCTGCCGGGAACCTATGATCGTGGGTTTGAACCCCGATTTGTAATATCATGTTCGTGCTCGTGGGCTTCACCGGGTGGTAAAAGTCTGACCTGCATCACCTTGGTCTTTCTTCAAACAACGAACCCGTGAAGATCAGGGTAAGAATTGATCTTCAGTAACCCATGCTTGTCGTAAGAGGCGACAAACGGGGATCGGGTGGTCAGGGTCGCTGACTTGGCTGACATATGTCATCGTGTCCCAGTTGCGTGGAGCGTTACTCATGGGTTGATCACTGGATTGTCTGGTCCAGACTCGATTATTTGCAGCTTGCCGTCAGAAGCTGGAATATTGGCGAGTGCGGCGTTAAACAATAACCAACCAACCAATCCTCAGTCAACGAGGTTACATGCTGTGACGTAACTGAAATATTGTTCAAAGCGGCGTAAAACCCCGAACTCACTCACTCACTCACACGTTCACACTCATATGTTCTATGGTAAAATGTTTTTAACTCAGAAGATACCTTCTTGTAATGATTCTCGAACTGTGTGTTTTGTCAGAGTAGGGGATAATGTCGGAATACCGTTAAGGAGGTTCTCGCGATCTCGCCATTTAGAAACGAGATAAATATACCGAGAATGTCCCTTACAGTACGCGTGTTCCATAGACAATAAAGATCTCATTTTAGTCTTATGTTATAACTCATGGATGAAGTTACCTGGCCCCGATTTCTCGAAACAAACTTAAGTCTGAGTTTTGACTTAAGTTCGAGTTTTTACTCAAATTTGAGAAAACACAGGAAATGCATTTAACAGAATGAACTGAAATCGGTATTAAACTCGAACTATAGAAGATAATTTGAGTTTGGTGGATAGATTACTTAAGTTGTTTGGGCTTTTATATTTTAAAAATGCAGTAAAGTTCAAAATTCAGCTGTTCCAAATTGTGAACTCAGTTTGAGATTTGAGTAAAAACTTAAGTTTGTTTCGAGAAATTGGGGCCTGGTGTGGAGTTATCTTCCAACAGCGGAGATCACGGAAGTCGACGGATGGTGTCTAATGTTTTATTAACAAGGCGAGGTTTGTTTCACGGATGAACATATCACAAATCTTCTGCCGACTAAACAAACCCAAATATAAATACCCGCGACGTAACAACCAAGTGACGACTTTATTCAAAGCAAGGTCTTTTAAAATTTAAACAGCCAGTTCGATAAAGCGCGGCAGCCAAAAAAAGAAAGAGACCTCTTAAGTCAAATACTCAAGAGGCAACTTTCTTTCTAAAAACTGTGTGTTCCAGAGTTTTAAAATGGTTCTGAAAACACCAGCTTTTATAAATCAGGTTTTGAAGCTCCGTGCTGAGCATTTTTTTTGGACAACAGCAGCTTAAAATCACCCCACTGCGTAAAAATTAACAATCTTTCCATTCTCAGCCAATTTGGGGCTGTTATCCCCCCGGAAGGGGCAGTGATTGTGTTTGCGGTGCGGTGCTCAGTTGCTGCTGCTGGTGAGAGAAAATGAAATGGAAAAAGTTCCGTGGCAATTATCTGGGCTTGGAAATACATTGGACCCAAACGAATAGCTCCGGGTAAATGAGCACATTGTCCTTTTTCGTACTGTGTTTCATTATTCGTTGTAGCTATGTCACCGTAGTGATCGTTGTTGATTTCGATGCCAACGTTGTCTTGCGTCCCTGTTGAGACGCACTGTGAATAGTCATTATATATAGAGTCTGGGATCGAAACCAGTTGTCATCATCATCGCTACCTGGTTGAATGTTTACGCATACGCACACAAACACGCGCACGCACTCATACACAAACGCACTCGTACATATATTCTCTCTCACGCATACACACATTCTCACACATACACACTCAAGCACACACGCACCGACATGTACACACTCTCACGCACACTGATCAGACACGTACGCACGCACGCACACACAATCTCACAAGCACACTCACGAGCACACACGCACGCACACACACACTCTCTCACAAACACACACGCACGCACGCACACATTCTCACAAGCACGTACGCACACACACACGCTCGCACACGCACGCACGCATATACCCACCAGCACACATATACACACCAGCACACATATACACACAAGCACACATATACACACAAGCACATATATATTATACATACAATATCTATATAAGTAAATTGTTGATGTCAGCGTCCAAAATATTTACCGAACTTCCGACTTGAAACGTGTCTGCTCTGAGGCAAAACTGGTAAGAAACCGTCCCTACTAATCAATTGGCATCTTTCCAGCTAAAATATTCGTCACTAATGAACCAAACATTACGAATTATGTCATAATAGTTTAGCCATGTCCCTGCTGGTGGCGACATACTTCGCCATGCCCAGGTGTCGTTGTATTCCTAACCATATTAAGACAGTTTCAGCTGACTGAAGGCACCTGTTGTATTCGTTCCATATCATCACTGTGAGTACACGATACATCACGCGCTCTTTTCACAGCGTGAACAAATATTTGACCTAAAAACCGCCTGATCGATAGGTTCCTTCACCGTCCAACGTCACTGGACTGATTGGACAAGAAGCAAAGGCAACGCCGAGTTTGTGGATCGATATATCGATCGGAGCCTCACACAAGCTGTCCCTAACCCATTCATGTGCATAGCGCCACACTCTCCATCTTACTAAATGGGGAATCAATGGTTGCGGTTTCAACGCCATCTAGCGGTTGTCAGCGGCAACCAGATGCAATACAGCCACGTGACACAACATACGGGCTCTCCATTTCTGTGTCAAGAATGATGTCATTATGCGGTAATGCATTAACATATTGGCATGATTAAACATTTCAGATTTTAGAAAGCGTGGGTCGGCGATTTGACCCAATATCGCGGCACAGGTCTATTTTTGATAAGTTAGTTCTTTTTATGGCGGTATTTTTTATATTTTTTATCAATGGGGAACAAAGGAGAACTTGGATAGCATGACGTCATTTAATCTGGTCACCGATGTCATTTTCGATTTTTTCCCTTGATGTTCTCCCCACGAACATTACCAACACTCGTGTATTATCGATCGAATTTTTTTGTTGACACTCTCTCCAATAAATCGCGGATTTCTAAATTTTCTTCACATAAAACCTTGACCTAGGAATCATTCGATTGAATGAGAAAATCGCGAGAGCCATATTGAGCCACGGGGAGATTTATTTCTCAGTCGGAGCAACGAAGGGCCCCTCTGCTCAATATCTCACATTATAACGCCATTTCGTCCATTGTGATTTACCTGATTGGACGTTACTGTTCTCGTAGCTTATACACGCTGTCTGTATTAATCATTTATTTCCTTGTAATAACAAAAGTAATGACAAGTCTTCTGTAATGATGTAGAGGTGCTAAACAATAAAACATTAAAGAGCTGATGTTTTTTTCAGAGCCATTGTCGAGGTGGGTAGCTTCGTGGTTAAGGTGTTCGCCACGTCCCGCTTTATGACCGTGTTCTATTTCCAACATGGTTTGATAGTATGATGGATGTTAACGTTTCTTATGCTGTCATGTTGCGGAAATTTTATGCACAAATGATTAAATAAATTATTAGCTTCTTCTATCTTCTTCTATTGAGAAAGGTGGAGTAGCCTAGTGGTTAAAGCGATCGCTCGTCACTCCGAAAACCTTGGTGCCTTCCCACATATGTATAATTTATAAAGCCCTTCTCTGGTGTCCCCCGCCAAGATGTTGCTGGAATATTGCTAAAAGCGGCGTAAAACTAAAATTCACTTACTCTCGTTTTTGTAAACCGTCATCCTTAAATGTTATTTGTCAATAACCGTTTTCTATCTATAATACTTAAATTTCACAAGACCAATTCTAACCCTATTCCTAATAATAAAAGCATAATAATCATGACAATCATTGTAGTAAAGACGCACGCTGGACTGACATAAAAATAGGACTATAATCCATCAGTCTGCAATGAGGTATCATTTTTTTTAAAATCACATGATTTTTATTCTGACACATTTAAGTGCGTATAGTTGAAATCAAAACTGCTTTCAGCCGTTTGACTCAATATAGTTCTCAGGAACAGTGGGAAGCAGCAGCGGAAACATATGTGACTGTGACCTATGTATAATCTGGCCAGGTCACACATTGTGACCAACTAATCCCCATTTGTCCACTAAGGGATTTAACCTGCTCCGGAATCCCAACGGGTGGCATCAGAAGTTGAAGGGCACAGATGCGGAGTCACTGTATCTCTTTAAATGCCCATCAGCTTGTCCTCTGGTGATGCTTGTTTCAGAATCCATCATACATTGCAGTCTCTCAAAGCCACAGTGTCAAGCGAAAGGAGAGGAAGTGAAATCCGCTTCTTATCTGAAGGGGAATAGCGTTTCTTTGCATTCAGTGCCCATCATTCAACTTTTCAATATCCCTAAAAGGTTGTGCGAGAGATTACAGGTGCACCAAAATAACCCGAGGAAGTAATTCAAGTCCTGACAGAATGGGGGACGAGACACGTGCGATTTCACGTTGTTGATTCGCTTTCACCGGTGAGCCCGTCACACGTCAACAACAACAATGTTGCTGTTGATGGTAATGATGATGATGCTAGTAATAATACGGTGATGATGATGATGATGGTGATTGTTTTGATGATGATGATGACAGACACACCGAGCCGACCAGAGATTGCCTTAGATATGGCCTTCAGTAACCCATGCTTGTCGTAAGAGGCGACTAACGGGATCGGGTGGTCAGGCTCGCTGACTTGGTTGACACATGTCATCGTATCCCAGTAGAACGATGGTCATGCTGTCCAGAGTCGATTATTTACAGAGCGCCGTTATATAGCTGGAGAATTGCTGAGTGCGGCGTAAAACAACAACGAAACATAACCAAATCTTAATGCCGAGCACAAGGCAGAAAAGCAGTAAGTACCATATTTTAACGTCCTGACCATACCTGGGATCCCACCACCGACCCTCGACTATCTGACCAGACCATGAAACTCAAAACCACAACAAATTCCATCAATTTCGAATCATCATCATCTTCATCAATAATGAAGTGCCTTTTCATCCGAATATTTTCTTTGAAATGACTCCCTTGAAGTTATAGTATCCCAGTAACGATACAATTGGCGCCTTCCTAGCAGAATGAAAGACCTGTTTTATGTAAATGTCCCAGTGGAGTAGTGGGCCTTGTTCTTTGACACGCTTAGAAAGGCCTACACTTGTCTTCCTTCATCTGCTTGTATTATCCGTGATGGATTTCTGTACGTGACAGGCGGTGATTCCAAGGTTCTCTATCTCCTGGGATAAAAGGGCATCAAACGGGCGTCCTCTTGTTCGTAGAATTAGATTCTGTATTAAACTTCCCGTTCCTGTCACGGTTTTTTTACCGGCTATAAGTAGCTGTCAAAGATAAAATGTCAAAGCGATGCTTGTGAAATATTTACAAAGGTCAGCTCTGTTTGGTTGATATATAAATCCTTCAGTTTTATCTAGTTTCGTGAAACGCTTTGGTGTTATGCGTGAAGACATCGTAGTGGACGGTATGGTCGCCCGTAAAGGTTATTGTGCAGTGTGAGACACAAATGAACTACTCAAAAGAAAGTAAGGTTATTTTTATATAGCAGCAGATGCGTTTCAGCTGTTGCACCAAGGATTCAGGGCCATCTTAAGTGCAGTGGCGGTTGGGTAGCCCAGTGGTTAAAGCATTCGCTAGTCACCCCCAAAATCTGGGTTCGATTCCTCACATCGTTACAATGTCACAAAGCCAATATCTGGTGCCCCTTGCCATGAAAACCGTATGACCATTCTCATTCAGCCAAATGTATGTGCAGCAATGTAGGAGCTCTTTAACAGCTGATTATGATGGGCAACCATCTTTTTCATATATACACCGTGTACTTCACGTGTTTGCATGTGTGTTGTTTGTACGGCGCTGATAGTTCTGTCAACGGAAATGGCACAGTTAGGACAGGCGGCAGGGACATGTTGGCAGCGGTGGTGCTCTAGTTCCGGGAGACGCATGACGAGTTTGAGGAATTCCCACTGTCCGTCGTTCATCCATGTCGGATTCATCATTATATGCATGATTAAAGATAATCTTGATCGTTAACATAAAATAAGGTTAAGGATAACATTTTAGAGACCAAGATAGACAGCACAATGTTTGTGTTTGGCTATGTGTCCTCTCTCTCTCTGTGTCTCTCTCTCTCTCTCTCTCTCTCTCTCTCTCTCTCTCTCTCTCTCTCTCTCTCTCTCTCCTCTCTCTCTCTCTCTCTCTCTCTCTCTCTCTCTCTCTCTCTCTCTCTCTCTCTCTCTCTCTCTCTCTCTCTCTCTCTCTCTCTCTCTCTCTCTCTCTCTCTCTCTCTCCCTCTCTCTCTCTCTCTCTCTCTCTCTCTCTCTCTCTCCCTCTCTCTCTCTCTCTCTCTCTCTCTGTCTCTCTCTCTCTCTCTCTCTCTCTCTCTCTCTCTCTCTCTCTCTCTCTCTCTCTCTCTCTCTCTCTCTCTCTCTCTCTCTCTCTCTCCTCTCTCTCTCTCTCTCTCTCTCCTCTCTCTCTCTCCTCTCTCTCTCTCTCTCTCCCTCTCTCTCTCTCTCTCTCTCCCTCTCTCTCTCTCCTCTCTCTTCTCTCTCTCTCTCTCTCTCCCTCTCTCTCTCTCTCTCTCCTCTCTCTCTCTTCCCCCTCTTTCTCTCTCCTCCCTCTCTCTCTCTCTTTCTCCTCTCCCTCTCTCTCTCTCTCCTCTCTCTCTCTCTCTCTCTCTCTCTCTCTCTCTCTCTCTCTCTCTCTCTCTCTCTCTCTCTCTCTCTCGGTTTTAAAATGACTACCGTTCTGTAGGATGGAGCAGAATATAATTTATATTTGGTACACTGGTGGTGAGTCGAGTCTTGAGTAACGTCACACGATACATAAACGTGACGTGTATATATATATACATAGCTATTACCGTTATGTGTCGCCTATGATGACACTCAGCTTTCATTGTACACCTGAAGAGCCGTTGAACGGCGAAAGATGTTGTGCAGATATAAAGAAGATTTGACAATAAGAAATATCTGGACTCATATTTTATATATTTTTGCTTATACACCTGCAGATATAAAGCACAAAATGTCCAAAATTTACACAGTAATAAAATCACATAGATAAATGGAACTCATATTTTAACATGTTTACTCTTCAGGGAGATTACACCTTCTAGAAACAAGCTCACTTGTTTTAATATATTTGATATATAGCGTTCTTTTTAAAATTCGTTTTACTTTGTCCGAATTTTGATTAAATATATATACACACACGTCAGCATAATTGCATGCTTTACAATCCTTGAGTATGCTAACATGTTGGCTTAAGCAGAGGGAACGGAACCAGTAGAACAGCGACCACAACTTCAATAACGTCTTCAGCTACTACTGTAACTGTACCCATCTCAACTACAACAACGGCAGCAAGTACCACAACTGCTCCATCATTAAGCCCTCCTGCTATTGCATCTGCGGCCACTACACCAGTGTACAATATTGATTCCCATTGCTGGCTCATGTGTATAGAAGTATCGTACACAAGATTCCGAGTTTAATTGCCCGGAAAGATGCCGAACACCCTCGTTAGAAAACAAGGACTCCTCCATCGACAATGCTGCAGTAGCACCAGTTTATTCTACACGAGTGGGTGAGTGAGTTTAATGGCGCATTGAATCGTATTTCAGTCATAGCACCTGTGTCAATTTATGTGGCAGGAAAGATATTTCCAATGGTTATGTACCATGATTATGGTACAGTCAAACCATGCACCCAGTTACTTCACATCGGCAATTCGAACACAGGCTTGTGTCAAGGGACGCAACTCTAACCGAAAGTAGTGTCTGTTTGACTAACAGTGGTTATGAACAATCAGAGTGATTGGCCCTATAAAAATGTAGTATTTTGTTCACAATTTCGGACTTTTCGTTTACTATGGGAAATTAAAGTCCTTGAAGTTTTTTGGTCAGTTCAAGAGCACAAAATATACCCTGTCGTCATGGCATTATATGTTTTGCCGATCTCTTAATCCTGCAACTCAGCACTAAGGTGACTCCCATGCCTTAATTTAGAGTGAGTGAGTGAGTTTAGCTTTACACCGCTTTTAGCAATATTCCAGCAATATCACGGAGGGGGACATCAGAAATGAGCTTCACACATTGTACCCATGGGGAATCGAACCTGGATCTTCGACGTGACGAGCGAACGCTTTAACCACTAGGCTATCCCACCGCCCCTCCTGAACGTTGACTTACAGACAGAGGTTGTTTGGTAAAACGGTTCCCAGGCCCTTTACATCAACGTCGCCATGAAATACTTGTTAATATTGAAAATAGATGCTCATGTCATCCGTAGCTCACCTGGCACCATGTCAACAAACACAATCCCCGTTTGTTTTCCATTTGTTGTAAATATGAAACAGATAAAGTCCGTGCAAGCTTGATCTACCCTTTGTGTGACTATACTTTCCGTACATCTCAGAGGGGTGGTACATAAAACCTTATTGGTGAGGGCTTGGTACATAACAGCTTATCCTGTATCGAAAGAATGTTTAAATAATGCTGACGCTGATAAGAGAGGACGTTTTGTTACAGACGTAAGAAAATTGTTGACAGAAAATCCTAGCAAGGTATACAATGAAACTTAGATGACATGTATAGTTCGAGTAAGATGGGTTAAACTTTGAACCGTGTTCCAGTTATATCACGGGGTGTCTGCTTAATGTGGGAGGAAACCCCGAAGTAATTGAGGACTCAGGGGTTTCCAACTCTCGCTATATCAACGAACGTGAACATGGCGTAGACAAACCAGGAAACATAATCGAACTGGGATTCTAACGCACCATCATAGGCCTCTGGCGTGCCCAGTGGACGCAACTCTGCTCTCCAGAGGGGCGGTGGGGAGCATTGTGGTTAAAGCGTTCGCTCGTCACACCGAGGACCCGGGTTCGATTCCTACATGGGCACAATGTTTGAAGTCCATTTCTGGTGTCCCTCGCCGTGATATTGCTGGAATATTTCTAAAAGCGTGAAACCCAAACACACTCACTCACTGACACTGCTCTCCAGAACACTCATTATTTTTAATCGTTAGTATTATTACGAACTATTTTTATTTATTATTCATTGCAAATACAATGAAACCTAAGGACTCTTGTTTAACACAATATGTCATTTCCGTAATATACTTTCTGTAATAAATATCAACACAAATGTATGGAACTACGGATAATTCGTTCACGTTCGAATAATTCCAACACTGCAAACTAACGAAGTTCGCCGTGAAAGAACAAATACCAGTAGGCCCACAGCCTTGTGACAGAAATGGCAGATCTCATGTTGCACATAATAAAGGATATCTAGGAATGCACTGCATGCAATAATTGCGTACGTCAGCACTCCGTGAGACAGCAATCGACAAGGTGAAATTGACAACAGTTAAGCAAGAAAACACTGGCATTATCCGCTCATGCAGCTGAGCTCACGAAAACCAGTGGTCCATCAACCTACCATTACCGTCTTTATGACTACAGGGCTATCATGACGCGTGATACACACCGTAATACTCGGCTGGAAACTCCTTAAACTTAATACACAATGCACACCATTGATTAGGGTGGAAACCCCGAAGTAATATCGACGAGTACGCTATGAGCCGCTGCGCTATGAGCTGAAATTGAGTTCATATTAACGAGAAATGAGTAACTATCGTTACCCTGCGTGCAATAGTTTTTATTACTATCGATTGATTTGTAGAGACGCTACACTGGCAGGTTTTATGGACCATCATGGACTTCTATGGACATACAGCTTCACTAACTCACATCGCCATGGATCCTATTCAAGAAGCTGCAGATAGGGGTTGTCAATAGCGGAATGACCTAATTCGTTTATTTGAGCAATGTGGACATTCATGGTTGATTAAGTTTACTCAGCATGATTTGTAAACTGAGGTCATCGTTTGAATAATGTCTACAGAAGAGTAACACATCTGGTGTATACATAAAGACCCGTATGATGTATACACAACAGAGTCACGCTGTTTAAACGATTTTATCACCATACGGTAACTATGCTCTGATACAATAAACCCGCGTAGCTGAAAATTATTATCAAATATTATTGAATACATTTCATCCAGGTATTCGTTCTAATGCTGAAAATATTTAAATCAACATTTTTAATATAAAAACATGTTTCACAGTCACACGATAAAACTTTTATGAGCGGTATTATTCTCTCTGAATAATATAATTTCAGTACAATGTGTTTGGAATAATTCGCTTGACATCTTTGTACAAACGGTGGATATAATTGTGCACATAAAAGAAAATTAATTATGCCAGAATCAATATTTCTTTTTTGATATGTAGTGTTACATATATGTTGCGTGTAGTGAACTGAACATATCTGTATGCATGAATAGGTACATAACGTAATCAAATTTGCCATCTGTTACATGCATATTATCCTATCTTTTAATGCATATTACGTACTAAATATCACCTTGCAGGATATACATTGTACATTGATATACAACTCAGGCTCCAGACACGTGATTCATCGATATATCGATTTATTTTCATAAGCCGGGTTCTGACTGATTTTTTTTATTGTGGTTTGTTTAAGAAAGAAGTTGGAAATTTGATATCAAGACATTGCCACATAACACAAAGGGTTCTTAGCGCTGTGACTGTAGCAGGTTCAATTTATTGCTACCCCCGCAGCTTAGGATGGCAATGATATCATAGAGGTAGCTTTGAAGTGGTGTAGTCGTGGTAAAGGTATAAATTAGACGTAGCATATGAATTAAATAGCCATGCATGGACTAAGCAAGCATAAGCATAGCATAGGCATTACACTGACGTAGCATAGATGAAGCAAAGATGAAGCTTAGACATAACATAAACATAACATAGACATATCATAGACATATCATAGACATAACATAGAGATATCATAGACATAGCATAGATATAACATAGACATAAAAGAGACATAACATAGACATATCATAGACTTAACATAGGCATATCATAGACATAACATAGACATAACATAGACATAACATAGACATAACATAGACACAATATAGACATAACATAGACATATCATAGACATAACATGGACATATCACATAGACATAACATAGACATAACATAGACATAACATAGACATATAGACGTAGCACAGGCATTATATAGCCATGTACCGACTTAGCAAGCATAAGCATAGCATAGGCATAACACTGACGTAGCACAGACAAAGCATGGACACAACATGGACGTAGTGTTGAAGGAGCATATGCATCACAAACATGTAGCATAGACATAGAATAGACGAAGCATAGACTTAGTATAGATATACCATACATGTAGCATAGACGTAACATATACGTAGCAGAGACGTACCATAAATATAACATTGACGTAGCATAGATGTAGTGTAGACGAAGCATAGACGTACCGTAGATATAACATAGACGTAGTGTAGACCAAGCATAGACGTAGTGTAGACGATTCATAGACGTAGTGTAGACGAAGCATAGACGTACCATAGATATAACATAGACGTAGTGTAGACGAATCATAGACGTAGTGTAGACGAACCATAGACGTACCACAGATATATCATAGACGTAGTGTAGACGAATCAAAGACGTACCATAGATATAACATAGACGTAGTGTAGACGAAGCATAGACGTACCATAGATATAACATAGACGTAGTGTAGACGAAGCATAAATGTAACATTGTAGCATGTACAACAGCAGGAATCACCTGGCGTTATGTGACGTGTCTTGAAGACTTTTCCCTCCAGATGACGCCACTGACATGTTGAACTGACTTCCTCTATTGTGCCACAATCTGATGGCCATGTGTTCGAATCCTGTTTCGCCCGGGTTATTATGCCTCATTTTCCGCGCCCTACCTGTGTTTAGACAAACGTAATGATATCACTGTGCCACAATCAAAACAGTTTCAGTGAGTGAGTGAGTTTAATTTTACGCCGCTTTTAGCAATATTCGAGCAATTTCTCGACGGGGAACACCAGAAAGGAGCTTCACACATTGCACCATTGTAGGGAATCGAACCTGGGTCTTCGGCGTGACGAGCGAACGCTTTAACCACTAGGCTACCCCACCGCCCCCAAAACAGATAAAAAATATTTAGGTTGCTTATGGGAAAATAATCCCTAAACACCACAGGTGTATACTTTTTTTTGTTCGTCAGTTTTGTGGACTCAAACTGTCCTTAACCTGAATTATAATCCATCTTGAAGAATAAAGTTTAATATAAAGGTCCCAGTTTTTATTCAGTTTCGTCATATAGCTTGCATGAAAATAAACAATTCCAAATAACCAACGACCAGGGTCGTAAGGTTGGCAGTGAATGTTTGCTCCAGGTTCGGTGTTATCTCTTAAGGATGATAAAACAAACAACTTAATGAGGTTCTCAGAGGGGCGGTGGGGTAGCCTAGTGGTTAAAGCGTTGGCTCGTCACGCCGAAGACCCGGGTTCGAATCCCCACATGGGTACAATGTGTGGAGCCCATTTCTGGTGTCCCCCGCCGTGATGTTGCTGGAATATTGCTAAAAGCGGCGTAAAACCAAACTCAGTCAGTCAGTCAGTCTCAGATATATTTGCCAACATACACATTTCTTTTCCCTAGCTGCAGATTTCACCTTGGGATCTCATCAAAACCAAATCCATTATCATAAAACAAGCAGGACGAGTTACATTCCCAGCAGGCAAACAACAATTTGGATTACCGGAACCCAGAAATACTCGCACGCTGACGTATGGCCGAGAAACAGCAGGTTCTAGCGTAACTAGTTACGTACTTCTTACAACGGTTGGCAGAGGGACAGAATGTTCCCACATTGCCAACAACCTGTTTCGGGATAAACATCACTGCCATGTGTTCCTGGCTGCTGAATCGGTGCCAGATATTAAACATCTGTTTGTCACGTGATCGTGTCTATGTCATTACACAACTACAACGAGGCATGTGTTTCCATGGTAACACATAGGTAAAGTGAAGGTGAAGGTCGAGGAAGCAGTTTCCTGATATAGCACATGCTGAACAGTAAATAATGATGTTGATGGTTCTTGCGAAGGGAATGGCACAGTTAGGTGTGGCGGCGGCTGGTTGTAGGGGAACCGAGGTGCTCTGGTTCCTGGAGAAGACGAGTTTGAAGAATTCCCACTGCCTGTCCTTGATCCATGTCTGTTTCAGCATTATATACGAAAATACTCTCGATCGTTACAATAAAACAAGGTCATAGAAAATTGATAGGCATAAAAAAGAAACAACACTGTGTCTCTCTCTCTCTCTCTCTCTCTCTCTCTCTCTCTCTCTCTCTCTCTCTCTCTCTCTCTCTCTCTCTCTCTGTGTGTGTGTGTGTGTGTGTGTGTGTAGGCAGATGAATGGGTGCTTGGGTGGTTTTATGGATAGATGGATGGATGATGGATGGAGGGATGGATGGATAGATATAATTACCGCTGTGATGAATGGGTGCTTGGGTGGTTTTATGGATAGATAGATAGATAGATAGATAGATAGATAGATAGATAGATAGATAGATTTGATAGATAGAATTACCACTGTGAAAATCAATGCGTCAGTAAGAACCAGTTTTGTAACCACGTGTTCTTTATAAGGGTATAGGAACCAGAAGAATCATATATTGTTTTGAAATACTCATAAAGCTGAGTAAAGTCACAAATCAGACACAATTAGAGCTGTCGGTGAAAGTAATTCACAACAAAACGTAAAACAAAAGTAATTGTGCAGACCGTTGCATTCTCACAGTATTGGACTTTCAACACCACGGTTATATCAGGACAATAGAAGATTGTGGCCCATGTTCCTAATGTATAATGTTTCTCATTCAGCATGCAAATGTTATTCACGTCTCCCGACCACGTGTATCTTGTGAAACAAATAACATGTTGACGTCAGTGAGGATACAGTTTTGTATTACACAATATTGTTATGTCAGATGCGTGCCCAATCCGTTTCAACAGGCCTGCTCTCATTTTGGACCGCAGCAGTGAATCGTTAGGATAAGACTGATCGTACACATGCACGCACATGAATATGAAACAAACACACACGCTTAAACACGTGCATACACACGCGCACGTACCTACAAACACACAAACACTCACTTCTTAATCATTTGTATAACTCGAGTAATCCGTCAAGCAGATGGTGTTTATCTTCAGTGGTATTGGGCATGTATTTTTACTCCAGTATTAAGAAGGCTGCTGACAGTATGTTGGTGCACCTGCAGGGGATGTATCATGGTACGCGTGATGGGGTCATACATTTACTTCAGTTATGCAGGCTTACAGCGAATTTTACAATTCATGCATAATTATTTTTATTATGCATTAAATAATTTGTCTGGACACTCGGCTCCCTCTTATCCGGACTCTCCATACTCTGAAATTGAACTTGCATGTATTGTATTTCGGCACTATATGAGTGTGTGAGTGAGAGTGAGTGAGTGAGTGTGAGTGGATCAGTGAGTGAGAGTGAGTGAGTGAGTGAGTGAGTGTGAGTGAGTGAGTGAGTGAGTGAGTGAGTGAGAGTTATATCACGCAATGGAATGGAATGGAATTCTGTAGTAACACATTTCTCAGATGTTAACCCCAATGGTACAAACCACACTCACCTATATCTCGTAATATACTCTAGCAGTCCCGTATTAAGTAAACTGCTGACCTTGCTATTCCAGAATCTTTCCATTCCGGAGCCCCTCCTTTCAAGACAAACAAAAAAGCAACACTTACTTGTTAAAGTTAATGTTGGTTAGCACGGATTTCTCTTAATCTGGACAACACCATTGCAACGAAGTCGTCCAGATGTTCTTCTGTCCTCAAACCGTGAAGATCCGGGTTAGAATTGGTCTTGAATAACCTATGCTTGTCGTAAGAGGCGACTTACGGGTTCGGGTGGTCACTGGTCAGGCTCGCCGACTTGGCTGACACATGTCATCGTATTCCAATTGCATAGTACGATGCTCATGCTGTTGATCACTTGATTGTCTGGTCCAGACGCGATTATTTACAGACCGCCGCCATATAGCTGGAATATTGCTGAGTGCCAAATCAATCAATCAAGTATCTGTCCTCACGCAAATAGATTTTGATCAGATGACTGTACTGGGAAACGACATATGAAACGTTTCAGTGAAAAAAGTGTTCTTTTTCATTATTCTATATCAATACAGGTGACGTGGTGAGGTGAAATTGGGTTTAACGTCGTGCTTGAGAATATTTCGCTCATATGACGACGTGCATGCTTGTGTATGTGTATGTGCGGCTTCTTGTACTAGCACAGACTGAAGCTGGTTTTATAGTGCTAGCCAACTGACATACCATGCCGCAGTGAAGCATGAAAACACCACTCAGACACATTATACTGACTCCGAGCCGACCAGTCCTTGTTGCACCCATTAATGCCGAGCGCCAGACAGGGACCAACAAGTACCATATTTTAACGTCTTTTGGTATGGCGCGGTCGGGGATTGAACCCGCGACCTTCCGCTCTCCGGGCGGACGTTCTAACCACTACACCACAGAAATATACAGTAAAGAAAATAACGAAGATAGAAGAGTTGTTATGGAAATAAAACTACACATGTTCAAACAGATTATAAATGCCAATCAGCTGGAAATCAGAAGGAAAGTAACACACAAGACTGCTCATAATCACAGTCTAAACATGCCCCCCCTCCATTAATTGGGCTTTTAACAGAGACCGCCGAAGATCCATCTTCAAAGCTTGTCGTAAGGCGACTAACGGGATCGGGTGCGGTTCATTAAACAGACTGATAAGTCTCTAAACACGTTTCTCATTGACCCCTTCAATTTTTAATTGCGTGCGAGGTGTGTGGGGGTTGGGGGTGGGGAGGGTGGTGACAACCATTATTATTGGCATCGTTTAATGAATCAAACACTTTAAATGCTCATCCTGTAATCTAGATCTGCCTGTATTATACATCCATGGGGTTAACATTCAGTACAGCTTGGTATTCCATTATTTACACCGCCGCCATAAAGCTGGAATATTGCGGCATAAACATGATAAGCCTTTCTTTGAAAGACCGAATACATGCAATGCAATTCAAACACTATAACTTACGACCCTGCAATAACTATAAATGGGTCATGTGACATCTCTCCCTCGAAATGTGTGCACATAACAGTACAAGGACATTTTCACAGCCATTAACTTGAAACCACGTGACTGTATACAACACGTCCATTGAAGCCGTGACCCAGTTTTCAAGCCTTGCATAATATAACATTGTGGAAAAATGGTTCAACTGAAAAAATATTATATTCTCCGTTCTCTGGGAGTTTTCAGGCCTTATTGAAACCATTTTCGGGGATTGTGGGGGATATCTAAAACATTAAGCGTTATTTATGCAGAGTTAAAGTTGTGCAACTACTGAAACTAAAACCTATTGGCACGGAAATGTATTCGGGGAATGTTTGTATGTTGGAAGGCTTGTACTCAGGCTTCCTGGGTCGATGCGGAGTTTTAGTAAATTGGCCATAAACGTTTTGACACGTTCCCCGTGAGCGTGTTTTCCACGCATTGCATCATGTGTTTGTCGGTAGCGTGAGCGTTGCATCATCGACCATGAAACATGTTGTTGAATGTGTTGAAGAATAGTCATATTTGTCAGTGTGACACAGATTTGTTTTCGAAATTTGACACATGCATTCCTTGTAAAATTAGGAATTGATACGAATAACGTCAATATGATCAGCCCATATCAACTGTCAGCGTAAGACACACCACCGACGTGGTGTTGCATTGGATAATACACCGCGGGTTAGCTTTGGGATAAACTGTTTACACTCATCCGATACCGTTATGATACGCCACACTGTTTACTGTTGAGATTATTTGTTTGGAATGATAATATCCACGCCATTATGTACACTAGGTGTGGTTTGAGGAACAATAATAAATATCACATGAAAAGATTAAATGGTTTTCATTGTTGGAGGCAAGTAAATATCCACATCGAGTTGACGCGCCGTGATGTTGGTTTTAAACTTTGGAATAGAGGTTACCTAAACTCGCTCACTGTTACAAGCGAGATGTGCTCGTGTATGCAAGACACTAAAATGAACTGACTGGGTGTGTACATTGGAAGGAGTGCGAGGGTGCGGAGATGGTAACTGGGAAACGGTTTAGTCGGGGTACGTGTAGTCGGGTTGGGGGTGTGGTGTGTGTGTGTGTGGTGGGGGGTATGTGAAAGGTGACAGATGAAGGGGTGGTGGTCGGGGAAGCAGATGTGAGTGTGTGTATCTGGCAGGAGTAAGCTGATGGTGGTGGTGGAGGTGTGCGTTGTGCGAGTTTTGCGTACGTGTGTGTATGTGTGTGTGTGTGTGAACTCGTGCATGCATGCTTAGTGTAGGTTGTGTAGGGATGTGGGTTTTGTGCATACATAATATTCGAATGTATGCGGTTGGTGTGTATGTTCTTATGGGCGTGCATGAGCGCGTGTGGGTACATGTGCGTGCTTGTTCAGTATAGGTTGTCTAGGATGTGCATGGTCTTCTATCAGGTTCGAATGTATGCGGTTGCTGTGTACGTACGTTTGCGCGTGTATGCGTGAACGCATGTTTGAGTGCGCGTGCATGTGCTTAGTATAGTACTATAGGATGTGTAGGGATGGGGTATGTGCAGACTAGTATGTATGCGAGCAGTGTGTGCGTGCGTGCGTGCGTGCGTGCGTGCGTGCGTGAGTGTGTATGAGCATGCTTAAGGATGCGCTGAAACGTGGTATCGGGTTGGTGTTTGGGGGGGGGGGGTTGAAGAGAGATAAGATAGGGAGAAGACAGATGGCACACACACGTCACATCATCAACACTGCGCTATATGTACTATGTCTTTGTTTCTAAATTTCACATAATGTCAACAAAGCTTCTTTCAAGTAGCATCCCCAGGATGAAGATAGGTAAAACTGGCACACACCCCCACCCCCACTCCATCCTACAGAGAGGCGGTATCGAGATGACTGTTATCAGTTGAAATCGCAACTCGAGAAAATTGATGACACAACATATGCTTAAAACATATTGCATAAAAACAATACAAACAGCATAAACACGTTTTTGCATATGTGCAATCACTAGCAATTACCTCATAATATATGTACACAAACAACTATGTTGTCCTTGACTGAATTATACAAGAGGTCACCGTGACCCAGAGCTGACCTATATATAACCGAGATCAAAGCGAAATACACAACGCAGCGTAAACATATTAAGAACATCATCCGGGGTACACAGTCACTTCTGAGAGACTATATTGCTGTTTCTTTGTTTAAAGGAAGGGCAAAGTGTATTAAGTTTAACTTTACAAACTTTTGAGGAAACCGACGGCGAAGTAGATGAAATGTACAAGCGTGTATATTGCAGGCTGCCATGTATGTTTCAACAAGTGGCGAGGGTCGCGGTGGTAAAGCGGCCTGTTCACAGAGGCGTGCAAGCACACATGTTACAGAAATGGTCTCGATAAGCCTATTTTACATGCATTCATGCCGCAAACATATTCTAGTTATGTATCATTGGGTTTGAAGTACAGCCATTACAATATTTTTTTATTATTTCTGATTGTCATGGTCCATCATAAACCACATGTTGCTATAGGCTGGAGGCGGCCATTGAATGTACGTTGGGCAAGAAAAAGGACACACCCATGTGTAACGGTAGCTAGAACTAGGCAAACAAGTCATGCTTATTCGATGGCGATGTATTTTATAAGGTGTTATAGTTTTTGTTGGGACACGTTGTCAGCGTTCCGCGACTGTTTTCGGCATAGTGGTTTGATAACCTGCATATTGTCTGGATGATGATAACGTCCATATGCTTTGATCATGAAAACGCGTATAATGGTTGATCATGATAGCGTGTCTAATGGTGGATCATGATAACGCGTATAATGGTTGATCATGACAGCGTGTATAATGCATTGGTCATGAAAACGTGTATGTTTTGATCATGAAAACGTGTACTGTTTTGATCATGGTAGCGTGATGTTTTGATCATGATTACGTGTATAATATTTTGATCATGATTACGTGTATAATAGTTTCATCATGATTACGTGTATAATAGTTTCATCATGATTACGTGTATAATATTTTGATCATGATTACGTGTATAATATTTTCATCATGATTACGTGATTACGTGTATAATAGTTTCATCATGATTACGTGTATAATATTTTGATCATGATTACGTGTATAATAGTTTCATCATGATTACGTGTATAATAGTTTCATCATGATTACGTGTATAATATTTGATCATGATTACGTGTATAATAGTTTCATCATGATTACGTGTATGATAATCATGATTACGTGTATAATAGTTTCATCGCGTGTATAATATTTTTGATCATGATTACGTGTATGATATTTTGATCATGATTACGTGTATAATAGTTTGATCATGATTACGTTTCATCATGATTACGTGTATAATAGTTTCATCATGATTACGTGTATGATGTTTTCATCATGATAACGTGCATAATGATTTTATCAAACCGAAACTTGGTGTATATTCTCTTTGGCAAATGCACGAGTAAGCAGCCGGCAGTAAAGCCACTGAGAGACTCAACCAGCTGTGTCTTACATACTAGATAGACAGTTCTCCGGGAAAACGGGACCTGTATCTTTGTACAGCGTTTAGTGGTGGTGGTGGTGGAATTGGGTTTAACGTCGTGCTTGAGAATATTTCGCTCATATGACGACGTGCATGCGTGTGTATGTGTATGTGCGGTTGCTTGTACTAGCCCAGACTGAAGCTGGTTTTATAGTGCTAGCACACTGAGATACCATGCCGCAGTGAAGCATGAATACACCACTCAGACACATTATACGGACTCCAACCGACCAGTCCTTGTTGTACCCATTAATGCCGAGCGCCAGGAAGGGACCAACAAGTACCATATTTTAACGTCTTTTGGTATGACGCGGTCGGGGATCGAACCCGCGACCATCCGCACTCCGGGCGGACGCTCTAACCGCTACACCACGGAGGCGGTACCGCGTTTAGTGAGTGAGTGGGTGAGTGAGTATGGTTTTACGTCGCTTTTAGCAATAATCCAGCAATATCACGGCGGGGGGCACCAGAAATGGGCTTCACACATTGTACCCATGTGGGGAATCGAACTCGGGTCTTCGCCGTGATGAACGAACGCTTTATCCTCTAGGCTATCCCCACCGCTGCAGGAATAACGTGCAAAGAGAGCTCTATCTTTTTAATAATAGTGGCAGTTGTGGTCGGGTAACAGTAGTGTTGATGAGTGAGTGTGTAAGTGAGGCTTAGAGGATTAACGCTGTTTGGAACAGTATTCCAGGTAAAAACAAGACTCGTAATATTTTTGTGGAAATGATGGAGGTCCCAGATCACGACAAACTACGGATCATCTGGGATTCGAGTGAGTGAGTATGGGTTTACGCCGCGTTTAGCAATATTCTAGACTGACTGACTGACTGAGTTTTGGTTTTACGCCGCTTTAAGCAATATTCCAGCAACATCACGGCGGGGGACACCAGAAATGGGCTTCACACATTGTACCCATGTGGGGATTCGAACCCGGGTCTTCGGTGTGACGAGCCAACGCTTTAACCACTAGGCTACCCCACCGCCCCAGCAATATTCCAGAAACATCAGACACCAGAAATGGGCTTCACACAATGTAACCATGTGGGGAATCGAACCAGAGTCTTCAGCGTGACATGCGGACGCTTAACCGTTAGGCTACCCCCTCGACATCTGGGAGTCGAACTGAGTAGCGGACCGTGGTAGCACTGCGGTTTGCGATATCTGAGACGACTGGATCTGCGGTCCATGTGACCCACGAAATACGACGCGAACAAAAAGCGAAAGCGAACTTGAATGATTATTTTTCTGCCATCTTTTTCACACGTTACATGTTAACAGTCGTAATTTGCTTAGCTATAAATTGCTGCGAATACGCTCGTTAATACCTATCCCAATTATGAATGATTTATAAGGTCATGGCCGTTTGTTTATATAATTCTCACTTGGACATGCGCAATGGTGCATAACAACCCTTCTATACATATTGATGGAACCAGTTTCGGACGGGAAGTTCAACTTCGCCATTGTTCAATTTGTGACAAGATATAAATGTTGTAAATAGTTTTAATTAGGAAGAAAGGCGTTGAATTGTGTCGCACACAACTGATCCAGTTCACAAAACGCAGCTGTTTGATAGTTTGAAAAACAGTACTTTTTAATAGTTAACAAGCCTTTCTCACAACATCACATTACAGGTAATTCCGCGTAAAGTTTTTCACGCCAACTGGGTGTTGAATCCTAAATTATTTATACTGAATACTCAGTGAATCCACTAAACGTGTTTTAATTCCCTTTCAGTGCTCATTAAAATCGCAATTTCTATGCAAGAGGATCAATTTGCTATTGTCAGAGAGCGTGAAGATCGATACTGTTGATTGTTTACACTGTCGGAGGGAATTGAATTCTAAAAAGGTTTTTGTTGATCCTACCCCCGTGGAAGACATTGATCAGCAACAAAGATAGTTTTCGAGGAGAATTGCAGTTTCATAATGTTTGTTTGTTGAAAGAAGGCTGCGTGACGATTGTGTTGAGTCAGCAAAATGTTTTGCAATTAGTTTTATTGAAAGTAATATTCCTGTAATGGAAGTTTGTTTGTCATTATTGTGTAACTAGTTTGTACATTAATTTATCTTTCTTCTGAAAGTATTGACAATCCTTTGTCCTGTGTGTTAATGAAAATGTTATGGTGTTTTCATTTCAAATGTGTCTATCAACCTGAGGTTTTATATGTCGAACGCATGCCATATGTAATGAAGTCTTATACTTTAGGGAGGGTATTCTTCAATTGGCGAGACATTCTGAAACCGAGATCTTGAACCAGGCTCAGGAAACATAAACAAACATCGAGGGTACATCAGCCTATGTCTCCCTCGAGACCAGTGAACAACTTATAATGTCACACAATATACATACTTGAAATAGTAATGTCACACAATATACATACTTCAAGCAATAATATCACAGAATATACATACTTCAAGTACTAATATCACACAATATACATACTTCAAGCAATAATGTCACACAATATACATACTTCAAGCAATAATATCACACAATATACATACTTCAAGTACTAATATCACACAATATACATACTTCAAGCAATAATGTCACACAATATACATACTTCAAGCAATAATATCACACAATATACATACTTCAAGTAATAATATCACACAATATACATACTTCGAGTACTAATGTCACACAAAATACAAACTTCAAGCAATAATCTCACACAATATACATACTTCAAGTACTAATATCAAACTATATACATTCTTCAAGCAATAATGTCATACAATATACATACTTCAAGTACTAATATCACATAATATACATACTTCAAGTAATAATATCACACAATATACATACTTCAAATACTAATATCACACAATATACATACTTCAAGTAATAATATCACACAATATACATACTTCAAGTAATAATATCACACAATATACATACTTCGAGTACTAATGTCACACAAAATACAAACTTCAAGCAATAATATCACACAATATACATACTTCAAGTAATATTGCCACACAATATACATTCTTCATTAATAATGTCACACAATGTAATACTTCAAGTAATAATGTCACACAATATACATACTTCAAGTAATAATATCACACAATATACATACTTCAAGTAATAATGTCACAAAATATAAATACTTCAAGTAATAATGTCACACAATATAATTACTTCAAGTAATAATCTCACAGAATGTACACACATCAAATAGTAATGCACACAATATACATACTTCAAGTAATAATGTCACACAATATATATACTTCAAATAGTAATGCCACACAATATACATACTTCAAATACTAATGTCACACAATATACATACTTCAAATAATAATATCACACAATATACATACTTCAAATAGTAATGTCACACAATATACATACTTCAAGTAATAATGTAACACAATATACATACGTCAAGTAATAATGTCACACAATATAATATTTCAAGTAATAATGCCATACAATATACATACCTCAAGTAATAATATCACGCAATATACATACTTAAAATACTAATATCACACAATATAAAACATCAAGTAATAATGTCACACAATATAATAATTCAAGTAATAATGTCACACAATACACATTCTTTTAAGTAATAATGTCGCACAATACACATACTTCAAGTAATATTGTCACACAATGTAATACTTCAAGTAATAATGTTGCACAATATAATACTTCAAGTACTAATGTCACACAATTATAACTTCAAGTACTAATGTCACACAATGTAATACTTCAAGTTATAATGTCACACACTGTAATACTTCAAGTAATAATGTCGCACAATGTAAAAAACTTCAAGTAATAACACCATAATAGTCACATAAAATACATTAGTCAAGTAAATACGTCAAAGATTATACCGTTTTCACCGACTAACGTAAATTGCTTATGTATTACGCAAGAGAACCAAAACTCCGTTTCTGATCGATTGCCTTGCGTGGTAAATAATATAGTGTATTTCTATGTATGCTATTTTCTAATCAATGATCTATTGTCGTCAAGTTTAGATATTTCTGGAATCTAAGAAAGGTATCCAAGAAAGGAATATCATTAAATTTCGTAATCTTCTATTGAAACGAGGAAATGAACAGAGCAAATTATGGCCCGACACTCGGATGCTCCTGAGCGACTGCAGAAATTATAGAACACTATGTTACCTCCACCTATTACGTGGTCTTTAAAGTCTAACATGTTATCCTCAGTATTGAAAATAGCTTCATTAGTTCCTTTCAAGCTCGGATGGTGGACGTTGTATGACGTCAGATGGACTTCCATTAACGACATGGCTGCATCGTCTTCTAACAAGCTGCCGGCGACTGATTAGGAGACAGAAGCCATTGTATGGAACTTTGATGTGCTTGTACTGAGCGTGATGTACATCAACAAGGGTGTGGGGTTGTTGAAATGTTCCATCCATCCGTCCGTTCGTCCGTTTGTCTGTTCATCCATGCTTCCCCCATGCATCCTCCAAACATCCATGAATCCACCCAGCGGTCCATCCGTTCATCCGTCTGTCTATCCGTCTATCCATCCTCCCATCGGTCCATGAATCAATCCATCCGTCTTTCCATCCATCCTTGCGTGCGTCAATCCACCCATCTCTCCCTCCTCCATCTCTCCCTCACCCCTCCCGCCCTCCATCCTCCCAACACTCCATTTACAATCCCTCCTTCCTTCCGGGGGGAGGTGGGGTAGCCTAGTGGTTAAAGCGTCCGCTTGTCACGCCGAAGACCCGGGTTCGAGTCCCCAGATGGGCACAATGTATGAAGCCCATTTCTGGTGTACCCCCGTGGTGATATTGCTGCAATATTGCTATAAGCGGCGTAAAACTAAACTCACTCACTCCTTCTCTCCTCTCTCTATCTTCCCATCTCTGAACCAATACTATATCCTCTCTCATCCCCTATTTATCGTCTCATCTATCATATTTTGTCTTATCACAGACATCTATGAGTCGCCCGTCTGTATATCCATATAACTATCCCCCATCGGACCATCTATGTACGTATCCACCCATCTATGTATCCATCTATCATCCATATGTCTATTTACTATCTACTCATCTCTCCTACTTACGAATGTCTCGAGACGTATCTATCTATCTATTTATCTATGTATCTAGCCTCTCCGCCTAGTGTACTAGTGTCCGTCAACATGCGTTGCTTGTAATGCCTGCGTGATGTATGTTCCACGGTGTAAGTTCTAATCGCAAATCACTGTACTTATCCTCCACTATGGCGGTGGGGTAACCTAGTGGTTAAAGCGTTCACTCGTCACGCCGAAGACCCGGGTTCGATTCCCAACATGGGTACAAAGTGAGAAGGCCATTTCTGGTGTCCCTTGCCGTGATATTGCTGGATTAGTGCTAAAAGCGGCGTGTACTCCCTCCCTCACTCACTCATCCTCCACTGTAATTGTTTGTTTGTTTCATGAGCATCCAACAACGCAGTTGGGATGCAGTCACGATATGCATCAACCCAGCCCGCCAACCAAATCAACCGATCCCGTTAGTCACCTGTTACAAGCATGAGTTCGACCGCGGACCTCCACATGTCGCCATTATGTGTAAATACCACATCCACGTGTTGTTAGGATACTGGGTGGGCTTATAGCTAACCGGTTCACTTGTAACCGCAAAACCCGGGTTTAATTCCCCACATGGGCACACTGTGTTGAGGACATATCTGGAGTCAACCAATGTTGCCGGAAAGCGTGTAAAACAATACTCACTCTCTAACATGTTTTTGGGTCTGTCCGCGGCAGCCCAATAAGCTATCACGCACGCCTTCTCTCTCGACAACAACTGATATCATCGACAAGAATGTTTTTCTTGTGTTTGGGGGACATCGGAGCATTGACTTCGACTTTTTCATTGCTCAATAATGTTTTTTGACTTTCTGTTTTTGTGGCTTTGCTCGTGTCTCTCCTGTCTCAGCGACCTTGAAGATCGGGTTGAATTGTGGTTTAACAAACAAAGAGTTCTCGTTTAATTGGATATCTTCTATATTTCAAACCTCGTCAACCCGGATATATGTCCAAACCGACAGGACGACGAACAATAGGCATCGGAAAACGAACAAAGGGCAACGACATTACCACCAGAGGGTAGACAAAGGCAAACTATCAACACAACGACAGCCCGTCCACAGACAACGGACATCGGGCGATGATAATAGACAACGGACATCGGACATCGGGCGATGATAGCGGACAACGGACATCGGGCGATGATAATAGACAACGGACATCGGGCGATGATAATAGACAACGGACATCTAGCGATGACAACGGACAACGGACATCAGGTGAAGACAATATTTTACAGACATCTGGTGATTACAATAGACAACGGACAACGGACATCGGGAGATGGCAATAGACAACGGACAGCTGACAAAAGAAGGGACATCGAAGAATGACAATAGACAACGGAAAGCGGGCGATGATAACAGACAACGGACATCGGACATCGACAATAGCGGACAACGGGCAGCGGTGATAATAGACAACGGACATCGGACATCGGGCTAATAGACAACGGACATCGGTCAACATACAACGGACATCGAACGCGATGACAATAGACAACGGATAGCGGTCAACAGACAACGGACATCGAACAATGACAATAGACAACAGAAAGCGGTCAATAGACAACGGACATCGAACGATGACAATAGACAACGGAAAGCGGTCAACAGACAGCGGACATCGAACAATGACAATAGACAACAGAAAGCGGTCAACAGACAAATGACATCGAACGATGACAATAGACAACAGAAAGCGGTCAACAGACAACGGACATCGAACAATGACAATAGACAACAGAAAGCGGTCAACAGACAACGGACATCGAACGATAAAAATAGAAACGGAAAGCGGTCAACAGACAACGGACATCGAACAATGACAATAGACAACAGAAAGCGGTCAACAGACAACGGACATCGAACAATGACAATAGACAACAGAAAGCGGTCAACAGACAACGGACATTGAACAATGACAATAGACAACAGAAAGCGGTCAACAGACAACGGACATCTGGTGATGACAATAGACAACAGAAAGCGGTCAGCAGACAACGGACATCGAACAATGACAATAGACAACAGAAAGCGGTCAACAGACAACGGACATGGGGTGATGACAATAGACAACAGAAAGCGGTCAACAGACAACGGACATCGAACGATGACAATAGACAACAGAAAGCGGTCAACAGACAACGGACATCGAACAATGACAATAGACAACAGAAAGCGGTCAACAGACAACCGGACATCGAGCGATGACAATAGACAACGGAAAGCGGTCAACAGACAACGGACATCAAGTGATGACAATAGACAACGGAAAGCGGTCAACAGACAACGGACATCGAACGATGACAATAGACAACAGAAAGCGGTCAACAGACAACGGACATCGAACAATGACAATAGACAACGGAAAGCGGTCAACAGACAACGGACATCGAACAATGACAATAGACAACGCGGTCAACAGACAAAGCGGAGCGATCAATAGCAAGCGGAGAACAACGGACATCGAACAATGACAATAGACAACGGAAAGCGGTCAACAGACAATTGACATCAAACGATGACAGTAGACAGAGAAAGCTGTCAACAGCGGCGGACAGATGACAAAAGACAACAGAAAGGACATCGAACGGACATCGAACAATGACAATAGACAACAGAAAGCGGTCAACAGACAACGGACATCGAAATAGACAACAGAAAGAACAGACAACGGACATCGAACAATGACAACAGACAAAAGAAAGTGGTCAACAGACAACGGACATTGAACGATGACAATAGACAACAGAAAGCGGTCAACAGACAACGGACATCGAACAATGACAACAGACAACAGAAAGCGTTCAACAGACAACGGACACCGAACGATGACAATAGACAACAGAAAGCGGTCAACAGACAACGGACATCGAACAATGACAATAGACAACAGAAAGCGGTCAACAGACAACGGACATCAAACGATGACAATAGACAATGGGCAGCGGCCGTCAGAATGGACACCTTCCCTCTGGACTACTATCGAAACCAGAAACCAAGAAAGCAAGATTAATGTATTATGCTACAGGACTACAGCGCACGTACCCTATCACTTTACAAAGTCTTAGTGACTTATCCATAGCATCTATTTTCAACTGGATCAGATTCTCAGAAGATACAAAGATAGTGGGTTAAATATTAATCAGATTATCATATTTGTTTAATAAATTGATAGTTACATTTACTGTTGAAGCTAAAATTTCCTAAAACAAATCGCACAAGTAGGATCTAGACTAATACTTAGTCTCTGAAAATATATATAAGTTTAATAGTAACAAACAAGCCTATTTAAATTGAAAAGTAGCCCCAGGGAGACCAGAGATCCCTGAGAAAATCTGGACTTGCTTTATTTTGGGTTTTAGCATTGCAGAGAGGGCTTGGCAGTAGGGAAAATAATGGGGTTCAGGGACTGTGAGACAGACTAAAGTAGGATCATATCATGATGAAACTATTGCCAAATATTAAATAATTGCGTAGAAACTTTGGACCGTTACGTTGCAAAAGATGTGGATTAATAATCGTACAGGTACGTTGACATATCAGTCGTATGTACATACAGGGCCTGCTTTAATTATTTACATGGCGAAGAGACATGGCAACTTCATTTTCTACTTCCTGGGGATCATACGTTAAAAGTGATAAAAGTATTGATATGATCATAAGAAATACCTGCTTAAGGGGAATCCATTACATGATTCCGACGATATCATAAGAACGCGTAAGGATAAACAGCTAGTGTTGACACCTTATGTTGAGTATTTATCCTGTCCCAAACGCACGCAAAGGCAAGTCAAATGTTCATCCAGAGAACATATGTTTCAAGTACAAAAAGTGTTAGGATAGAACGGAACTTGTTATCACCCAAAGGCCGAATGTATTGATCCAATTGTTGTATCCACGATCGTGATGAAACATTCTGGAATTTTGACCTGTATCAAACGCAACTAAAACGCAATCAGGTAATGATATCCATCAGATCTTGTAAGACCCTTTTTTCGAAAGTTGACATTCATTAATAATGACCAAATTCCAAACAGTCAAAACGTCAAGAATTTGAACTTTGACTCATGAATATTCAGTGATATTTTCCTGAGAACTCACGAGGGAATCGACAAGGTGTCTGCTGCGAAAACAGTGAGAACGCGTTTAAAAGTTCAAGATTACATCAAAATGTCCAAAAATGAACTTCAAAGTGGTCTTTAGTCAATTTTCAAATTTTCAAATCTGACTTGAGTCAACCCCCCACCCCGATCCGCCAATGCAGGGTATCAAACCCGTTCTTGGGTGGCCAGCGAACACTTTATCCACTGAGCTACTACACCGTTCCCATAACTCGAACAGCCACGGATATGTATATACCGTTCAGTGTACTAATTATATAAAGATTACTTTGAAAATTGGATTTTCCCAAATTATCAGGAAGCGTTATTTAAAACGTTCCAAGGCTTAATGCAGTCGTCGATATAACGTTAAATGTAAGGTCCAAAACATAAAGATGATATTAGTATCAAATACAACACAATTGAATAAAGGTTTCTTGTTTATTTCAATTCAGTCAGCATGAAACGTGTGTATACTGTTTCTTATGTTCCACGTGTGTCAATTATGCGGATTGGAAACAAATCTGATTGAACTCTTTTTAATAGATTAATATCGAATGCATCAATCTTGAACCCTTTGCTACTCCCTTGCTCTGAAACTGCATCCCATTGTTTCCCATAAATGCCGCTCCGTCACGTCAGCCTGCAATATCACGTTACTTATCCACTTCCACGCACTGGTCTGCATTTCACAGAAGCCGTGATCAATTTCGTAACTTACAACAAGGCTCCCCAGTCACATGATTGTACGTGTGTTGTCGATTGCAGTGTATATTACAGCAACTGAGAATGGCTTTGCTAGTGTCAAGTGCCAGAAGCAAATTGCTAGTTGGTCGCTTTTATAAGACCACTTTCCTTGGATTTACGTAGTGATTGGTGACACATTATTCGGAAGAGGTTTGGCCAATGTCTGATAGGTGCTTTGACCAGTGCGATAAGAGAAGGATCGACAATGGCGTATTTTCTCATCAGTTTGGTCTTTAAGTAGTCTTTTGCGTCAATACCCACCCAGACTTGGGCGTTCTTTGGGCTTATCTTATACCTCGGGAAATTCACAATTCTAAAACCATTTTACTCACAATCTGGTCTCAGACATTTTCCATTTCTACCAAATCCGTGAGTACGGTCATGGTGCAGGCCAACCCAGAAACATATCATTATGTAAGTGTAAATAGGTGACTCCGGGATTCGAACCCGCGACCTGTGGTGATACAAAGACTATACGTGCAGGCCTGACCAACAGCATTCTGCATGAAACATACAGTCAGTCTAATTTAATAAGTGATTATGTACTCTTGATTGAGTAATTACATACTATTGAATGAGTAATTATATACTGTTAAAAGAGAAATTATATGTACTGTTAAATGAGTATTTATATACCTTTATACCATTTAGGAGTTATTCCATTTTTTTATTTTTTGTTTGTTCGGTTGCTTAGGGTTTTTGTTTGTTTTTTGCTTCTATTATTTCTTTTTTTTTTGGAGGGATGGGGGGTTATTTAGGAAACAAGATGTATGACTGTAATAATTTAGATAATGATTATGATTGTAATGATTTAGAAAATGATTATTCCATTCAGAAAGTGTTATGAATTTCGTGCAAACACGCCAATTTCGTGCAAGCGTTTTTCATGGTGTGCACATGATCATGGTAGCGTTAAAGTTTGAAATTTGCAGTGAAATGTGTTCGTATGTTACTGTACATTTCAGTGATATTTTGATATTGTCTTACACACAATTAACTAACTTTTTAGAAGCGGCGTCTGTTACGTCAAGAACGTCACATTGAAAGATGGGACAAGACAGAGCATTGTGGCTCGTGCTCTTAACATTGTACAGTGTGTATTTAGCAGATGACAATCACGACATCCACAGATAAATAATGTTGATGACAGACGTCGATCTGGTCGTCCAAGAACGACAAAACTGGCTCACAATGCCGTTTCACAGTGTTACAAAACCGTGGTCAAAGTGCTTCGCAAATTGAAGACGATCTTCACAGAGCTAGAGGTGTTAGCGTGAGTGGACAGGCGATTCATAATCGGCTCCACTGATGGAACGTACAAGCCCGACGTCCATGCGTTGCCCTACGATGGACGGACCGTCACATTAATGCAAGATGTCGTTGGCGACAAGAGAGGCAGCGCCATGAGCATGCTAGACTAACGCTTAGTCTCTGAATATATATAATTTTGATAGTAACAAACAAGCCCAGTTATATTGAAAAGGAGCCCTAGGGAGACCAGAGATTCAGAACCTGAGGAAATCTAGACTTGCTTTATTTAGGGCTTTAGCACTGCAGAGAGGGCTTGGCATTAGGGAAATTAATGTGGTTCAGGGACTGTGAGACAGACTATGAGCATGCTTACGAGCGTGGATTTGTGCGCACTATAAATAGGCACTATTATTATTATCAATCGTCGTTGGGCACACGTAATGTTTTCGGATGAATCAACTTTTACTTTGGATGTCTATGACAGGCGAACAGAGGAATGGAGTGGGTGGGGTCAGTGTGACTGGTAGACCGTCTTCACATGTTACTCACGGACGTGGTACTGGAAGTACCACCGGGACAGAATATTAGAGGTACACTGCTGCCATTTTGGCGCCGATGTGGACGTAGTTTTTTGTTTCAGAATGACACCTCGAGAGTAACCGGGTCTCGTATTGCTACAGTGTACTTCCAACAGGAGAAAATAATCACTTTACCAAAGTCAGCACTCAGTCCAGACTTGTCACTCATCGAACATATCCGAGATATCCTTGGACAAACTTGGCGCTGCGCTGCATGAAGAATGGAACAGGATGAACCAAGCTGACATTGTACGTTTGATGAAAAGGATGTCTTGCTACAGTGTACCTCCGTCAGGAGAACATAACCACCTTACCTTGATCAGCACTCTAGACTGGCCACCCATCGCACATGTCTGTGATATCCTTGGATGGTGAGTAGGCCTACGTCACCAACCACTCACTACTCTCAACGAACTTGGCGCTGCTCTGCATGAAGAATGGGATGGGATGAACCAAGTTGATATTGTTTGATAAGAAGTATGCCTGGATTGTCTTGAGCATTGGGGAAGATTCGCGCAATATTAATGAGTCAAACCTTAAAATATATCGCATTTCATCATCATAGTCATTTGTCATTTTTGTTGACGAACGACTTCAACATTTATTGCATTTCTTCTATTTCAATATTGTTGTTATCGTCGATCATCACGGTCTCCATATTTGGAATAGAACTTGGTTGTGTGCCGGATAAACATTTGGCCAAGTATTTAGTCACCGTATTTTTAATCTTGTGTCCATCTCTCACTAAACCTTCCGGGTCTTACATTATTTAATTAATGTTCAGCGTCGACTTCACAACAGAAACACCAGATGTGTTCACCAATGATGAACACAATGGATACGCTTCGCACTGAGTTAATTTAATTTGCAAAAATTAATCATAGGAACGAATCTTGGTCGCTGTGACCTGTGACCCTGGCACAACAACAATGCCTATTTTTAGCTATGTGCACTAGAACTGATCGCCTTCGTAATTTTTTTTATAAAAGGCACAAAATCATATCTAGGAAAGTGTGAAATATGTTTTTCGTAAAAATTGGTTAATAGTGAAATAACGTCCGTGATTGGATACAGCTGCTGCGTGTGATTAGTTTTCAGGAAAACATTATCTGTGACGAAGATTACCTTCAACATCCTCAGTTAGAGTCAACTTAGAGAAGACATTGTCTGTGTGCTTTATCCTCAGATTCGGTTATCCTCGTCACCCTTCATAATAAGAAGCTAAAGAAAACGAGCTGGCCTACCATGCGTCTTCAAGAGATGGAATTGCATATTCTGTCTCAAGAACAGACGGATGGAGTGTCTTGTCTTGTAATGGCCATAGGTTGTAGGAAAATACGTTCAAGATCTTCAGTCTCACAGACCCAGAGAACACATTAAAAATAATTCCAGTTCCAGCAAAGGTTGATTTAGCTCTCTGAAAGAAAACATTGTCTGGGGTTCAATTTGCCACATTTTCTATTTTGTGCATACATTGTTATAAAAAAAAACTAACCTTTTTTTCTAGAATACAAAGATAGTCAAGTTCATTTCTCAGTAAGTGTTGTACAATTAAGTCAGCTTAATACCGCTTTAACAATATTTCAATTACATTGCAGAATCTCAGTTTATGGATACAGGAGATGACGTGAAGTGACGTGTTGGACGTTTACAAGGGTGAAATCAATAAGGGTGTGGTGCTCCCCAACCATTGTCAGAATACATATTGTACGAAACACAACAAAAGTTATCCAACATGAAAGAATCAATATAGGGATGGTTAAATCAAATCATAACGAATGGTTTATTGCTATATTTCAGGCCGACTGTTGTTGTTTTCCGAACAGGTTGACTAATAACACTTGTTTGGTGATGAACCAATCCGAATATCCAGAAGAAGACATTTGCTCGCCGTTGAAAAATATCCAGACAGTACGGTTTGACAATTCGTTATTGCTTTAGTGAATTGATGTTAATTATGCATGTACACATGCTATCTTAAGATAATACCAAATTCACATTTTTAGTTGAAATAAGTTTAAAACAAAATTACATGTTTTATGAAATAGAAATAAATTTAGACTCATGGTCAAACAGGCTCCTAAAAATATATAATGATTCTAAACGATATTTTTAAGAACTTAAATTAGATGATCACCAAACGCTTGAAAGCAACGTAATTCTGTTTGAATTACACATAGCCATTATATCTAATTCCAGTAAGGATAACGGTAAAGGAGGAATATTCAAATTACCCTAACGGGGCACGCAAATTCAATTATGAAGTCATGGCAGTACTGTTCCTAACATCTCATGCAGAAAATCTCGCGTGAAAAAACGCGAAACGAAAAACGCTAGCCCGTGTACCTGTCTTAACGCTATCAGGAGCCTTCCCTCGAGGCGGGCCAGGAAATGGCTATTCTACTGACAGATAATACGATTGTCCGTTTCAGAATTAGATCTATAGCTTTAAGTTGTTTCAATTCCTTGGACTCTCACACGGTCACGGCCTGGTAAATTGATCCGTCTTGCATTACCATTTTTCGCCCGGCTGTTAATGTTGTTACAAATTGGCTGAATTGGTTTCTTTGGAAGGTAATATAAACCAATAACAGGTAATTTGTTGAAGAAGCGGGTTATTTTAATCTATCGAAACCTCTTTCTGTCCGTCCTTTATGGAAAACTTGTCGAGAAAAAAATTACCTCCCGAAAGCCGTTACGTCATTTGCTGAATTTAGAATATTCATTGAAGTTAATAAGATTCCAAATGTGAACTCGCTGACGTGAATTACTACCGAAAACGATTCCAATAAATTTCTTTGAAGCGCTCTGAAGTACCTTACCAGAAAGATAATTTATTTAGCAAATTTGGTTCTGATAATAGAATGAAAAACAGCTATAGAAACGGAAAAAGCTTAAAAAATACAAAAACAACAACATTGTTGTTCGAAAAAAAACACTTACTTTCATTTCCCCAGAAAAAAAGATGTATGCGATACCATTATGCAGGAGTAATGACATTAATTTAATCATTCATATTACCATGGATCATTATGCTAAATGCTACATCATAAGAATAACAAAGTAACTAGTACATTGATGCGTTTTTCAATATGTTCATAAATCATTCGTGTACGTAGCTCACAACGCTGTCTCTATGGCCAGGTATTGTCAACCGCGAACAATGATTAATATCATGCATGTATTCAGTTGTCACATTAAGTCCATAATGCTTGAATGCTTTTTTCAATATCTCACGTACGAGCTAATCCAGGACTGCGTGTTTCATTAAGGATTATAAACAACATACCGCGAGCTTGACCGTGTTTTTTCCATGGGTCAATGGCTCTACGGAGGGGCTAATTTAGCAGGAACGCCGTCCAGTCTTGGAAATGTAAAAAGGTCAGAATCATGCTGCTGTTATTCAAAGATGGATGGTTCCATATTGATATTTACTTGTTACGGGTTTAATATGGCGAGTATACAACCAGTAGGATCAATACCACGATGCAATAAATTATTATTCGTTGTTTTTCTGTATCGCAACTAAATAACGCCCCACATGGGTAAAATGTGTGACGCCCATGTCTGGTGTCCCCCCCACCCGTGATATTCCCGGAATAGTGATAAAAGCAGCGTAAAACTCGTTCACTCTAAATAACGGCTATTTTTATGAGAAATTGTTAATTGAACTGTACACATGTGATATACAGACACCTATTAGGCAGTCATAGACCTCATTCTACAAATATACACTGCCCAGCAAGAGTGAGTGAGTTTAGTTTTACGCCTCACACAGCAATATTCCAGCAATATGGTGGCGGTCTGTAAATAATCGAGTCTAGACCAGACAATCCAGTAATCAACAGCATAAGCATCGATCTGCGCAATTGGGAACTGATGACATGTGTCAACCAAGTCAGCGAGCCTGACCACCTGATCCCGTTAGTCGCCTCTTACGACAAGCATGGGTTACTGAAGGCTCATTCTAACCCGGACCTTCACGGGTTGAGTGAGTGAGTGAGTATTGGTTTACGCCGCTTTTAGCAATATTCCAGCAATATCACGGCGGGGGTACACCAGAAATGGGCTTCACACATTGTAGCCATGTGGGGAATGGAACCTGGGTCATCGACGTGACGAGCCAACGCTTTATCCACTAGGCTAAACCAACAGCCCCTGCACAGCAAGGGTAAGTGAGTATTGGTATATCACAAGTAGAGTGCCTTTGAAATAAACAAGTGAGCACATTTTTGTCATTTTATCCATATTCCAGGATATTCCTGTGATGGCAGGGGACAGAAGGGATGGGCTTCACACACTGTACCCATATGGAGAATCAAACATAAGTCTTCTGTGGGACACGCTTAATGAACTTTCCCACAGATGTATTAGCCCAGGTGAAACTGATGCTAATTGGGTCAGCAAATATTGTTTAATGCCGTCTTATCAGTGTTTCATTTGACCTGTTGGGTGCTTTGAGATAACGGCTGTACTGACACCATTAGCTGTAGGAATATGTGAGTGAGTTTAATTTTACGCCACTTTTAGCAATATTCCAGCAATATCACGGCGGGGGGCACCAGTAATTGGCTTCACATTGCACCCATGTTGGGAAACGAATACCTGTGACGAGCGAACGCCTAACTACTATAGTTTGGCATGAAATGCATGTGGACCCGTTTTTTGTAAATATCTCTTCATCCAATGACCCAATCGATCTCAAACTGTGCAAGTGGATGTTTTGTCAGACAACCTAATCACATTGTAAATCACCGATTTTATGCATTTGTATTAAAGAATCTGTCTATGTAACTGTCAACAAAATAAACAGCAGAACGCAGAAGGCTTGCAGAGGGAGGGAGCCAATGACCTGTAACAGCGGCAGTGTTGGGTCATAAAGGTAAATGCACGTGCAGTTCATGATAGTTACCTGTGCACTGCACAGTGATAGACCGTTTGGAACATTCACATTGACTACTTCTAGCTGTCATCATGAAAGCTTATTCAGATGATGCTAAACGTTTAATTAGCAATGTGTTTAAATTTTTTTAAAAAGAGAGCAAACGTAGCAAACCAATTTATAAGGTGTCGGATTACATGAAACGTACAACTTTTGCTCTTGGCATGAAAAAGAACATCGTGCTAACAATTGTGAAAAATAAACCAACAACCAATAAACAAAACCTTGTACAAAAAGGTAGGCATCCAAAGTTAGATTCTTTTGACATCAGGGTCATCAGCATAGCTGACCTACATTGACGAACGTTGACCTTTATGACCCAACACTGCCGCTGTTACAGGTCATTGGCTCCCTCCCTCTGCAAGCCTTCTGCGTTCTGCTGTTTATTTTGTTGACAGTTACATAGACAGATTCTTTAATACAAATGCATAAAATCGGTGATTTACAATGTGATTAGGTTGTCTGACAAAACATCCACTTGCACAGTTTGAGATCGATTGGGTCATTGGATGAAGAGATATTCACAAAAAACCGGGTCCACATGCATTTCATGCCAAACTATAAGCTACACCACCGCCCTGCCAAGCAAGAACCAATTTAAACACATATTTGGCTGTGGCTACTTATGAAACAAACATTATGCCATATACGTTTATGTAGCCTTGAAATTGAGAATTGACACTGATATACTCAGAGGAAACCCTTCACAACAACATCGTCCTTCGTGAAATTGTCCGGATTAATAAAGGTCTGGATTAATGAAGGTCCGGATTCTTGAATCATGGGCACGTAAGTTGGGTTTAACGGTGCTTTGAATAATCGTGTTGTACAGTATCAGCTCGATGTCTCACGGAGGTCCAGAGTGACGCAAGTGTTAGATGTTCGCCATTTCGGTGAATCACAGGAGCACGGGTGTTCTGTCTCACAGTCCCTGAACCATGTTATTTTCTACCATCGAGCCCTTCCTGTAATGCAAAACCGAAACTGAAGCACGTTTAGATTTTCCTCATCTCCCATCTCAATCGGACTCCTTTTCAGTTTAAATTGATTTGTTTGTTTGTTTCTATCAAACATACATATTTTCATTGACTAAGCTTTAGTATGGATGTGTTCTTGAACGAATGTATCAACCCACGCTTCACAGAGCCAGGACCAGTTCGCCGAGCTCTCCACACAGTCACTGCCACAACTCCCCACAGTGCCAGGCCTCCTATATCAACGCTTGTAGTTGAAGGCTCAACCTACTGGTCGTTGCTGACTGACAACTGAAGACTGTCTTGACGCCGAGTAGTCTTCCCAAGCTGCATGTTTTTGTTTGTTTGTCAATTTGAATTTCCATTTGAACTATCATGTAATTAGTTTTAGTGAAGATGGAGTGTGGTACGTTTTCAATTATTTTGCAATCTCAAAAACATCTAATTGAATAAACAACAAATAAATTAATTTAAGAAACAGTAAGTTACTAGTAAACCTTTCCTAATTTATTGTAACGAATTTCCCAAAGACATATCTACAAATATAAATATCACCTCATTTAGGGGTTGATGGAAATGTTTGAAGATTCTTGTAATGGAAGCACGAAACAGTGGTAGCAACTACGATACTGGGAATCGAATGTGTCACGGGCCGTGATGGAGTTTGTGTCATCTCTGAAGACGTAGTAATCTCACTATGTATTTATAGACCATGAGCATTAACAGCTAGTGAGACCGCTGTTTACACACTCGACGGCACATCAAACATTATACCTTTATTCGTTGCATAAGACGATAATCCACCATTTCCTAGGTCAAATCTCACCCTTGATCGATACGGCGTTATGCTGTGGGCGAGGGAATTGTAGAGATGTTGCAAATCACTAAAAGGTCGGTCAAGCCAGAGCTGGTTTACCATACCATGTCATCCCAATGTCGATATTCCTTTCCTGATTAATATGGTTAGAGAGTTCTCGTGATTACGCCCGGTGAGCATGCCCGTAGCATACTTCATCGCCCCAGTTGGAGACCACACGCGGTGGGCAGCATAATATTTCATGGCCCGCGCTGCCAGAGAAGGTGGTTCATCAGTTCAGAAGGTCCGGTGGACCTATTAGAAACTGGTGTCTTGTTGTTTTGTTGCCCGGAAACGGTTGTGGATGAAACCTATGATATTCCCTGTTAGCGCCAAGGAGTATTGGACTTTTTATGACTATCGACCCATTGGGAATAACAGTAATTGTGTTGGCTGGATGTAAATTGAGGGGGTCTTGAATCATCTTCTCTGAAAATATTAATGCGAACGGTACTATTGGAACATATTCGTATTCTAAGTGTTCTGTGTTATTTGGTGTCGGATCTAATTATCCCCAACCAAGATTAGCCAACTGTAGCATTGTATAATTGTACAAAATTAAAAGCTTCTGGACTAGAGACGAGAGCTTCCATCTATGGTTTCAAAGAGGTAATACGATTGATTCATTTATCATTCAAAACATACTGAGCACAGTTACAGCATTCAGTGACTCAGCAAATTGATCAAAATTGTTCTGGTGAAGAAATTTTAAATTTGACACATCAGTGACCAATTGGCAATTTCACGTTTATGTCGATGGGGTAGCCTAGTGATAAATGCTTTACGCTGACCCGGGTTTGATTCCCCACATAGGTACAATGTGTGAAGCTCATTTCTCGTGTTCCCCGCCGTGATATTGCTGGAATATTGGTAAAGCAGTGTAAAGCTAAAAGCTCACTCACACAGTCCCCCATTTTGACTTATACTATACTTTCCAAAAAAACTTTAACCTCACTAGTGTAAATATAGCCACTTACATCAGGCAACTGTTCTAAACTAAATTTTGCAAAATATTCCATACTATTGAAAGGTACTGTTTACACCTGAACTGATGTATTGTAAAACAAATTCGTAAAGTTGAAAAGATCATTGTCATGACTTCAGTAAATGATAAAAATCAGTGAAAATTGGCGAATACTTAACAAAACTTTACATCAAAACCCAGCTGTTCACATGCGCGATATGTGCACATGCTTTTCAGCAATTCGATGCATGATCCTCGAGCAATTCATCTGCATAAAAATTTGCAGTTGGTTCCCCCATGTTAGTGGAGAAATAAATCTTCGATGTATACATAACACATAGTGAGTGTTTTAAGTGAGTCTAAACTTTTGATGGGAAGTAGATATGTTCACGAATATATTAGCGACAAAAACGCTGAAATACTAATGTTTTAGCATAATTGGAATGATGTTAGGTATTCTGCTTTTGGCAGAGATTTATTGTGGTAATAAACTTTTTCGTCATTATTTACAAACATAGACTGAAAATAGCGGAATCAAATTAAATCTTAAAGACTGGTGCATTAGTAAGGAAGATAGTACAACAAACGGAATATATCGGAATATATCGGTATCACGGCCTCATGACGGTGTATACCAAATTATTCTCATATCATACCTATGCGTGAAATTAAATCCGGACTGGCGTAGCGTGTTAACACTTAAACCCCATCAGGTTCCTAAACGATCATTAACGCTAAGTGGAGCTGATGTTTGAGTATACTGGGCAGACACTGGTGTTAGACGCTGAAACATATAGCAGTAGTTTTACCATGGTGTTCAGTTGACCCAAAAGCTTTAATCTTGTCAAGCCATATTAATGTCCTTAAATTACCCTTTAAGCACAGGGAGGCCAAGACAGCAGGTTGTAGCCCAGCTTTAAACCTTTTACTATGAAATCAATCTGTTCAGTCAGTTGCAAATGCACTTTTCATTCTAAACAGCCCCAGGTCTGGGAAACGTTATGGCTTTTGTGAAAATGTTTCGAACCAGAGTCTTGTGATGAATGAGGTAAACAAATTGTGATGTGGTTGGGGTGAGTCTAAAATATGGAATTTCTCTGGAGGGTGGAAAAAAGTCAATCCTTCTTGATTTTCATTACGATTTTGAAGTTGATATAGATTTCAGAGAAATTCGGGTCCTAGGGGTATCAGTTTATTGAGTATGAGAACAAAAATCATTGTTGCGAGCGAGCTGTTACAACAATGAGTTCCAGGCAATCCATCATGGTTGTGAATTACCGGCGATCTGACGACGTAAGGTGGTTACATAAACATCGGAATACTCAGATGTAATCAAGCCCCGTCATCTGTTTCTCATCATTTGCATCCCTACTTTGCCTTTTACACCTAATGGACACTATTTCCGCTAAAATCGAGACTGATTTAATCTCTGTCGTTGATGTTTATACGTATCTCTGCGAATCTGATAATTAGGGTGTTGTATTACAATTGTATGGGTTGGCGTATGGTCGTACTAACGAATCATACTTGTCGGATTAATGGGTGTTTGGACTTGGTGTACTAGGGTTATCGGTAGACAGGTGGGTGGGAGTAGTCCGGATTAGTAGGTGTTCGGACTAGCGAGTTATAGTAGTCTACATTAACGGATGTTCTGATCAACGCCATAGAAATGTCCATAGTGAAAGGGTTTTCATTTTCAATGTGTATGATATAATGTCTGTGACTTTCGAAGATTATTGCGTCTTACAACAACGTTTCTCCAGCTGAGCGGATGAGTTATGTTTACGGGTTAAACAATATTTCACTAATGTCACAGAGTGTCAGCCTGATGAGGAACGAAAATCCAAAGGGGCGCAGGCTACATGGACGTTTGATGCCGCGGTGAAACCCGCAGTGAAACCCATGGTGAAACCAATAATGGAACCGTGATGAAACCAATGATGGAACCGTGGTGAAACCAATGATGGAACTGTGGTGAAACCAATGATGGAACCTTGTTGAATCCATTGATGGAACCCGTGGTGAAACCAATTATGGAACCGTGGTGAAACCAATGATGGAACTGTGGTGAAACCAATAATGGAACCGTGATGAAACCAATGATGGAACCGTGGTGAAACCAATCATGGAGCTGTGGTGAAACCAATGATGGAACTGTGGTGAAACCAATGATGGAACCGTGGTGAAACCAATGATGAAACCCATGGTGAAACCAATGATGAAACCCATGGTGAAACCAATGATGCAACTGTGATGAAACCAATGATGGAACGGTGGTGAAGCCAATGATGGAACCGTGTTGAAACCAATGATGGAACCGTGTTGAAACCATTGATGGAACCCATGGTGAACCAATTATGGAACCGTGGTGAAACCAATGATGCAACTGTGATGAAACCAATGATGGAACCGTGGTGAAACCAATGATGGAACTGTGGTGAAACCAATGATGGAACCCATGGTGAAACCAATGATGCAACTGTGATAAAACCAATGATGGAACCGTGGTGAAACCAATGATGGAACTGTGGTGAAACCATTGATGGAACCGTGGTGAAACCAATGATGGAACCAAACCAATGATGGAACCGGGGTGATGTGGTGAAACCAATGATGGAACCGTGGTGAAACCATGGTGATGATGAAACCCATGGTGAAACCAATGATGGGTGAAACCAATGATGCAACTGTGATAAAACCAATGATGGAACCGTGGTGAAACCAATGATGGAACTGTGGTGAAACCATTGATGGAACCGTGGTGAAACCAATGATGGAACCGTGGTGAAACCAATGATGGAACCGGGCTGAAACCAATGGTGAAACAATGATGGAACCGTGGTGAAACCAATGATGAAACCCATGGTGAAACCAATGATGAAACCCATGGTGAAACCAATGATGAAACCCATGGTGAAACCAATGATGGAACCGTGGTGAAACCAATGATGGAACCGCGGTGAAACCATTAATGGAACCGTGGTGAAACCAATGATGAAACCCATGGTGAAACCAATGATGGAACCGTGGTGAAACCAATGATGGAACGTGGTGTTCAAACATTTATGGATACCAAGGCATGTGTCAACAAAGTCAGTGAACCTGACCACAGGACCTCGTTTTACAACAAGCATGGGTTGTTGAAGATCTAACCCGGATCTTCACGGATCTGAACGAGAGCCTACAAAACAAAGATTTGCAAATATACTATTTAAAGAACAACCTGGATCAAATCAAATATTTAAACTTTATTTTACACGACAAATGCCCAAAACAACCTTTGTGGCACAAATTCACCATGCCAACAAATACAAAGGTTTCTTTACCAAGCCTTCATATTTCATTCGATTCAATGCCCATGTCGCTTGGAGCTAGGGACGTCATTTGCCTTTGAAACCCCCAGCCATTCGTGATAATTCACCGCATATATCAATCGTTAATGAAGCCATCGATACTCGGGATCAGCATGACTACTCATGTAGAACACGCAACAATATTCGTAGACAAATCTATTCCCACGGCGATGTACTATCCACATAACGGAATTAACAAGCAATTGAGGAAAGTGACACAATAGAGAAAAATATGAGACACTTAACGGAACGCGAGTGGTTGGTATAAGTTTAATGACATTTAAACGCATTAGACGACGCTGTAGATGTACATTATATTATTTGACCGTGTTGCTGTTGATCTGTTTTAGACTTTTGTGGCAGTAACGTGACTGGAAGTAAGTGGACCACGTTCCAGAGAGCGTTATAGTGCAGGGTCTCTCTGTATAGCGAAGGACCACGTCGCTGTATGTGACGTTGTTTTTGCATTACGAGAGATGTGAAGACATTATTGTGTTAATCCCCAGACGAGCAATGTTATTAATCGAGGGTATTTCATGCATTCAAAGCATGTCTCATATAGTCAGGACATCATTATGCATTCAAAGCATGCATCATGCATTCAGTTGCGGCAAGATTGAACACAAGTATTGAATACTATGTTAACAGCCACCAATGCTGTGATTATTAATAAGAGGATATGGCTGGACATGGAGTTGAGCATCATGTTCAATGCTAATGCACTTGGTGTGTGTATATGTGTGTACGTGTGCGTGCGTATGTGCGTGTGTTACTGTACTCGTGCGTGCGTGTGTGTGTGTTAGAGTGCGCGTGCGTGTGTGTGTGCGCGCGTTTGTTTGTTCTGTCTCGCTGGCCCTGAAACAACGCACATCCCTTCCGCCATCTCCGTGAGTGATTCTTTTCAAAATTAAAAGAGAGAGAGTGAGAGAGAGAGAGAGTGAGAGAAAGAGTGAGAGTGAGAGAGAGACAGAGTGAGTGAGAGAGAGAGAGAGAGAGAAAGAGTGAGAGAGAGAGAGAGAGAGAGAGAGAGAGAGTGAGAGAAAGAGTGAGAGAGAGAGAGAGAGAGAGAGAGAAAGTGAGTGAGAGAGAGAGACACAGAGAGTGAGAGAAAGAGTGAGTGAGAGAGAGAGTGAGAGAGAGAGAAAGAGGAACTGGGATAGAGAGGACAAAGAAGGACAAAGGACGGAAAAACGGATACACACACACACACACACACACTCGAACTCGAACCTAAGTCGAGCAACCAAGTAGAGTAGCCCATGTAGAGTGTTTTGTGATCTAGAATGGATGGGAATGTTGCACGGTAATCAAACCCTCGGCAATCGTCCTCTTTAATGTTGACGATGCACATGCTTTACGAATCCTGTAACTGATCATGAACGAACTTTTCACAGCAGTCGTAATGGTTCTTACGAACTGGATGTCTATGTTTAATGTGCGATTTTGATCAGATAATGCATGAACTCGTTAGTTCAACCGAAATACGAAATTCATCCCATTTCGACAAAGGCGGAAACATGACTTTTAATAGCCTGTAACCCCCTTCCTTCTTGAAGATGGATAATGGCTCTCTCGCTCGCTCACATTCCCACCCACTGACCGTTCCTCACCCACACGTACACTCCTTGACCAGTTCCGGCGTTGATCGAACACCGGTCATAACGTTGACCACCGGTCATAACACTGACCACCGGCCATAACGCTGACCACCAAAGCATCGTAAAACCATTGTCTTAGTGATGCCCGAGAAAAACGTCAAGATTATCCCCAACCTTGCAAAATGTACCACAACGATAAATGGCTAATTACGACAGAACCCCCGTATTTATGGATCCAGCAAGCACTGCTATTAATGCTGATCATATTGTCACATTAGATGATCTCCAAACCTATCAAATGATGCTCAAGTAGAACCTAACTCTTCAGTGTGCGAGCGTGTACGAAACAAATTCACTTTCCCTGTTTCACGATTACATCGGTTGGGCACCGTATTCAACTCCAAAGCCCCTTAATTCCCAAACCAGCCTTAAGTCAAAGACCAAATACATGTCTTATCGGAATGGGGTCATGCTTGCGATAGGACCACCAGTTAAATCCTCCTAAATTCCTTTACCATTCAAGATCAAGTTAAATGGCACCATTAGCAGTGGCACTGTGAGCAAACCAAGGATGCCAAAATCACAGTGAGCAAGATTTCTTGTCTCGACCAATTTTTATCTCGTTAATTGTAATCTACTACAGACTTGGCACAGAGGTTTTTATGTTTCCCGAACGTCAATTTGAAGCATTCATGACCGTTGCCTAGGTTACAGATTAATGAGCTACAGTGTTTGGCCAAACTGACCAATAATCAATACTGCGTGGGTGGTGCTGGTCAGTGCCGGACAGTCAGTGACCGATGGGAATTTGATAGTCGTGTAGAATATATTATGCATGAGGTTGAATATCTTTATGGAGGGCAGTTGCAAAGATAATAGCATGGAGCAGTGGCCTAGATTTGATGTCCTAGAGATAGAGCACACTCCCTCTGACATGATGCTAAAAGTCTTGTGTGATTCGTATTATGTCTACAGATTGGCACAGAACAATCTGCCGCTGGTTCGAGGATAGACAAATCCTCGCGTCGGATTAGAACGCAGCAATTTGACATATTTGCAACACTTGAACCTCCTTAATCAGGTTATTGTTTTTACTCATCATCGACCTTGCGTGTTGGTTCATGTTAAATCTGACCCGTAAAGACCTGGGTTAGAATTGGCCTTCGGCAACCCATGCTTGTCGTAAGAGGCGACTAACGGGATCGAGTGGTCAGGTAAGCTGACTTGGTTGACACATGTCATCGTATCCCAGTTGCGTAGATCGATGCTCATGATGTTCCTTGCCTTTTAGCAGAGATTCCGGATGGTTTTGGAAATGACCTTGCCGATTGTACATATTGTATTAATAACATAATTATTATGATTCAGATGTTTGCAAATACCCAGGGTAAAAAACAGGGTTGAAATAGCAATGAAATGTGCTGCAGTAATTTAAAGTTAACTGGCAGAATATACTTTTTCTTCAAAGCAAATAACATCTTCAGAGCAAACCGTCTTCTAAAACATCTTCAATCCGGACACCCATAAGTACGGAAACCTCACATTATGGACGAATACCGACGTGATAATTTATCGTTAATTTACCACGTGCAGTTATTAGAAGTCAACACTGCTTAATCGGGTTGATTACAAAGCTAATTCTGCGATCGGACGGGACAACCTACACAACATCAGCATCTTAATTAAAACGATAAAATCGGTTCCAAGTCTGGTGTCCCCCGCCGTGATATTGCTGGAATATAGCTAAAAGCAGGGTAAAACACTCACTCACTCACTCACTCACTCACTCACTCACTCACTCACTCACTCACTCACTCACTCACTCACTCACTCACTCACTCACTCACTCACTCACTCACTCACTCACTCACCCACCCACCCACCAAAGACTTTCACCTGGAGTGCAAAGACAACGCCCTATCTGGTCATTGACATCAAGCCTATCCAGGACAAAAGGTAAATCACCTTACTTTACAGTGAAGTCTTAGTACTCTGCAAAGCAGGATGTGCCGGGCAGTGATGGCCGTTATGTTGTCACGGCACAGCGGAAGATTTACACGCACAGGAAAAAGATGATCTATATTTTTATAAGCAACGTGTAAAATTATGGCTTCTTTAAAGTGTTGTTGAAGGGATATGAAAGTAATGACGCCGTTTAAGCATCATTATGGTGGTAAAACCCGACCGCATGCAGCGGAATGAAAAATGAGTAAAGTTTTCAAGAAGACAATTTAGCTATTTTCAATTCATCAACGAGATTACCTCTACTAAGATTACCGAGGGGTGAATGTACTGTACGGTACGGTTATTAAATGCAGAGATTGGCAGGAAATTATATTTTTTATATATGTAACATGAATTTACACATTTAATAAAACACACACACCCTCCAAGAAAAACAATTTAGACGCATTGAGGTTTATACACTGGAACCTGGTTAATGTGGACGTCGATGTCAATCAGAACATTACACCATTCCAGTATTTTTAGGTTTCAGATCTAAATGGTGTTTTGCAATGCATTACGTGCCATATGTTAAACAATATGCACACACTCAATAAATTTAAATCGCTCATATCGTATTGTGATTCTAACAGTTGATAACCAATGAGACAATATCCACTGTTCTATGAGAGACGAATGAGTCAGTCTATATTTGGATCTGAACGCGAGCGAGTTGTATTAGGATTACACACACCAGACTCTAATGGTACTGGGTTCGAACCCAGTACTCTCTCTGATCAAGATTCTTGATCATACATCTTAGGTTCACAAAAGTTGAAAACGTGTCATTTACTAATGTCATTACAAAAATCTAGTCGCGTTACACCAAGTCCCGTTACACCACGTCTCGTTACATCAAGTCCTGTTACATCAAGTCTCGTTACATCAAGTCCCGTTACATCAAGTCCCGTTACATCAAGTCTCGTTACACCACGTCTCGTTACATCAAGTCCCGTTACATCAAGTCTCGCTTCACTAAGTGCCCTTACACCAAGTCCCGTTACACCAAACCTCGTTACATCAAGTCCCGTTACACCAAGTCTCCCTTCACTAAGTGCCCTTACACCAAGTCCCGTTACACCAAATCTCGTTACATCAAGTCCCGTTACACCAGGTCTCGTTACAGTGAGTGCCCTTACACCAAGTCCCGTTACACCAAACCTCGTTACATCAAGTCCCGTTACACCAAGTCTCCCTTCACTAAGTGCCCTTACACCAAGTCCCGTTACACCAAATCTCGTTACATCAAGTCCCGTTACACCAGGTCTCGTTACAGTGAGTGCCCTTACACCAAGTCCCGTTACACCAAATCTCGTTAAATCAAGTCCCGTTACACCAGGTCTCGTTACAGTGAGTGCCCTTACACCAAGTCCCGTTACACCAAACCTCGTTACATCAAGTCCCGTTACACCAAGTCTCGCTACACTGAGTGCCATTACACCAAGTCCCGTTACACCAAACCTCGTTACATCAAGTCCCGTTACACCAGGTCTCGTTACAGTGAGTGCCCTTACACCAAGTCCCGTTACACCAAACCTCGTTACATCAAGTCCCGTTACACCAGGTCTCGCTACACTGAGTGCCCTTACACCAAGTCCCGTTACACCAAACCTCGTTACATCAAGTCCCGTTACACCAGGTCTTGTTACACTGAGTGCCCTTACACCAAGTCCCGTTACACCAAACCTCGTTACATCAAGTCCCGTTACACCAAGTCTCGCTACACTAAGTGCCCTAGTCTGTCTCACAGTCCCTGAACCACATTAATTTCCCTAATGCCAAGCCCTCTCTGCAGTGTTAAAGCCCTAAATAAAGCAAGTCTAGATTTCCTCAGGTTCTGAATCTCTGGTCTCCCTAGGGCTCCTTTTCAATATAAATGGGCTTGTTTGTTACTATCAAAATTATATATATTCAGAGACTAAGCCTTAGTCTATAAGTGCCCTTACGCCAAGTCCCGTTACACCAAATCTCGTTACATCAAGTCCCGTTAAACCAAGTCCCGTTACACCACGTGAAGCTCATGGTACTCTTTAACAGTATACTGCATGTGCTCGTGTCATATGTATATACAGACTCGGACCCATTACTACGGATCTCATAGCAAAGGTTATCTACATTATTCAGGAGTATATCGACACGGCACCAGACACGTGACTAACAAGATTGTACGTTAATGATATCTAGCCCACCTCGGCGCTTGGTGAAACCAACATGTTCTGTTATTCAGTCGACGTGAAATACCTTCCACTTAATCCAGGTGGGCGTACATGCATGCATAATAGCTTATAGTTTGCATAACAGCCCATGCATAGAGCTTGTAGTTATCATAAAAGCGCATGTTTAATAGCTTGAAACACTTTGAAAGTTTGAAATACGTTATCTATCAAAAGATCTTACGCAAGCTGTCGATTCCTGTATAAACGTGCATCTATTTCTTAAGGTCGATGTTGAAATAATTATTTAACTACCAAGTGCGTTTTACTTTTCCAGACTTGTGTTTCGTGCCGACTTGAAGGTGCCGATTGGGTGTAATGGACCTTTCAATAATAGTATACTTTATGGTACAGGTATGAGTAATCCTATTTATGTCTTTATATATCTGAATACTTTTAAATGGAACACATCAATGTTTTATTTGAAAATTCATTTATGAATTTAAAACCAGTTAAGGCAAAATCAGTTTTCATACATGAATTAGGTATGTTCCGAGTGGTTAAACGCGTATATCGTATCATCGTTCAGTGGTTCATACTTGACGGCAAATTATGTATTTGAATAAATATAATTAAATACCCAAATTGAAATATTAAGTTAAAAAATAATCTCTCTTTCCACGCTGGGGAGCATGTCGATTAATGTCGAATAGCCCTTGTGAGAAATAACATAGTTTGTGTTTTAACGTGTATTCAACAATTAGACCTATGAGACATGCAGAGTTGTATATCAAGACTGGCTGGGGAAAGTGGAATTAACTGCATTGATTCAAACTTGTTTTATTGAATTGCCCTAGAAATCTGTCTTCCGAAGTAATATAAAATCACCAGAGCGTTCTATCGCTGGGAACTCTGGTTCTAATCTAAACATTCTGTTCCGTTCAATGAAGCCAGAAAAATGCCATTTAAGACATGTAAAGTAATTATTATAATATGGTCTCCGGGTTCGTTTCGATTTAAATTTTGAAAGGCTTCCCGGTGCTAGTCTTGCGTCATGTACTTTAGAAGTCCGTCTCTATTAACGCATAGGGGTTTATTTTATTAAAAGATCAAAACTGAACTGAACTGGTAAACGTTTTTATCAAGACAACCATCGCTAGACACAAATGCCCCAGTAAAACTCACTCGGAATGCGAAAAAGTGGTCAGTAAAATGTATCTGTACTGTATCTGTCTCTTTCTGTCTGTCTCTGTCTGTCTGTGTCTCTGTCTGTCTGTCTCTGTCTGTCTGTCTGTCTCTCTGTCTCTCTCTCTGTCTGTCTGTCTCTGTCTCTCTGTCTCTGTCTCTCTGTCTGTCTGTCTGTCTGCCTCTCTCTGTGTCTGTCTCTGTCAGTCTGTCTGTCTGTCTCTGTCTGTCTGTCTCTCTCTCTCTCTGTCTGTCTGTCTGTCTGTCTGTCTGTCTGTCTGTCTGTCTGTCTCTGTCTGTCTGTCTCTGTCTGTCTGTCTCTCTGTCTGTCTGTGTCTGTCTGTCTGTATGTCTCTGTCTGTCTCTGTCTGTCTGTCCGTCTGCCTGTCTGTCTGTCTGTCTGTCTGTCTGTCTGTCTGTCTGTCTGTCTGTCTCTCTCTCTCTCTCTCTCTCTCTCTCTCTCTCTCTCTCTCTCTCTCTCTCTCTCTGTGTGAAGGACACAGCTCCATTGTTTCAAATGATGTTTCTACATTATGGCTGTGCACAGCAAGGGTGTACAATGTTACGTAAATAAATCGAAATTTCTAAAACGAAAACGAATTTTCATACGTGATAGTAATTGGGACAAGTTCATGTTCCGACAAGTTGACAAAGCGAAAGGAGGACAAATGAACTGCTTATGTGTTGTGTCTATAAATAAATCTTGTGAAATTCCCAAGCCATTGACACAGATACGAGTCATGCCTTGACAACACGTATGTAAACCATCAGTGTCTGTACAGCTAGAACCTTGAATGTCTGTACAATTCGAACCTTGAATGCCTCTACACTAAGATCTATGAGTGTCAGTACAATTAGAACCTTGAATATATGTACAATTAGAACGTTGAATGTCTGTACACTAAGATCTACGAGTATCTCTACAATTAGAACGTTGAATGACTGTACACTAAGATCTATGAGTATCTGTACAGTTAGAACCTTGAATGACTGTACACTAAGATATATGAGTATCTGTACAATTAGAACCTTGAATGTCCTTACAATTAGAACCTTGAATGTCTGTACAGTAAGATCTACGAGTATCTGTACAATTAGAACCTTGAATGTCTGTACAATTAGAACCTTGAATGTCTGTACAATTAGAACCTTGAATGTCTGTACACTAAGATCTATGAGTATCTGTACAATTAGAACCTTGAATGTCTGTACAATTAGAACCTTGAATGTCTGTACAATTAGAACCTTGAATGTCTGTACAATTAGAACCTTGAATGTCTGTACAATTAGAACCTTGAATGTCTGTACAATTAGAACCTTGAATGTCTGTACAATTATAACCTTGAATGTCTGTACACTAAGATCTATGAATGTCCGTACAATTAGAACCTTGAATGTCCGTACAATTAGAACCTTGAATGTCCGTACAATTAGAACCTTGAATGTCTGTACACTAAGATATATGAGTGTCCGTACAATTAGAACCTTGAATATTTGTACAATTAGAACCTTGAATGTCCGTACAAATTAGAAACCTTGAATGTTTGTACATTTAGAACCTTGAATGTTTGTACAATTAGAACTTTGAATGTTTGTACAATTAAAACCTTGAATGTTTGTACAATTAGAACCTTGAATGTCTGTACAATTAGAACCTTGAATACCTGTACACTAAGATCTACGAGTATCTGTATAATTAGAACCTTGAATGTCTATACACTAAGATCTACGAGTATCTGTACAATTAGAACCTTGAATGTTTGTACAATTAGAACCTTGAATGTCTGTACAATCAGAACCTTGAATGTCCGTACAATTAGAACTTTGAATGTTTGTTCAATTAGAACCTTGAATGTCCGTACAATTAGAACGTTGAATGTTTGTACAATTAGAACCTTGAATGTCCGTACAATTAGAACCTTGAATGTCCGTACAATTAGACCTGTGATTGTCTGCACAATACAGTCTATGGGTGCCTGTCCAGTTCGAACCACCAGCGTCTGTTCAGTTAAGCCCAATTAGAACAATGTGTAACCATCCACTTAAAGCCAAAAAGTGACTGGACAGAAGAAGAATTAGTGTATACAATCAGAACAACCAGTGTCTGTACAATTAGAACAACCAGTATTTATGCAATTAGAACAACCAGTATTTGTACAATTAGAACAACCAGTGTCTGTACAATTAGAACAACCAGTGTTTGTACAATTAGAACCAACGTTTGTACAATTAGAACAACCAACGTTTGTACAATTAGAACAACCAGTGTCTGTACAATTAGAACAACCAGTGTTTGTACAATTAGAACCAACGTTTGAGCAATTAGAACAACCAACGTTTGTTCAATTAGAACAACCAGTGTCTGTACAATTAGAACAACCAGTGTTTGTACAATTAGAACCAACGTTTGTACAATTAGAACAACCATCGTTTGTACAATTAGAACAACCAGTGTTTGTACAATAAGAGCAACCAGTGTTTGTACAATTAGGACAACCAGTGTCTGTACAATTAGAACAACCAGTGTCTGTACAATTAGAACAACCAGTGTTTGTACAATTAGAAGCACGAGCTTCTGTACAATGTACAGTTGGGAACACGAGCTTCTGTACAGTTGGGAACACGAGCTTCTGTACAGTTGGGAGTTGCTTCTGTACAGTTGCATGTACATGTAGCTATTTCCACCAGCCACATTACTTACTTAAAGAGTTATATAAGTACCTAGTCCAACCATCAAATACCTTTCAGCGCTTATGTTACATCCTCTTTAAGCACGGCTACTGGGACATAACAGATGTGGCTGTTTGGAAACAACATCATTATAGTCAACTGGACACCACGTTTGCTAGTCAGTCTGTGGTTCAAGTCCCACCTGTGTTAATACCACCCTTGATTATCCTGTCAAATCTGCCATGTGTAAGAACCCGTCGATATCAATATTCATAATGTTACGTGGCAGTGTAATTCGTTGTAAAACAAATGCACTTCGGGGCGGTGGTGTAGCCTAGTGGGTAAAGCGTTCGCTCGTCACTCCGAAGGCCCGGGTTCGATTCCCCACATGGGTGAAATGTGTGAAGCCAGTTTCTGGTGTCCCCCTCCGTGATATTGCTTGAATATTGCTAAAAGCGGCGTAAAATCAAACTCACTCACTCACTCACTAAATGCACTTCGGTGTTTTCCCTTAGCATCAGTAAAGAGCAGTGGTGTGCTAAGTACAACATTTAGGGGTGGGAGTCAAGCTTCATCTGGAAGTTTCTACGACACTAGGCGAACTGTGTTTTTGTTTTCGATCACTTGGTGTATATTTTAGTCAGAATGCATATATATATATATATATAATGTATATATTGAGGGAAAAAAATAAGGGAACACCACATTTATTTATTCTCAGATTTCCTCCCACAGCACTATTCAAAGCTGGTGATGAAAACTGGAAAATATTTAACGAACACTTGTGAAAGTGTTCCTTTATTTGTTTCTCTCAGTATACGTCATCGTATCCCAATTGCTTAGATCGATGCTCATGCTGTTGATCACTGGATTGTCTAGTCAGGACTAGATTAGTAACAGACCGCCGCCATATAGCTGGGATATTGCTGAGTGCGGCGTTAAACAAACAAACAAACAAAGAAATCTCATTAATTTTGCGCGAATCTGCACCTATTCACAAGACAATCCCGGATTGGAAGCAGCATACTCCTAATCAAACGTCTAAGGTCAGCTTGGTTCATCCTAACCCATTCGTCCTGCCGGCCAGCGCCAAGTGAGAGTGACGATGACGTACACACCATGTAACCCATTCGTCCTGCCAGCCAACGGGGGCGGTGGGGTAGCCTCATGGTTAAAGCGTTGGCTCGTCACGCCGATGACCCGGGTTCGAATCCCCACATGGGCACAATGTGTGAAGCCCATTTCTGGTGCCCCCCGCCGTGATGTTGCTGGAATATTGCTAAAAGCGGCGTAAAAAACAAACTCAGTCAGTCAGTCCCGGCCAGCGCCAAGTGAGAGTGACGATGACGTACACGCCATGTAACCCATTCGTCCTGCCGGCCAGCGCCAAGTGAGAGTGACGCCACGCCATCAAGGTGTAACAAGTCTGGACCGAGTGCTGACTATGGTAACCCATTATGTGATTATTAGGTCCTGTTGGAGAGTGACGATGCACGCGCATGCAACGCAAGCACGCAATCACGCACAGACGCACAGCCCTCTCGCGTATTCACCAGCTGCGGACAGCTTGGTTTCTTTACTTAATGAGTGAGTATGGTTTTACGCCGCCTTTAGCAATCTTCCAGCAACATCACGGTGGGGTAACCACAAATGGACTTCACACTTTGTACCTATGTGGGGAATCGAACCCGGGCCTTTGGCCTGACGGGCGATCCGCTCAAACAAACTTTAAGCTCTATTTTGCCTCTTACAGCCAACGGAATTTGTTTCCCCGGGTAATCAAGACCAGGTTCGAGGGTTTATGTTTTTTAGTCTCAAGTGTACATGTGTACAGGAAAGAGGAAGTACAAAATAAATATATGCCATCTGTACGTTTGAGAGATAAATTATTCAAGTCGACCAAACTTTTATGTCACGATGACTTATGCTTTGCAATAGAGCTTTATTCCATGAACAATTGTCCCAGCAAATCAGGTTCTACCGACCAACCCATACATGTGTATTGAACTTTTAATGTGGATAATAGTCAGTGCGTGATCCACTGTTAAGCCATTCATATCTAGAGGGTAACTCACAATGGCGGGTTCTAATTCAGAACGATTGAGCAATGAGCAAGGTATATGTTCAATGGCGGACTGAATAACCCACCTTTGAGAACGAGCATGGTGATTCATAAAATATTTCGTACGGTGAACTATTTTTTTAAACTAAGCGATGAGAGAAGGTCCAGCTGAGCTCTATGAATGTGTACGTGTGTGTGTGTGTGTGTGTGAGAGAGAGAGAGAGAGAGAGAGAGAGAGAGAGAGAGAGAGAGAGAGAGAGAGAGAGAGAGAGAGAGAGAGAGAGAGAGAGAGAGAGAGGTATGTTCCCGGTTTAAAAGTAACGACCAGCCATGAAACATGTACTACAGAATAAAAGCGGTTTATCATTTAATCTAATGAATACCGATAAACTATTTTGATACACGTATATCTTTTTATATGAAACAAACCCGTTGAAATTACCTGAATTATTCATTTATTGTTCTGGTTGTCTAGTGTTCTGATGCTCTGGTGTTCTGGTATATGTTTAACCCAATCTGAATAGGTGAGAGAATACTATTTTACGCCGCCTTTAGCAAAATTCCAACCACATCACGGCACTGGACACCAGAATGGTGCTGCACACAATGTGGCCATTCTCGGATTCGAACCCAGACCTTCGGCAAGACCAGCGAACACATTGCCCACTTGGCCACATCGCTACCCTACGCCGAAATAACACGAATCTTCAGGTACCACATAAACAAACTGGAGTGAAAACCCACATGCTGTTTAGAATACACCCGTCTTCATCATAAACCCCATTCTCAGATGTCTACAAGGGTTGTATACGGTACAAAGTAGCATACCCTTGCATTGCGAGGATGATTCACAGGAGTAATTTATACCTTCGTTGTAAGAACGCTGTAGAAAGAAACAAAACCAGCGTGCAACCTGATGCGTTTGCACCGATTGAACAAGTTTACTTTGCTCAGACATTTTAAATAAAAAGAAAATTATGTGTAAATGTTTAAATATTGTTTACTGCAAATAAGATCAACGGCCATACAGCACTTATATATTTATATTTCGCTTTAGGGGTATAATATTACATTTTGCTCTTTGAACAGTTTCTTCTAAGTACTTTGTTCGAATCATGTTTCTCATACTTGATCGTTAAAATGCGATATATATTAAGAAATATTTTTAAAAAACGTGACATTTGAAACAGAAGAGCGCCAGGAGGTGTATGAATTGACATTTTGATTTTTCAAACCACCAAGGGGCAAGTTTGAACTCGTGAACAGTAAGATTCTAACTTACAACATTTTTTTCATTTCCCTACGAATTTTAAATCATGGTCCCAAGAACTTTATCAAGCTCTAAAAATTCAGTCTCTTTGAGTTAAACGCCCTAGAATAGCTCTATTTGGGGTCCAGAGTTTGATAATACATAAACAAGAAATACAGACGGCGTTTATTTAGGTAAGAGGTAAATTATTACACTACTCAAATACCTGAAATAACAAGAATATTGTTCCAGTAAATAAAATAAAAACTCCATTGCTGATTGAAACACCTGTTTTCAAAAATATTTGTTAAGCAAATAGAAAATATTAATGAGGAAAGGGTCTGCAATCTGTGAACCGTGTTTACTATATAACCTATACTAAGCGGAACATATTTTGTAAGTCACATGTGTTGCTTAATATACTTAATGTGTGTAACAAAATGACATCTGCCATTCAAAAGTCAATGGAACGGAACTGTGGGCAATATCATTTCGTGTTCGGATTGAAAACATCAATCTAAAAAATAAATAAATTTTAAAACAGCGAATTTTGGGGAGATTGTTGATAAATTTCACAAACAGCGACAGGCGGTTCTATTGTTTTCTGCCAACATTACATCATGCACCCATGTTAGACGGGTGATAGCCATAAAGGACCAGTTCAAATACAATGGTTTTGAATAGGTTGATTGTAAGGTAGTCGATTGACTACAGAGAATGTTATTTTGCAAGGTAACTTTTGTGAATTATCGACTTGTATGTCCTTGAAACCACATGGTAACAGCTTTTTAAAGTCAGGAAAATAATTGATTTTCTCTGCATGAAGAAGTGTAATCGGCGAATATGTGTGTACCGTAACGCTATGATAGCTCACCTGGCATATCATATATCTCCTTACTTTGAAAATATGACATCAGAAAACGCAGAGAGCAAAGACTTGATATTCCCAAGTGAGTGGGTGAGTTTAGTTTTACGCAGCACTCAGCTATATTCCAGCTAGATGGTGGCGGTCTGTAAATAATCGAGTCTACACCAGACAATCCAGTTATCAACAGCATGAGCATCGATGTGCGCAATTGGGATACGATAACATGTGTCAGCGAGCCTGACCACCCTATCCTGTTAGTCGCCTCTTACGACAAGCATGGGTTACTGAAGATCAATATTCTAACCCGGACCTTCACGAGTATGATATTCCCAAGAGGCTGAACACATTCTTGGGACATTTTATACACCTACATAATTTTGTCGGTGTGTAAACCTACATACAGGTGGGTACACCAACGTCCCAGTGTGGACCAATACCCACCACACGTCCCAGTGTGGACCAATACCCAAGAGGGTACACGTACACCCTTTTGTCAGAGTGCACCAATACACACATGGGTACACCTACATCCTTCTGTCAGTGTGGACCAATACCCACATGGGTACACCCACATCCTTCTGTCAGTGTGGACCAATACCCACATGGGTACACCCACATCCTTCTGTCAGTGTGGACCAATACCCACGTGGGTACACCTACATCCTTCTGTCAGTGTGGACCAATACCCACATGGGTACACCCACATCCTTCTGTCAGTGTGGACCAATACCCACATGGGTACACCCACATCCTTCTGTCAGTGTGGACCAATACCCACATGGGTACACCTACATCCTTCTGTCAGTGTGGACCAATACCCACGTGGGTACACCCACATCCTTCTGTCAGAGTGGACCAAAACTAACGTTGGTACACCTACATCCTTCTGTCAGTGTGGACACCCACATCCTTCTGTCAGTGTGGACCAATACCCACATGGGTACACCCACATCCTTCTGTCAGCGTGGACCAAAACCCACGTGGGTACACTTACACCCTACACAGTAGTTCCCCATATAGTACACCCTATTGACAGCAGTGTGTACACAGTAGTTCCCCATATAGTACACACTATTGACAGCAGTGTGTATACAGTACTTCCCCATAGTACACCTATTGACAGCAGTGTGTACACAGTAGTTCCCCATATAGTACACCCTATTGACAGCAGTGTGTACACAGTGTAGTTCCCCTATTGACATATAGTACACCCTATTGACAGCAGTGTGTACACAGTAGTTCCCCATATAGTACACCCTATTGACAGCAGTGTGTACACAGTAGTTTCCCATATAGTACACCCTATTGACAGCAGTGTGTACACAGTAGTTCCCATATAGTACACCCTATTGACAGCAGTGTGTACACAGTAGTTCCCCATATAGTACACCCTATTGACAGCAGTGTGTACACTGTAGTTCCCCAGATAGTACACCCTATTGACAGCAGTGTGTACACTTTAGTTCCCCATATAGTACACCCTATTGACAGCAGTGTGTACACTGTAGTTCCCCATATAGTACACCCTATTGACAGCAGTGTGTGACACTGTAGTTCCCCATATAGTACACCCTATTGACAGTAGTGTGTACACAGTAGTTCCCCATATAGTACACCCTGTTGACAGCAGTGGGTACGCTATAGTTCCACATATAGTAAACCCTATTGACAACAGTGTGTACACAGTAGTTCCCCATATAGTACACCCTATTGACAGTAGTGTGTACACAGTAGTTCCCTAGATAGTACACCCTATTGACAGCAGTGTGTACACTGTAGTTCCCCATATAGTACACCCTATTGACAGCAGTGTGTACACAGTAGTTCCCCATATAGTACACCCTATTGACAGTAGTGTGTACACTGTAGTTCCCATATAGTACACCTCTATTGACAGTAGTGTGTACATTTTAGTTCCCCATATAGTACACCCTATTGACAGCGGTGGGTACGCTATAGTTCCCAATAAGGTACACCCTAATGACTTCAGTGTGTACACAGTAGTTCCCCATATAGTACACCCTATTGACAGCAGTGTGTACACAGTAGTTCCCCATATAGTACACCCTATTGACAGCAGTGTGTGCACAGTAGTTCCCCATATAGTACACCCTAATGACTTCAGTGTGTACACTGTAGTTCCCCATATAGTACACCCTATTGACAGCGGTGGGTACGCTATAGTTCCCCATAAAGTACACCCTAATGACTGTGTACACTGTAGTGTACACAGTAGTTCCCCATATAGTACACCCTATTGACAGCAGTGTGTACACAGTAGTTCCCCATATAGTACACCCTATTGACAGCAGTGTGTACACAGTAGTTCCCCATATAGTACACCCTATTGACAGCAGTGTGTACACTGTAGTTCCCCATATAGTACACCCTATTGACAGCAGTGTGTACACAGTAGTTCCCCATCCCCTATTGACAGCAGTGTGTACACTGTAGTTCCCCACACACCTATTGACAGCAGTGTGTACACAGTAGTTCCCCATATAGTACACCCTATTGACAGCAGTGTGTACACAGTAGTTCCCCATATAGTACACCCTAATGACTTCAGTGTGTACACAGTAGTTCCCCATATAGTACACCCTATTGACAGCAGTGTGTACACTGTAGTTCCCCATATAGTACACCCTATTGACAGCAGTGTGTACACTGTAGTTCCCCATATAGTACACCCTATTGACAGCAGTGTGTACACTGTAGTTCCCCATATAGTACACCCTATTGACAGCAGTGTGTACACAGTAGTTCCCCATATAGTACACCCTATTGACAGCAGTGTGTACACAGTAGTTCCCCATATAGTTCACCCATATAGTACACCCTATTGATTGACAGTGTGTAGTGTAGTTCCCTCATATAGTACACCCTATTGACAGTAGTTCCCCATATAGTACACCCTATTGACAGCAGTGTGTACACTGTAGTTCCCCATATAGTACACCCTATTGACAGCAGTGTGTACACTGTAGTTCCCCATATAGTACACCCTATTGACAGCAGTGTGTACACTGTAGTTCCCCATATAGTACACCTATTGACAGCAGTGTGTACACTGTAGTTCCCCATATAGTACACCCTATTGACAGCAGTGTGTACACAGTAGTTCCCCATATAGTACACCTATTGACAGCAGTGTGTACACTGTAGTTCCCCATATAGTACACCCTATTGACAGCAGTGTGTACACAGTAGTTCCCCATATAGTACACCCTATTGACAGTAGTGTGTACACTGTAGTTCCCCATATAGTACACCCTATTGACAGCAGTGTGTACACAGTAGTTCCCCATATCGTACACCCTATTGACAGTAGTGTGTACACAGTAGTTCCCCATATAGTACACCCTATTGACAGCAGTGTGTACACAGTAGTTCCCCAGATAGTACACCCTATTGACAGTAGTGTTTACACTGTAGTTCCCTATAAAGTACACCCTATTGACAGCAATGTGTGAGGTACACAAAGAACATGACATACAAATCAATGTATTCACCATGGTCAAGACGACCCCAGTGCTGATACAGTTATAGTACACCGAGGTGACATTTAAACAGTATATGACGACTGTCTGGAGACCTATTAAACGCTATAAAACATAAACCATCTGATCGTAAAATACTTACCCAGCCAGCAACTACTGTTAATTTAGCTACTGTTTTGCAAACATAGGCAATTCATGCCGCAGCTCAAATTTAGTTTTGGTCGTAAAGAAAGAGCTGATGTTGCTGTATGAAATGTGGCACATGGATACGCTCATTTGTCACACAAGTCGTCTACTTCTACTACTACTAGTACTACTACTACTACTGCTGCTGCTGCTGCTGCTGCTGCTGCTACTAGAGGATACTATCGATACAACTACTATTGCTACTACTACTACTACTACTACTACTACTACTACTACTACTACTGCTGCTGCTGCTGCTACTGCAGCTAGAACCACTACTACTATTGCTACACTTGATACGGTTACTAATACTGCTACTACTGTTACAGCAGCTGCTGCTACTATTGCTGCTTCTGCTACCACAACTGCTACTGTTACAACTACAACTACTTCTACTACAACTACTTCTACTCTTACTACTACTACTACTACTGCTGCTACCACTACTACTACTCTACCACTACTGCTACCACTACTGCTACTACCACTACTACTTTCTTCTGCTACTACTACTTTACTACTACTACTACTGCTACTACTACTACTACTACTACTACTAACCACTACTACTACTACTACCACTACTACTCACCACTACCATCACTACTACTACTACCACTACTACTACTACTACTACTACTACTGCTACTTCTACTACTACCACTACCACCACTCACTCTACTACTACTACTACCACTACTACTACTACTACACTGCTACCACTACCACTACTACTACTGCTACTACTTCTACCACTACCACTACCTCACCACTACCACCACTACCACTACCACTACCACCACTACCACCACCCTACCACTCACTTCCACCACTACTCACTACCACCACCACCACCACTCACCACTTACACTCACCACCACCACTACCACTACCACTACCCACCACTTCACCACCACTTTCACACCACCACTACTACTTCTTACTCACTACAACCTCACTACCACTTTACCACTACTACTCTACTACTACCACAACCACTCCACACCACTACCACTCTACCACTACCCACCGCCACTCCCACTCACCACTACCACTTCCACCGCTACCACTGCTACTACAACCACTGCCACTCTCACCACTACCTCACTACCACTCTCACTAACTACTGACTACCACTACCACTCCTCACCACTCACTACTACTACTACTACCACTGTACCACTACTCACTGCTACTACTACTTCTACAACTACTACTACAACTACTTCTACTACTTCTTCTACTATTACTACTTTTACTACTACTCCTACTGCTACTTCTACTGCTACTACTACTACTGCTACTTCTACTGCTACTTCTACTACTACTACAACTACTTCTACTTTACCTCTACTTCTACTACTACTACTGCTACTACTACTACTTCTACTTCTTCATCTACTACTACTACTACTTCTACTGTACTACTACTTCTACTGCTACTACTCTACTACTACTACTACTACTGCTACTACTACTACAACTACTACTACTTCTACAACTACTACTACTACTACTACTGGAGTGAGTGAGTGAGTGAGACAGGTTCGACCGACCTCCTACGTTTACTACTTTGGTCAAACCAACGAGTACAGGCGCAACAACATTTCACGGAAATTGTCAATACGTTAACTCAACAGCTGCTACAAAATGCATAACTCGTGTATTATAATTGAAATTGATACATATCAGTATTATAATATATCTATTTAAAAACAGCAAACAAAAACGATAACCATTAATAACCATCTTTCAAATTAGCTGAAATACCACAGTGTGTTTTGTCCGCATGTGGAAACTATGAAATGATAATATTTTAATATGATATAAATATTGATTACTCTGCAAATTAACTATTAATTATTCAAATGAATATTTTGTAATAAATAGATAGTTGACAAACCAAACATAAAATACATATTTATGATGTACATTTATCATAACATCTCTATAATATATGTTATCGCCAAACCAGGGTTAGGGTTAGAATGAATCTTCAGTAACCCATGCTTGTCGTAAGAGGCGACTAACGGGATCGGGTGGTCAGGCTCGCTGACTTGTTTGACACATGTCATCGGTTCCCAATTGCGCATATCGATCGATGCTCATGTTGTTGATCACTGGATTGTCTGGTCCAGACTCGATTATTTACAGATCGCAACCATATAGCTGAAATATTGCTGAGTGCGGCGTAAAACTAAACTCACTCACTCACTCAACCAAATCAACATGTCATCATGGTAGGCAATTGTAGAACAGTGTGATATACGTGACGAAACATAGATAAACGAAAGGAGTGTGATATACTATTTGCAGAACAGTGTGCTATACGTGACGAAACATAGAGAAACGAAAGAAGTGTGATATACTATTTGCAGAACAGTGTGATGTACGTGACGAAACAGTGAAATGAAAGGCACGTGCTATACTTTTTGCAGAACAGTACGGTATATCTGACGGTGTTTACACGTTGTTTATGTCCCTTGTGACAGATTTTATTTACATAAAAGTACGAAGTTCATGAAGATACAGTTTACCGCGGTATGCAATGTGCCCTTACAGAAATGGCGGTTATATAAATGCGTGACGTTATTTGGAGATTTCGGATGACACAGTGGTATAAGGTGGAGATTTCATTTCCGTTGTATATATCATCCGCTGCACATGTCCTGTTACTGGAAACCCGTCAGCTGATGACGTGGACAAGGATGCAGATTTCAGAGTGACAGATATTGACAACATTGAGCACGATCACGCGACCTTTCGGGATGCGGAAGGGGGCGTATCAAAAGTATTAATACTATTTTTTAACAAACTTGAAGTCAACACAGTTTAAGCCTGGTTTCATTATGGTAACAGTAATTTGCTGGAAATTGAATAGTGAATATAGCGGACACTGTCGTAACCAGACTATCCTCCAACACTCTCCTCAGTATGTAGATTATCATTTTCTTTTTTTCGGTTTTACGTTTGAAAATATAACGAATGATGGACAAGTGTTCACCTTGGTAGTGAGTGAGTTTAGTTTTACACCGCTTTTAGCAATATTCCAGCAATATCACGGCGGGGGACACCAGAAATGGGCTTCACACATTGCACTCTTGTTGGGAATCGAACCCGGGTCTTCGGCGTGACGAGCGTACGCTTGACCCCGAGGCAGTGACAGGATATATCTGGTCAAAAATAATCAAAGAATACGCTGCTAATTTTCAGTTACAAATAACGAGGGGTGAGATGTGAATACAATGCGCTTTGATCAATCGAACACTCTCCCACTAACGCCGGAAGTAAACGTTGATGATTAGGACTATTCTGAGGGCGTATCGTTCAAGTATAGTCTCATATTTGAGGCGTTAGTACATTCGTCGACCTTTGATGTGTGTAACAATTAGTGGCAGTCGCTCGGTGCAATGTACACGTGCGTATTTCATTATCACACACACAAACACATACACCGCTGTTGTAGAGACCCTTGTTAATTTCATTCCCATTCGCTAGAAAGTAGCGTATGAATTATGTATCTTTGATGCCATCATCACGTGTGTCTCTCAGGTGTTAGGCTGATATTTATCTAATCTATACTGTCTTGTTTCCGTTAAAAATCGAGTTTTATTTTTGTCTGACAAATTAATGTCATTAGTTTAGTTTTCAAAAGGGTTTATGTTAGCAACGAGGAGTGAACGAGTGAGTTCAGTTTTACGCCGCTTTTATCAATATTCCAGCAACATCACGACGGGGGACACCAGAAATGGGCTTCACACATTGTACCCATGTGGGGAATCGAACCCGGGTCTTCAGCGTGACAAGCGAACGCTTTAACCACTAGGCTACCCCACCGCCCCGTTAGCAATGAGGGGGACATTTTTTTTCCAAATTTGACCCATCAATGAGAAAAATTATATCTGATGCAATCTGACGCATCACTAAAATGTCGAAGGTCAAATACGACACCCTCAATCATTTGCGTGTGTTCTTACACTGTGACATGAACTTCATCTTGATCGGTTGTATGTCAGATAAATGCGTGACGTTACACAACTTATCATAGTTTTATCACAGCTCGCCAGTCTCATGCCGGATGGGTGCCCGTATTGACGCATGTTGTAGACGACAGCCACTTCAACCTGCAAGCACGGGTGTAACACCTACAAGCAGGGTAGGACATTTACAAGCAAGGGTAGGAAATCCACTATTAACAGTAGGAAATCCACTAGTAACAGTAGGGAATCCACAGGCAAGGGTAGGACAAGTACAAGCAAGGGTAGGACACCTACAAGCAAGGGTAGAATACCTACAACCAAGGGTAGGGCAAGTACAAGTAAGGATAGGATACCAACAAGCAAGGGTAGAACACCTACAGGCAAGGGTAGGACACCTTCAAGTAAGGGTAGAACACCTACAGGCAAGGGTAGGACACCTACAAGCAAGGTAGAAAACGTACAAGCAAGGGTAGGACACGTACAATCAAGGGTAGGACACGTACAATCAAGGGTAGGACACATACAATCAAGGGTAGGACACATACAATCAAGGGTAGGACACATACAATCAAGGGTAGGACACCTACAAGCAAGGGTAGGACACATACAATCAAGGGTAGGACACATACAATCAAGGGTAGGACACATACAATCAAGGGTAGGACACATACAATCAAGGGTAGGACACCTACAAGCAAGGTAGAAAACGTACAAGCAAGGGTAGGACACATACAATCAAGGGTAGGACACGTACAATCAAGGGTAGGACACATACAATCAAGGGTAGGACACATACAATCAAGGGTAGGACACATACAAGCAAGGTAGAAAACGTACAAGCAAGGGTAGGACACATACAATCAAGGGTAGGACACGTACAATCAAGGGTAGGACACATACAATCAAGGGTAGGACACATACAATCAAGCGCATGGTAGACACATACAAGCAAGGGTAGGACACGTACAAGCAAGGGTAGGACACATACACAACAATCAAGGGTAGACACATACAAGTACACGTACAAGCAAGGGTGGGACACATACAATCAAGGGTAGGACACGTACAATCAAGGGTAGGACACCTACAAAGCAAGGGTAGGACACCCACACAGGGTACAATCAAGCAAGGGTAGGACACGTACAAGCAAGGGTAGGACACCTACAAAGCAAGGGCAGGACACCTACAAGCAAGGGTAGGACACCTACAAGCAAGGGTAGGACACCTAAGCCTGAGGGTGGGACACCTACAAGCAAGGGTAGGACACCTACAAGCAAGGGTAGAACACGTACAAGCAAGGGTAGAACACGTACAAGCAAGGGTAGGACACATACAATCAAGAGTAGGACACGTACAATCAAGGGTAGGGCACCAACAAGCAAGGGTAGGACACCTACAATCAAGAGTAGGACACCTACAAGCAAGGGTAGAACACGTACAAGCAAGGGTAGAACACCTACAAGCAAGGGTAGGACTCCTACAAGCAAGGGTAAAACACGCAAGGGGTAAAACACGTACAAACAAGGGTGGAACACGCACAAGCACGGTAGGACACGTACAAGCAAGGGTAGGACACGTACAATCACACAGCAAGTGGTGGACACCTACAAGCAAGGGTAGGACACCTACAAGCAAGGTAAAACACGTACAAACAAAGGGTAGAACACACCTACAGGCAAGGGTAGGACACCTATAAGCAAGGGTAGGGACACGTACAATCAAGGGTGGGACACCTACAAGAAAGGGTAGGACACCTACAAGCGCAGGCACAGGACACCTACAAGCAAGGGTAGGACACCTACAAGCAGCAAGGGTAGGACACCTACAAGCAAGGGTAGGACACCTACAAGTAAGGGGTGGAACACGTACAAGCAAGGGTAGGAACACATACAAGCAAGGTAGGGACACGTACAAGCAAGGGTGGGAGGACACGTACAAGCAAGGGTAGCAAGGGTAGGACACCTACAAGCAAGGTAGAACACGTACAAGCAAGGGTAGAACACCTACAGGCAAGGGAAGGACACCTACAAGCAAGGGTAGGACACCTACAAGCAAGGGTAGGACACCTACAAGCAAGGGTAGAACACGTACAACCAAGGGTAGGACACCTACAAGCAAGGGTAGGACACCTACAACCAAGGGTAGGACACCTACAAGCAAGGGTAGGACACCTACAAGCAAGGTAGAACACGTACAGGCAAGGTTAGGACACCTACAAGCAAGGTAGAACACGTACAAGCAAGGGTAGAACACCTACAGGCAAGGGTAGGACACCTACAAGCAAGGTAGAACACGTACAAGCAAGGGTAGAACACCTACAGGCAAGGGTAGGACACCTACAAGCAAGGTAGAACACGTACAAGCAAGGGTAGAACACGTACAAGCAAGGGTAGGACACGTACAAGCAAGGTAGAACACCTACAAGCAAGGTAGGACACCTACAAGCAAGGGTAGGACACCTACAATCAAGGGTAGGACACCTACAATCAAGGGTAGGACACCTACAAGGAAGTGTATGAAAACCACAAGCAAGGGTAGGACACCTACAAGCAATGTTAGGAAGGCTACATGCAAAGTTAGGAAAGTTATAATCAGGGACTTGACGCGACTACTTTGCAAGTAGAAAGTATTAACGTACGTCGATTGTAAGCTGTTAAGGCGCAGACTGACCAGTGATTTTATCGGACCGGATTCGAACATTTTACCAGCGAATCCTTCGTGCTAAGGGACGCAACTTTAACCGAGCAGGCAACATGATCGCCAACTGTAGATGTCCCTGGTTTGGTTGGTTTCATGATGAACTGATGTTTAACTCAGCTTGCAATATATGACTGACTGTAAATATTAGAGTCTGGACCAGACAATCCAGTGCTTGACACAGTAAGAATCGATCTATTATGCTTGAAATGCAAATAAATGTCTCCAGGGTCCCTATCCACAAAGCATTCGTAAAGTTACGACCTGTCGTAACACTACAGTTTACCATAGACTTTCGAATGGCTTAGTGCTACGAACGCTTTGTGGATTGGGGCCCTGGCGAGGCATTTAACTGGTGGTAGTGAGACATTGCGTTGGAAACTTCCTTTAAGGAATACTTCTAGCTGGAAATGTCAGATACGTTATGTTCGACAAGAGACAGATTTTGATTGCTTGTTGTTTAACGACGCACTCAGCAATTTCCCAGCCATGTTTAGGAATCGAGTCCGGGTCAGACCATCCAGTGATTGCCAGCATGAGTATCGATCTGCGCAATTGGGAACCGATGATGTGTCAACCAAGTCGGCGAGCCTGACCACCCGATCCCGTTAGTCTCCTCTTACGACAAGCATGGGTTACTGAAGACCAGTGCTAACCCGATAACACTAATCCATAACACAGGGCCTCAACAGCACCTGAACCCCTCCTAAAACCAAATACTCATTTTATTGCGACCAAGAAGTGTGTTGCGGTATACCGTCGAAATCAAAAGCTACAATTGCACGACAGGCGTTCCCCAGGCGCGATCGAGTGAAGTTTGTTTTGAGCATTAGGGTACAAACATGAACAACAAAAATAACGAACATTGTAAAGTGAGTAATTCGATTCGAAATTGGAAACCAAGACATAGTACTGTCGCCAAAGAGTACACATTCTTGCAGTAATAGGTTCGACCACACTTGTTTTGAACACAATCTGTTGCAGAGAGATGGTAAATCTGACCCTTGACACATAACTCTAGTACGAAGATTGATGAGATATTTCTTTCAATAACCCCAATTGTAAGTGAAGCGAGCAGATGCGCTCAGTTGAAATAGCACATCGCCTGCAAATATTGATTTCAATGTTTTATATGAAGCACAGGTCCGAAAATAAGTTTTTCATATATATTTTGCATGAGTAATGTATATTTACTTCCGCGTCCAGAAGAATTGATCGATTCGTACTGAATCTACAGGCAAAGGGGTTGAACGAAAACATAACACGTTAAGTGGTTGAGTATGGTTTTACGCCGCTTATAGCAATATTCCAGCAATATCACGGCGGGGGACATCAGAAATGGGCTTCACACATTGTACCCATGTAGGGAATCGCACCCGGGTCTTCGGCGTGACGAGCGAACGCTTTAACCACTTGGCTACCCTACCGCCCCCTAACATGTTAAGAGGTGTGGTGTGGTGGTGTCTGTGCGTGTGTGCGTGCATACATACATACATACATACATACATACATACATACATACATACATACATACATACATACATACATACATACATACATACATACATACATACATACATACATACATACATACATACATACATACATACATACATGCGCAAACGCACACGTATCCACGTATTCGGGTGGAGTTGTACCACACGGGTTAAAGAAAAGAAGGAAAATAATAACGTTTTTTTCAGGATGAAGCATCAATATTTGAGTTTCACGATAACAACAATTCGGTACCTTGTTAAATGGACCAGCACAAGCTGTATGGAATGTACGAGACTAATGTCAATATTAATGCAATCTGATTGGTTGACAAAACATTTGCAGTCGTAGAGCCTATCAACTTAATTATTTTTATAAACATCACTTAGATATTTCAAGCTATGATAAATGTGGTTTCGATTTTTTCAGTTCTGTTTTTATGAGGTTTTATTGTTCAAATTAAATAGTTAGTGAGTGAGTGAGTTGGGATTTACGCCGCTTTTAGCAATATTCCAACAATATCACGGCGGGGGACACCAGAAATGGGCTTCACACACTGTGCCCATGTGGGGAATTGAACCCGGGTCTTCGGCGTGACGAGCGAACGCTTTAACCATTAGGCTACTTCACCGCCCCTCAAAATGGAACATCGAGCACGGGATGTTCATTATCAATATGCTGCATCTGCACCAAACAACATCGTAAAATATGTTATGCTTGAGTAACATCCTGGATTCGAGTCAAACTTCCATTTTGTGGAAGCCATTTTGCGGCTGAGAGGGTTAGATCTCTGACAGTTTTTGCAAGCTATTAGTAGCCTGAGGTTTAGGTTGTGGTTTCGAACCCAGGATGGGACTCAACCCCAAAGAGTATTAGAATCTGTACTTATGGGAGGTAGTGTAATCTCATATATAACATTTGTTACATCTGACCAATTTCAAGATGACTCTGTGAGTTCATACAGCATCGTGTTTGTGAATATTTGCTTGCACAATTCATAGGAAAAGTTTCGATTACAAAGAAACTGCAGTTTGAGGTCTGTGAGCTCAGTGTATCATATCATGAACATTCAATAACATTATACAGCAGAGTATTTTCATTTCAGAGACTAAATGTAAAAGTCACAAAATACTAAGGTATGATAATTCATTGCTGAAAGCGTTCAGTGGCACTCGAAATATCCCCAACACATTGCCAAATCAGCGTATCTGTTCAAGAAAGGCATCCCTATCACATCAGCATCTTGACAACATAGTTGGTGGGCATGTGTAGATGCTGACTTCGATAAAATACCTCCCCCGAGCAGCTTTGACCGCCCGGACTGAAGGCGATACCTCTGTACCAGGGAACGCGATCCTAGCACAGCAGGCACGACGCTGTATGGGATCGCTTAGTTTCGATATCGGTCCGGGATCAGGCCGGGCGGGAGGAAGGATATCAAGATAGTCATCTGTGTTATCGTTATGATCCGGTTCTTTGAGGAAGTCATTCGCCTGGGTTGGCTCCTCCACCGCGCATCGAGTGAGTGAGTGAGTGAGTGTGTACTTATGCTACCACTTTACTACTACTACTACTACTACTACTACTACTACTACTACTACTACTACTACTACTACCACTGCTGCTGCTGCTACTACTACGACTACTATTGCGGATGTCGCTGCTATTAATGGTACCCGATACTGTTACTGCTACCGCTACTACTACTACCCCTGAGGTGTTACTACTACTACTACTACTACTACCACCACCACCACCACCACCACCACCACCACCACCACTACTACTACTACTACTACTACTACTACTACTACTACTACTACTGCTACTACTACCACCACCACCACCACCACCACCACTACTACTACTACTACTACTACTACTACTACTACTACCCCCTGAGGTACTGTTACCACTACTACTACTACTACTACTACTGCTACTACTACTACTACTACTACTACTGCTGACTACTACTACTACTACTACTACTACTACTACTACACTACTACTACTACCACTACTACTACTACTACTACTACTACTACTACTACCACTACTACTACTACTACTACCACTACTACTACTACTACTACTACTACTACTACTACTGCTGCTGCTGCAGCTACAACAACTACTACTACTACTACTACCACCACTACTATTACTACTACTTCTGCTGCTGCTGCTACAACTACTACTAATGATATATTCAGGGTATGCAGCTAGGCAGCTTCATCAATACATATAGGTAGATGGAAACTTATGGACAGAATGAAGATGGATTAAAAATCATAGACATTACATGATAATTAGTTGAATACATAGATGGATGAAAGACAATAGACAGATCGACAGTGAGTGAGTGAGGTTCTACCATATTCGAATCTTTTTAGGAATCGAATAGTCTATGTTTTCTCTACTGGGTCACCTTGTCCTGAAATGTAGCTGCGATATTGCCCATATAGATACTAAATTAATGTCAACACACGCTTAATAGTACTACAGTTGTTCTTATCAAATGGAGTGCACAGCCTTTTCAGAAATCTATGATTTTCAAACAGAAAACCCCGAGAAGATTAAGCCGATCGATCCTAATTTATATCTATGATTACGCATCAATAACTCGATTGTCTGATCCAAACCGTTTATGTATTTAATCATTGTCGTTAGATGGCTAGAATATTGCGGAATGCTGCGTTTAACAACGACAATAACAACAGAATTAAAACTACACCACAAAAAAGAGAATTTAAGTGGGTCTATCTATTATTTCAAGAGCGTCTATTTGTTCATAATGAATTATTCATCATTGATCATTTCTAAAAACATCAACTGTTGATTTCCTATTCCACACATTTTGATCAAGGTCCACATCTACATTAAAATACATTTTAAAAAAGAAAAGAAAAAATCGCATTAGTAGTCTCTTATCAACCAGTTGACTCGGGCGTAGTAGACACCTTCGGCAAATAGCCAGACTCACGTAACCTTGACCTTCACGTTATCTCCCGGCGTGGCTATGGTTGAGGCAGATAACGTCGGTGGAGACGGGGGGAGGGAGATACTGTGGTCTGAGATAGATTGCTGACGCATCTGGAAGCCTCGTCCCCGTCAGACACTGATAACCTCGACGTTGACATGTTGCAGTGTGATGAGGCAGGTGCCGTCACGGGAGCTCCCCGCTTGACCGATCACGTGGTCCGTTATCAAATCCATATTAAGGCGTCCAAGAGAGATAACAGCTTGTTTTGCGAGGTCGATAAAAAGCCGGTCAATATATCTGTGTCTGGAGTGAGCTGGTGGACTATCTACTTACATATACAGTAATCATGGTTACAGCGAACACTAAGGCAGTATCAGCTATTTGGATTCTCTCATAGCCTCTCGCATATCATGTATTCCATAAAACACCACATCCATTTCTCATCTTCAACCATATCCTTTTCGCCCTCATTCCCATCTTTATCCCCTTTTCATCCTCATCTTCATCCTTATCCCTTTCTCAACTTCAACCTCATCCTCATCCCTTTTCACCCTCAACCTCACGGTCATCACTTTTTCACCCTCAACCTTATCCTTTTTCACCCTCAACCTCACGGTCATCACTTTTTCACCCTCAACCTTATCCTTATCCCTTTCTCATCTTCATCCCCATCTTTATCCATTTTTCATCCTTATATTCACCCTTATCCCTTTCTCATCATCAACATCTTCGTCAATATTAACCTCATCCTCATCATCATGGTCATCCCCTTTTCATCCTCAACCTCACCCTTGTACCTTTATCGTCCTCATTATTATCCCTTTCTCAACCTTAACCTCGCCCCCATCCCTTTCTCGTCCTCATCTTCATCCCCACCCCTATCTCATTCTCAGCCTTATCCTTATCCCCTCATCTCCCTCATCCTATGTTCAGTTCCTGTACTCATCCCCTCATCAACTCTGGAGTCAGTGCAGATCTTCAGAGCTACAGTTGAGTGAGTGTGAGTGAGTTTTACGCTACTTTTAGCAATACTCCAGCAATATCACGATGGAGGTACACCAGAAATGGGCTTCACGCATTGTGCCCATGTGGGGAATCGAACCCGGGACTTCGGCGTTACGAGGGGACGCTTTAACCTCTAGGCTACCCCACCGCCCCAGCCACAGTTGAGAATATGGATCTTTGGGCATTCCTGTAAATTAGTGCTGGACAGATTTGTACAGTCGATGAAGTTTCACGGGTTTCCCAGTAGGAATATTATATTTATCTTTACACGTAACTGCGTTTCGGGATCTATACAGTATTGAGGGGTCATTGATGATTTAAGATATTAAAATACAAAACATAAAACCATGACGTCACATTCACACTTTCAGGGTTGCAGATTAGTTACATATGGATTCAGCTATTTATACACACATTGACGTATATTTGTTATGTAGTGCACGTGCATGAGCTAAACCACTGGCAGGCACTTTCCACGGCTGTTGGTAGCCGCTGTGCATTTTCCAGGTTGTCATAGCTTCCAGTTCCTGCGACACAGACACAAACAACATGTTATTCAACACACTTAGACATATAGAGGAGACCTGGCATATATTCATGACTGACACCCTACAGATGGCCCTTTAATAATGACGCGGAGTATATGTTAGTCAGTGTCCTTCATTATTCATGCTCGTCTATACAATGTATATCATTTCTCGGTGCTGGAACAAATGAACTTAATTTGTACTCGAAGTCATAAACTTGTGGTGTTTTCATAACTTTGACAATTTAGTCTATGAAATTGTATAATTTGATAAATACAAAGTATTTCATTTAAATTTAAAAAGATACCCAGTGAGTTGGGATATTTACACAAAATCTAGTTTGCTTAATTTGTTTCTTTTGTGTGGTGGAAAGTGCTGAGAAGTAGGGAACATAATGTGGCTCAGTGGCTGTGAGACAGACAAGTAGAAAGAATGTGAAGAGGGCCCGTAAGTCTCGCGACCTGTGAAGATCAGAGGTAGAATAGGTCTTCAGCAACCCATGCTTGCCACAAAAGGCGACTATGCTTGTCGTAAGAGGCCACTAACGGGATCTGGTGGTCATGCTCGCTGACTTGGTTGACACATGTCATCGGTTCCCAATTGCGCAGATCGATGCTCATGCTGTTGATCACTGGATTGTCTAGTCCAGACTCGATTTTTTATAGACCGCCGCCATATAGCTGGAATATTGCTGAGTGCGGCGTAAACCTAAACTCACTCACTCACTGTAAGTTTCGCGAGGAGCTACTTCTGGTACTAAGCTGGTTCCAGGCTCCCTTTGCGCGTGCCACCTTGCGATATGCGAGACGGGGCCCAGCTTACTACCGGTACCAGATTTCCGGTGACAAGAGTATATTAAAGAACCAGTTCTGGTTCTAAATTGCGCGACCGCCAAATATGATTTTTTACTAGATCGGACCAAGTGTACAACCAATCTTGGCTGTCACAGACTTGACTTGGACTACTTTTAACTTTGACATTTGACATTTGCAGGTGAGATTACAGGGTTTTACTACAAATTCCTCGTGTGTGTAAACTGAATTTGAATGTATTTTAATGTCTCAAATTGGCAAAAGGATGAAAACGTTGTACACGTACGTGCCTTAATTATACCAATTCAGTTAAACTAAGAATAGAATGTGTGGTGTGGAACAACTGATTGAATATTACATGGAATGTATCGTTCAAACATATATGGTTATATGATGCGTTATATGCACATCAGAGCTTGGTCATTGTGATTTCTGCAGGCAGAATGTAGATGCTATGCATTAAGAAATGAAAGGATGGACAGCTTGGAAAATAATTGCGTTTATAGTTGACATAAAAATGCAATATCCATGCTGATATTCATGGAAGGTTTCTACTTCTGTTGTATGTCGTTTAACGCCGCACTCAGCAATATTCCAGCTATATGGTGGCAGTCTGTAAATAATCGAGTCTGGACCTGACAATCCAGTGATCAACAGCATGAGCATCGACCTGCGCAATTGGGAACCGATGACATGTGTCAACCAAGTCAGCGAGCCTGACCACCCGATCGCGTTAGTCGCCTCTTACGACAAGCATGGGTTGCTGAAGACCTATTCTAAGCCGCATCTTCAGATGTTCGAACAGAGACGAATACATATTAGACACATTATGGTATTGGAGCATGGGTTACTGAAGATCAAAATTCTAACCCGGATCTTCACGGGTCATAAGCAAAAAGATGAGGATGAGAAAGGGATATATATGAAGATGAAGTGGAGAAAGATATACAGATGATGTTAAGGATGCGAAAGTGATAAGGATGAAGATAAAGTTGATAAAGACTATATGTGGAGTAAACATGTACTATATATATATATATACTCTCTGTGCCAAAGAAGTAGGGGATATGGGCATCATCAGGGCATATCTTCTGATATGTATGTTTCTTTTCAAGAGGAAATGATATGATCATATCTGCTAAGGGGTAGCTGATCAAATCTAAATGGTTCTAATGCTTATTGTGATGAGACGGTGGTGTACAACCAGTTGAAGACGTTATAGGGGTCAAATTTGAAAATTGCACTTTTGTCGAACGGCCCTATTTGTTTATTTGAATGACGTGGAGTATACTGTAGGATGACACAAAAACGTCGTCCGTGCTAATGCCGTCTATGTAGACGAGTAAGTGAGTTTAGTTTTATGCCGCTTTTGGGAACATTCCAGCAATATCACGGCGGGGGACACCAGAAATGGGCTTCACATTGCACCCATGTGGGGAACGAACCCCTGTGACGAGCGAACGCCTAACCACTAGGCTACACCACCGCCCCTATGTAGACGACGCGGCATATACTCTTATACAGGTTGCCTGCTTCAGCAGTTTGCAACCGATTTCTTTGGCCTGACCAATCATCTCAGAGCTGGAGTATTGCCCTTGGGCGTCCAGCGCGGATCCGAATATCACTGACTGACTGACTGAGTTTAGTTTTACGCCGCTTTTAGCAATATTCCAGCAATATCACCGCGGGGGACACCAGAAATGGGCTTAACACATTGTGCCCATGTGGGGAATCGAACCCGGGTCTTCGGCGTGGAATCCGAATATCAACGTGTGGTGTTTGTTGTTAACGGGCCCACAATCTGCTGATGATTGAGAAACTGCAGTATTCAGGCAACAATATGTCACACACTGTACTCATACTGATTCGATCCCTCACATGGGTACAATGTGTGAAGCCCATTTCTGGTGTCCCCCACCGTAGTATTGCTGGAATATTAAGCAATATGTCCATGTCACGTAAACGTTGAGCAAGTTTCTTCCTGAATGATAAAATGTGTTCAATAAAGTTTCTTTGATTCCGGGGCAAAAAGGCGTCTCCTCACAGCCGAGCCTCAGTAACAATGGTAAATCTGATACACCACGTGCATCCCGTGCACGTACCGTCCTGGTCACGTATTTCATGCTGTCACAATCATGTGTTTGGGATCTTGATTTCTGCGGAAATGTTCGTGCCACATAAATCAATTTTTTATACCAGACATTGGTGGTTGTTTCACCTCAAAACAATATATTCTTTACTTTTTTCGCATTATATAAACTGACGTACAATAGAAAGTATACACCCGGTGCTTTTGGAGTACTTTCCAAAAAGCGACGTAAATGTTTCGTATAGAGTTTTTACAGTGATATATAAGTCACAGACAATCCTAATATGTTGCCAAAACACCACAGATATCATGCCCAATTGCGAAGTTGCCAGTCAAAATCACAACACTTTTCAAATAATCCCAAAACACCAGGTGCGTACTTTCTTTTGTACTTCAGTTTATAAGACAAGCGTTTCTTTGGGAAGCAGTGGAATGATTTAAATGGTGTTGAAAGCGACGTTCGAAACTCACTCTTCCTCTTTTAGCTGACCTTAACTCGGCGGAGTGTATCTGCAATAGTCATGACTGTTTCGCTCACGTTCATGCCCCTTGAATAAGCAAGTGAATGAGTGAGTATGGTTTTACGCAGCTTTTAGCAATATTCCAGCAATATCACGGCAGGGGACCCCAGAAATGGGCTTCACACATTGTACCCATGTAGTGAATCGAACCCGGGTCTTCAGCGCGACGAGCGGACGCTTTAACCATTAGGCTACCTCACCGCCCCTTGAATAAGTGAACAAATGGTCATGTTTGTATTCTGGGACAGAGGCCTGTTACTGAAATAAATCTGCCTGTCTGTTCATGCTGAGAATACGCCTTAAGAACAGTCACTTGCTTCAACTGCTGACGCCTAATGGCCGAAGCTAAGATAACAGAAACTGTTTTCGCGATAAAAACATAATAAACCACATTTTTATAATAAAAATTGGGGTACATGTTTCTGATGTCTTTATCCTTCACCCAGCAAATTATTGCAATTGTCTACTATTCTCCTTTAATCTTACAACGATGCTGAGGGACGGTGGGGTAGCGTAGTGGTTAAAGCGTTCGCTCGTTACGAGGAAAGACCCGGGTTCGATTCCCCACATGAGTAAGTACAAATGTGTGAAGCTTATTTCTGGTGTCCTCCGCCGTGATATTGCTGGAACACTCACTCACTATAACGATATTAATTATATTTAATTGGCTCCGTACAGCTAAAGTTGAAATGCAGGTCGCACAACAATACATACATCGCTTATATTTGCTGAATACACATTTTACAATGACAGCTTCCCTTCCGTAATGAGATACTATTGATAACGCTGGAGACAGACAGATGATAAACAAGTATGGAAGCCCGGTGACGCCATCAAAATATTTGGTCAAGAACGGGGTCGGTCTTCGGAATGAAAGCGACCAAAACGTTACAGTAAAATACATGTGTAGCAGTGATTTTCGACGGCACGTTACATTAAACGTTCGAGTATATCTGATCTCGCCATTTCTTGCTTCGTCCACGATTTCCCTGAAACGCTAATTAGCGGCAGAAATGCATTCTTCATATTTTTTGTTTTGTGGATGAAGTAGGTTCATTATTCCCAGTTTTGTAGAAACTCTTGTTCCTTATGCTGAAACTTCCCCATGTTCTACAGGTCCAGCTCGTGTGAGTGAGTGAGTGAATGAAGTTTTACGCCGCTCTTAGCAATATTCCAGCAACATCACGGTGGAGGACACCCGAAATACGTTTCACACATTTTACCCATGTGGGGAATCGAACCCAGGTCTTCAGCGTGATGATCGGACGCTTTAACCATTAGGCTACCCCACCGCACCTCCATTGACACAGAAGGGATATATAATTCGTAACATCAGCTTGTGGCGATACGATCGACCAGCAAGATTTCATATACATACTCATGCGTACACTGAAAACCTTTACGAGGACATTAACATTTACAAAGATAGTTTTGTCATTTCTGAACCATGTAGCCAGTCTAACTGGTTCGAACCCCGAAACAGGTTTTACTACACCAGAGAATACCATACTGTGTCTAATATGTATTCGTCTCTGGTCGAACATCTGAAGATGCGACTTAGAATTGGTCTTCAGTAACCCATGCTTGTTGTAAGAGGCGACTGACGGGATCGAGCGGTCAGTCTCGCTGACTTGGTTGATACATCGTATGCCAAATACGGAGATCGATGCTGATGCTGCCCATCACTGGATGGTTTGGTCCAGACTCGATTGCTAAACGACTGCTGTCATATAAATGATAGTTGCTGAGTGTAGCGTTAAACAAGAAGCAAACAAAATCCGTCTCTTGTCGAACATAACGTATCTATGGAATCCGATAAGGGACATTGTCGCGTTGTCGCATTGTCGCCCTCTCAAAAACAACGCGACATATTTTGACCTTGAAAATTGTCGCATTGTCGCGATGTCGCGTGTCGCGTTTTGAATAATATTTTTCTATTCCTCCAAAGGGCGACACGCGACATAGCGACAATTTTCAAGGTCAAAATATGTCGCGTTGTCGCGATGTCGCGTGTCTCGTTTTGGTTAATTTTGCCTCATTTTGCTTGTATTTGAGAGGGCGACAACGCGACAATGTCCCTTCCAGGATTTCATACGTATCTGACATTTCTAGCTGTATATGTTCCTTAAAGGACATTTAAAACGCCATGTCTCAATACCACAGGTCAGATACTACGCCAGGAGACATTTATTGCACTTCTTGGCATTTCAAGCATGGCCCATTTCTGGCCAAAGAGGCGACTAACGGGATCGGGTAGTCTGTCTCACAGTCCCCGAACCACATTATTTTCCCTACAGCCTAGCCCTCTCTGCACCTCTAAAGCCCTAAATGAAGCAAGTCTAGATTTCCTCAGGTTCTGAATCTCTGGTCTCCCTGGGGCTCCTTTTCAATTTAAATGGGCTTGTTTGTTACTATCAAAATTATATATATTCAGAGACTAAGCATTAGTCTAGGGATCGGGTGGTTAGGCTCGTTGACTTGGTCGACACATGTCATTGTATCCCAACTGCGCACATCCATCGACAAATTAGTCAGTGGTTTGTCAGGATTATTTACAGACCAATGTTACACAGATGTATTGCCGTTCAGTGTGGTATTTAAAAACAAGCAAACAAGCAAACCAAATAAGATCGGCATCGTCCATGAGGCGATGTTTTCGGAAAATCAGGTTCTGATTAACGAAGGTTTGGTGTAGACGGTTGCGCCTCGTGCACGTGTAATTCAACCTGAAAAGTTCCGTTAGAATTGATCTTCAGCAAATCATTCTTGTCGTAAGAGGCGACTGACTGGATCGGGTGGTCAGGATCGCTGTCTTGGTTGATACAAGTCATCTTATCCTAATTCTGTTGATCAAGCACATGGTGTTAATCACCAGATTGTCTGGTCCAGTCTCAATACTTTACAGACTGCCATCACGAAGATGGAATATTGCTAAGTTTCGTCGTTAAACAACCAACTAACAACAGCTAACACAGCTCACTTGAAGGGGATCGACCACGGGTTGCTTAAAATAGGGGCCGTGTCGTAGGTTCATTGTTTGAGCGTTCGCTCGTCACACCAAAATCCCTGGTTCGAATCCCCTCATGGATACAATATGTCAAACCAGTTTCCATTGTCCCTCTCCATGATAATCCTGGAAATTTGCTAAAAGCGGCGTAAAACCATACTCATTCATTTCTTTGAAATATCGCTGGCCATGCATGACCCTTTGCCAGTGGTCATTAATGACGACAGCTTGGTCAGCTCCGGGGCGTTAAGCAGCCATCAAGCGATACATACCGAGATCTTTATTGCCCTCTTTCTCACAACAAAGGCCCAAACACATCTGTGCTTTAATGTCGGGATTAACTTGGTTGTCGGATACCCATGTTGACATTACTAACTCAACAGCTGGCTGCCAGTGATCGTTAGTGTTGATCCTTTCTCCTAATGATCCTTTATCATGATGATCCTACTTGAATGGGTTTGAGTGGAGGCCTATGTCCGAAATGTCACCGCGGCTTAAACGGATCAAGTTATTTTCACCCAAAAAATCTGACCAACGGTTCTCGAGTTACGCGTTGTATCAGAAATTTTATTGATATTGCGATTGACAAGATTGATGTAATTTCAATCGGACACGTGAGTTTGATGGTTTCCACGTCTTGTGTACAAAATTTCGGTAAAAAAAACAAACTTAGAGTCATTATCTGCAAACCAAGATTAGATCAGCCGTTTTATTCGACATTGGGTTTACCATCCGGTCATAACAGAATAAAAATATAACAGAATAACAGAAAAACAGAAGTTTATTGTATTTCGGGGCCAGGAGGCCTTGAGTACAATTTGTAATGTAAAAACTGTTAAGTAACATTTGCAGAGCGCTATAATCTTATAATAATACTTTATGTGCTGTAATACACAATACCATTATGTTCTTTTCGACTCAATATGTAGGAAGTGGCTGGGACATGAAAAAAACGTTTCTTATATTCGTCGATTCGTTATGTTCATTTACTGTAAAAACGTAACTACAAGTATATTTTCGTAAAGAAATGAATGAGTTGAACGAATCATGTCAAATCTTATGGATGCTGTGCTTCCTTCTATCAGTTTGCTATAACACCCGTGAAGGTCCGGGTTAGAATGAACCTTCAGTAACCCATGCTTGTCGTAAGAGTCGACTAACGGGATCGGCCGGTCAGACTCGCTGACTTGGTTGACACATGTCATCGGTTCCCAATTGCGCAGATCGATACTCATGCTGTTGATCACTGGATTGTCAGGTCCAGACTCGATTATTTACAGACCGCCACCATTTCGCTGGAATATTGCTGAATGCGGCGTAAAACTAAACTCACTCACCCAGTTTGTTATAACCGATGACTACACAATGCCATTTAGAAAGTGATCAAATGTAACATACTGTCGCGGTGGCTGAGCGGTCTATGCGGCTGACTTTGTGTGCTGGCGATTAGGTGTCTGACTCTGAGGGTGTGGGTTCGAATCCCGGATGGGACTCAACCTAAAACAAAATACTAGAATCTGTACTTTACTAAGAAAAGTGTAATCCCAAATATAACATATGTTACGTTATAAGCGAGTCGAGTTCGTTATAAACGTACTTTACTGTGAAAGCATTACCACAAGTATCTTTTCGTAAACAAATGGACCGCCCCCGTGGTGTAGTGGTTAGAGCGTCCGCCCGGAGAGTGGAAGGTCGCGGGTTCGATCCCCGACCGCGTCATACCAAAAGATGTTCAAATATGGTACTTGTTAGTCCCTGCGCTCAGTATTAATGGGTACAAGGACTGGTCGGCTCGGAGTCAGTATAATGTGTCTGAGTGGGGTATTCATGCTTCACTGCGGCATGTTATCTCAGTGAGCTAGCACTATAAAACCAGCTTAAGTCTGGGCTAGTACAAGCAGCCGCACATACACATACACACGCATGCACGTTGTCGTATGAGCGAAATATTCTCAAGCACGACGTTAAACCCAATGTCACCTCACCTCGTAAAGAAATGAATGAATCATTATGTTGGACGAATCACGTTGAATCTTAGAGATGCTGTTTCCATATATCCATAGGTTGTAATATTCGTGTTCCTTAGAAACGTAATTTACTGTAAAAACATAACAACAAGTATATGTCATGAAGAAATGATGAATCATGTTGTTGATCGAATTGTCTAATCTTAAGGATGCCATGTTTCCACATCCTCATCCCAAATACGTAGAACTAGGAATCCACACCCTTCTCGCCATCCCGTGGATGTAGGTCAGTTCCTGGAGTGAGTGAGTGAGTATATAACGCCATATGAGTCATTAGTACTACGCATGCACTTCAACAAATGTTTCAATGTTTTACATACACCGATGTTGAAAAGATCTACTATGTTGTTGAAGAGTTTCGTGGTGTGACAAAAAGTATTATTAACGACGTGTTACTCCAAGAATGTGCTTTAAGCATTACACCGCTTTAGGAAATGGTTTTCAGGGTGACGAGCGGTGGTTTGTTCAAAACACTACCCAACAGGTCTATTCTGAGTCAAAACAGCAAGTACCTATAACTCAATATTGCGGACCCTGGTTAGGACGGACACTTCATATAACGGACGAGATCGGCCATGAACACGTCGTTCCGTTGCCGATGTCATGTAACTGTGAAAAACAATGTCACATAAAGTTTTCAACAGCGTGAATATCAAAGTTATTACATTTATATATTCTTCCATATTTCAAGAAGGCTGGTGTCAGTTGAACTTAGATAGAACGAAACGAAACCAGATAACAGGCGTATCTGTGTATCTGTGTACATGTGTATCTTACATATACCTTCCATTAACACAAATAACAAACATGCCCTCAACAACACAGATATACCACCCATATCACGAACATACCACCCATATGTCGAACATACCACCCATATCTCGAACATGCCTTCCATTAACACAAACATACCCTTCATAACAAACATACCCTCACCAACACAGTTATACCACCTACATCTCGAACATACCACCCATATGTCGAACATACCACCAATATCTCGAACATACCTTCCATTAACACAAACATACCCTTCATAACAAACATACCCTCAACAACACAGATATACCACCCACATCTCGAACATACCACCCATATGTCGAACATACCTTCCATTAACACAAATATACCCTTCATAACAAACATACCCTCAACAACACAGATATATCACCCATATCCCGAACATACCACCAATATCTCGAACATGCCTTCCATTAACACAAACATACCCTTCATAACTAAGATACCCTCAACAACACAGATATATCACCCATATCCCGAACATACAACCAATATCTCGAACATGCCTTCCATTAACACAAACATACCCTTCATAACAAACATACCCTCAACAACACAGATATATCACCCATATCTCGAACATACCACCCATATGTCGAACATGCCTTCCATTAACACAAACATACCCTTCATAACAAACATACCCTCAACAACACAGATATATCACCCATATGTCGAACATACCTTCCATTAACACAAACATAAACTCAACACAGATATACCACCCATATGTCGAACATGCCTTCCATTAACACAAACGTACCCTTCATAACTAAGATACCCTCAACAACACAGATATATCACCCATATCCCGAACATACCACCCATATGTCGAACATACCTTCCATTAACACAAACATACCCTTCATAACTAAGATACCCTCAACAACACAGATATATCACCCATGTCTCGAACATACCACCCATATGTCGAGCATACCTTCCATTAACACAAACATACCCTTCATAACTAAGATACCCTCAACAACACAGATATACCACCCATATCTCGAACATACCTTCCATTAACACAAACATACCCTTCATAACAAACATACCCTCAACAACACAGATATACCACCCATATCTCGAACATACATTCCATTAACACAAACATACCCTTCATAACTAAGATACCCTCAACAACACAGATATACCACCCATATTTCGAACATAACTTCCACTAACACAAACATACCCTTCATAACAAATAAAGCTTCTGGGTTAGAACTGGTCTTCAGTAACCTATGCTTGTCCCCAGTGAAGATCCGGTACAGAATTGATCTTCAGCTGCCCATGGTAGTTCCCGTGAAGATCTGGCGTTTAGAACTGGCCTTCAGTTAGTCATACTTGGCCCTGTGAAAATCCGGTATGGAATTGAACTTCAGTAAACTATGCTCGTCCCCTGTGAAGATCCTATATACAATTGATCTTCAGTAACCTATGCTTTTCCCCTGTGAAGATCCTATATACAATTAATCTTCAATAACCTATGCTTGTCCCCTGTGAAGATCCTATATACAATTGATCTTCAGCAATCCCTACTTGTCGTGGTGACAAAATGAAACGGATGATCAGGCTTACTGACTTGGCTAATGCATGTCTCGTGTGCTTCAGTCACTGGATATAATGTTGAGTGAGTTAAACAACTATCAAACAACACCTTACAAGTTCAACCCTGGTGTACCGAAACACAGATACCATCCGGGGCGGTAGGCTAGCCTAATGGTTAAAGCGTACGCTCGTCACGCCGAAGACCCGGTTTCGATTCCCACATGGGTACAATGTGTGAAGCCCATTTCTGTGTCCCCCACCGTGATATTGCTGGAATGTTGCTAAAAGCGGCGTAAAACCACACTCACTCACTCACTCACTCACTCACTCACGCACAGATACCATCCCATAAGTTATAAGATACGGTCACTTTGAACTGTAGGAAATATTTTCCCAGCGTGTAATATGATGAGCCGGTTTAAAGAGGGAAGCGAGTTGAGGCGTCATGCCTTCGTTCAGCGAGTACGTAATTTTAGAAGACTAATTTCTGGGTAGAAGGCTGGAATTACTGGTCAAGCGAGGTCAATGCCGTAGGCTTCGTTAACGGACGCGGCAGTATAACGGTCAGTTTACTCGTGGGTACTGAAGAATGACCAGTTTCTGCATTAAGTGCTTTTATTACAGGAAATTGCCCCGGCAACGTGACAAGAGTAATATGTATTGTCGTCGCGAATGCTACTTTTCATGGGAAGGTTCAAATGCATTCACATAATGGTTTCCGCGGAGCTTCGTTACATGTTTGACCGAGTATCAACCGGTTGACCTATCGATTGACTTTAAGGAGCGGATGTGGCTTCAAGATGAAGACATGCTATATTACGCGTTATATACATGTGGCGGTTTACGGTAACAGCAAAACAACATAGATAGCATCCGTTAATCTGATTGTGTAAGTGCAATAGGGTGAAGATTAATGTCGTCTCACACCCTAGGATTAAATGTGACGGTTTACGGTAATAGTCAAAAACTAAATAAGCAAGCGTTTATCTTACTTTAAATCAGAGACCATATAATATTATATGGTCTCTGTTTAAATGGAATAGGGGGAAGATTAATATCCTATCAATCGCTAGGATTACATTAGAGGGTTTATGGTAATAGTCAAAAACTAAATGTAAGCAAGCGTTTATCTTACTTTAAATGGAATAGGGTGAAGATTAATACCCTATCAATCGCTAGGATTACATTGGAGGGTTTACGTTAACAGTCAAAAACCAAATAAGCAAGCGTTAATTTTGTTATCTGTAATTGGAACATAATTGGCTAATGCATAATGAGATGGGTGACGTACATGTCTGTATTCTGGATCAAGCTGACAGACACGCGTGTACTGACTGTCTCAGGGCGGGGATCATTGTCTTCATGTGGGGAATAACGTGTGTACAGATCACGTGGAGGCAGTGGGACGGGGTTGAATGGGGGAGAGAACGTTTGTTAGGGGTGGGGACGGGTATGAACGAACCGCTGGCGTGGAAGATGGGTACGGACGAACAGTTGGGGTGTGAAGGACGGGTATGGACGAACACTTGGGGGTGTGGGACGGGTATGGTCGAACAGTTAAGGTGGAGGATGGGTATGGACGAACAGTTGGAGTGTGGGACGAGTATGAACGAACAGCTAGGGTGGAGGATGGGTATGGACGAACAGCTAGGGTGGAGGATGGGTATGGATGAACAGTTGGAGGGTTGGGCGGGTATGGACGAACAGTTAAGGTGGAGGATGGGTATGGATGAACAGTTGGAGTGTGGGACGAGTATGAACGAACAGCTAGGGTGGAGGATGGGTATGGACGAACAGTTGGGGTGGAGGATGGGTATGGATGAACAGTTGGGGGTGTGGGACGAGTATGGTCGAACAGTTAAGGTGGAGGATGGGTATGGACGAACAGTTGGAGTGTGGGACGAGTATGGACGAACAGTTATGGGTGGGGGACGGCTATGGACGACGAGTTGGAGTGTGGGACGGGTATGGACGAACAGTTATGGGTGGGGGATGGGTATGGACGACCAGTTGGAGTGTGGGACGGGTATGGACGAACAGTTATGGGTGGGGGACGGGTATGGGCGAACAGTTATGGGTGGGGAACGGGTATGGACGAACAGTTGGGGATGGAGGATGGGAAAGCTTGAAACTGAGTACAGTTGGGACTGGACTGTGGGGTTGACGTGTGGGTGGGGGGTTGGAGTGGGAGACATCTATCCTCAGGTTAATTCATGATATTACTTGATATGGACACTGTTTGTGCTAATTATACAGTACGACATAAGACAGACGGGCTGACGGACGGACGGACGGATGAATGGATGGATGGGGGGATGGACAAAAATGTTGTCTCCCAGAATTTGCTTAAAATATTAGCTTTGGGGGAATAGAACCAGCGAGCGCATTACCCACTCGGCTACCAAGGCCCTTAGATCCAACATAACAACGAGTGAGTGAGTCAGTGAGTGAGTATTGTTTTACGCGGCTTTTAGCAGCATTCCAGCAATATCACGGCGGGAGACACCAAAATGGCTTCACACGTTGTACCCACGTGGGGAATCGAACCCGGGTCTTCAGCGTGACGAGAGAACGCTTTAACCACTAGGCTACCCCACCTCCCCACATAACACCAGGTAATAAACTAAACTTTAGTCTGACAGAAAAGAGGTGAGGTGAGGTGAAATTGGGTTTAACGTTGTGCTTGAGAATATTTCGCTCATATGACGACGTGCATGCGTCTGACAGAAAAGAAAAACCTTTAACCAGTATCGACCCTTCAAATGCCAAAGAACACAATATATATCCAATTACATTGCTGTGTCGACGTTAAAGGTTGTTTGGCATATTTAGGTGTTTAATTTTCATCTCGAGAGTCAAAATTTAATTTCAACAAGAGACGCCGTACTCGTTTACAACATCCAATACTAGTATATTGTTCAGCTTGAGCCATCTACCAGCCTGCCCGCTCTCAAATCAACACCGACGACGTAGCTGCTGTCGACAGCGTAGGCGTATAAAAGAGCCGTGTTCAGGTAACCGTAATACAGACAGCGGTTGGAGAAGTTTTCCTTAATAAACACATAAACAATTCCACTGCATTAGACATACGAGAAGATCCCATCAAAGAATGAGGAAAATACGCAGAGAGAAACGAGCCGTGATAGGGATCGCTGTTGTGCGGTGTTAAAATCCGAGAGTCTTATCTTTTCTTATTCTCTGGGCCCGATTTCGTGTGAGTTCCCGCATGTATACAATTAAAGTGATGAAGAGACATCTACGTATTTTCACAAGCTTGATCCAAGTACTCAATTTCGAATTATTTCACCATCGAGTCAGTCTGAGTAATGAGATATTGACGATGAGAACCAACTAAAACCTGGGAACGTATGTGAGACCGTCTCTGTCGAGCTGAGATCTAACACGAGCTATTCCCGTTGGTGAACACCTCTTGCTTCCGAAAGCTCGTTATAGAAGGCCGAAATGACCTCCCAAAACCCATCCCGTCCTCGCCAATACCCCTCAGCGTTAACGCAACCGTAAGGGTATCTTTAAAGGAGAATTACAAGACGAAACCTTACGCGTTGCCAAGCGAGCCAGTCTTTTAATGGTCTTCCGTTTCCCTAGCGCTGGCGGTAGTTACGTATCTTCAATAAGGTTTCTCTGGCTATGCTGGCAAGGTAATGAACGATGAACAACTTCGGCGGCTGGACGGTAATAAAGTTTACAAGGTGTCGCGCCCAGTTATTGCGCACATACAAGCGCTTGGAAGTATATACTAGTATCTGGGAGACTGGGTTTATGGCAATGCGTTGTTGTCGTTAAGAAGTATTATGTCGTAATTGTGTGGTTAAGGGTCATTGTCGTTAGTAATACTAAGATGTTACATCGTGTTATCATTAGGCATGTGATAATAATGTTTATCCATGCCACGTCGTGGTTATCGGCCATTACCGATGACGTAATAATGACGTCATGTAAGATTCCGTATCTCCAGTTGATTGTATCGAGTAGGAAATTAGTTTATTGCTTTGGGAATGTGCGTGTGTTTCATAAGAAGGGAAGCATCATGTATACGTAAATGAAAGCTTTGGTGTTCAGTTTCCCAGCGAAAGCAAGCGTAATCATATTATAATTATCATCATGACCATCCAAATAATCATATCCATTAATTAGTATCATCATTATCGTCGTCCTTTGGGTCCGTTTCGTTGTGACCCGTGAAGATCAGAGGTTAGAAATGGTCTTCAGTAACCCATGCTTGTCGTAAGAGGCGACTAGCGGGATCGGGTGGTCAGGCTCGCTGACTGGGTTGACACATGTCATCGGTTCCCACTTGCGCAGATCGATGCTCATGTTGTTGATCACTGGATTGTCTGGTCGAGACTCAATTATTTACAGACCGCCACCATATAGCTGGAATATTGCTGAGTGCGGCGTAAATCTAAAATCTCTCACTCACTCACTCACTCCTTTTCGTTGTAGTCATATCACTACCACCGCTATCATTATCACCATCACCTTCTTCAGCACCAACACCAACATCATCATCATCATCATCATCATCATCATCACATATTTAACTTCGTCATCATAATTATTATAATCAAAATCATCAACAGCAACAGCTGCCAATCAAACAGCATCAGCCGCAGCAGCCTCATCCTCCTCCCGACATCATCATCACGATCGCCACATCCCGACACAGATATGATCTGGGTCCCTGTCATCCATCATGTCCAGTGTACATTTCCTTAATTAAATCACGAGAGTGCTATATGTAGTACATAGCTCATTCATGCATATTTAAAACGCATTGTCCAGTTGGACATTGTCAGACGTGGTCTTCTCACCAACGTCAATCAGCAAGTGGATACCACAGTTCCATCCGTCCTCATTAATGAAACGTCTTTAAACAAAGCGCCATATGTTTGCGCCAAGGCAGGGGTCGTTTATTATGAGATATACGTAATTGTATGTTGACTCCGTACAATGCAAGAATGGCAATTCGAGTAATGACCCTTCGAATTCGTCGTGAATTAACCATCACTCGATGGTCTTATGTATCAAATTGTTCCCACAGCTTAAAGCAGATGTTTCAGAGGGTGGCCTGTTGCAATGAGGGCGAACCGAACGCCCAAAGCGGTTTTAGGTCATTGAACGCACAACAGGTGCTTCGGAGAGGGCAGTTAACGTTGTTGTTGCTGTTTAGCTATTGAAAGGACACGCTGTCGATACCATAAAAGGGGCGGTGGGGTAGCCTAGTGGTTAAAGCGTTGGCTCGTCACGCCGAAGACCCGGGTTCGAATTCCCACATGGGCACAATGAGTGAAGCCCATTTCTGGTGTCCCCCGCCGTGATATTGCTGGAATATTGCTAAAAGCGGCGTAAAACCAAACTCAGTCAGTCAGTGGTACCATAAAACCATACTTTGATCCGAGTATCTGAATGTTCGGAAAGGAATATTTGCATAAATGCGTTTGTGTGAGTGAGTGAGTTTGGTTTCACGCCACTTTTAGTAATATTCCAGCAATATCACGGCGGGGGACACCAGAATACTGAATGTCGGGAGGGTATAGCTAAGAATTAGCTGGGTGCTTTCATTGTGCCGAGAAGGGAAGACATCCATTTTTTCTCGCCTTGTATGGCACATTACTGCTACCAGTATCGCTATTACAACAACAACAACTGCTACTGCTACTGCTACTACTACTGTAGACTAAGGCTTAGTCTCTGAATATATATAATTTTGATAGTAACAAACAAGCCCATTTATATTGAAAAGGAGCCCTAGGGAGACCAGAGATTCAGATTTATCATGATGACATTGAATGGGGCCTGAACCAGGCCTGAGAGAGACATCAACAATAACCCAATCACTCTATGTTTAGGATGTTATGATGTCTCCACCAAGTAATATGAGTATTGTGCATGATTTCTGTTTCCTGTGTTTTGAGGGGGCCTTGATGTAGTTTGTTCTGCAGAGCATTAGGTGTGCATGTCCTGTTTCCAGGGAGGGGCGTTGCTTCAGCATCCTTGCTTGCACTGCTACTACTACTGAGTTTGGTTTTACGCCGCTTTTAGCAATATTCCAGCAACATCACGGCGGGGGACACCAGAAATGGGCTTCACACATTATGCCCATGTGGGGATTCGAACCAGGGTCTTCGGCGTGACGAGCCAACGCTTTAACCATTAGGCTACCCCACCGCCCCTCCTTGCTTGCAGGAGCTTACTTAGACTAATACTTAGTCTCTGAATATATATAATTTTGATAGCAACAAACAAGCCCATTTAAATTGAAAAGGAGCCCCAGGGAGACCAGAGATTCAGAACGTGGGGAAATCTAGACTTGCTTTATTTAGGGCTTTAGCACTGCAGAGAGGCTTGGCAGTAGGGAAATTAATGTGGTTCAGGGACTGTGAGACAGACTACTACTACTGCTACTGACACAAGTTGTGTTACTGTTTCTGTTGAAGCTGCTGTTGTTACTACTACATCACTATTGCTACAACTTCCCCCACTACAACTACTTCTCCACCAACTACGTCGCTGGTGCTACTTATACTACCTATACGTTCAATACTACTACTTCTGGGGCGGTGGAGTAGTCTAGTGGTTAAAGCGTCCGCTCGTCACGCCGAAGACCCGGGTTCGAATCACCACATGGGCACAAAGTGTGAAGCCCATTTCTGGTGTCCCCCCGCCGTGATATTGCTGGAATATTGCTAAAAGCGGCATAAAACTGAACTCACTCACTCACTACTACTACTTCTGCCCCTACTACTTCCACAACTGCTGTAATAACACTGATAATATTTCTTTGATTGTTGTTTTACGCCGCACTCAGCAATATAACAGCTATATGACGCCTGTCTGTAAATAATCAAGTCTGGACCAAACAATCCAGTGATCAGCAACATGAGCATCGATCTACGCATTTGGGACACGATGACATGTGTCAACCAAGTCAGCGAGCCTGACCACCCGATCCTGTATTCACCCCTTACGACAAGCATGGGTTACTGAAGATTTAATTCTAACCCGCACCTTCACGGGTAACACTCACAATAACGACTACCAAAATATTGGTGATACATTTTGATGATAAACATAATTATACTGCACATAATGATATTCATATCAAGACTGACATGCCCTCTGTACAGTGATGCAAACAAATGCTATCTGTTTTTGTCAGGGCTGTCGTCCCTCCCTACAGGGTCGGGGGACAGTGATTAATAGGAACATGACCACCGTCTCCCCAGAGTGTCCACCGCTGACCGGTGTCTCGTACCGTCGGTCGCCAGGGTGACAGATGAACGACTGTCCCAATAATGCACAATACATGGCTCGACCACGATCTTCCAAGGCTGCCTCTCTGGTGAATGATCAATGCGTGGTTAAGTTAGCACTGAATTCAACAACAGAACCCTCGGTATGATATTGGTTTATATACTCTCAAAAAAAAAGTAGGGGAACTTGAACTTTCAAGTTGGATAGGAATTATGAGCGTTCACAAGCTTGTCAAAGACAGGCATGTTATGAACGCACCACCATTTCTCTTTATCACCACCCATAAACACAACGTATGGGATGCACGTGCACAACACAGTAGCTCCATACACGTGATTCTTGATTTTGACGGTTTTCAAGAAGGTCGATTAATCACAGTAGACACTTAATTTTGACAATCATCTTGCATCACACAGTTGTTAGTGTTTGTTTCCAGCCGGATTTTTAAAATTAAAATCGTACACATGCAAATTTCACGTCACACATCAATCATCTTTCAAGAGCGATTACTGTACAAATGACTATGGTCACTCAAGCAAAAAGTCATATCTCGCCTTGACTATGCCAATTCACTTTTGTATGGGATCACAGCTTCCCTGGTTCATCGACTCCAGGTTATACAAAACACAGCCGCGAGGATAATAACTCGTTGTCATCGTTGACAAAATACGGGGAACGCTGCTTTGAATGTGCAGCTCCCATGCTATGGAACAACCTCCCTATGCAGCTAAAATCCGCTCCAAGTCTACAAACTTTTCGAAAACATCTAAAGACACATCTATTTGAAATGAAATAGACTGAACTGCACAAGCGCCTGTGAGCAGTCTATAGCTGGAAGTAGATTATTATTATATTATTATTAAGGAAGTGCAAGTGGTGATGCACACTGAAAACATTCATTATTATCATATCAACATCGGTATATCTTCCAATTTGTTTCAATCGTAAATTAAACATGAAGTTGCCATACTTTTTTTGAAGAGTGTACAATAAATCCTCTTTTATTCGATGTTCTATGAAATACGTGATGATATAAAAATAGACAAAAACAATCTCCTAATCATAGATTTGTCCTTAAACATAGCCCATTGTACGATTCTATGTCATAAGATATGCTTATGAACCACTGTCACATAGTGACGATGAGGGCAGTCGGTAGCCTAGTGGTTAAAGCGTTCGCTCGTCACGCCGAAGGCCCGGGTTCGATTCCCCACATGGGTACAATGTGTGAAACCCATTTCTAGTGTTCCCCGCCGTGATATTGCTGAAATGTTGCTAAAAGCGGCGTAAAAACTAAAGTCACTTACTCACATAGTGATGATAGCGGGTGATCGAGACAAGGTGGTGTATCCTGACCCACCAGTGGAATCGTCACAAACACATGCAAAGGCAGGTCAACTTTGTATCTATGAAGAACTCGGGAACATATGTTGAACTGCACGTTTTTGTTACAGGTGCGTTCTCTTCATGTATATCATGAAAATGACTTGAATTGTGTAACTCTGATTAAAAACATTTTAAGCTGGATTTTTATGATGCTCTTTGAAACCTTTGTAGAAAAATCACGCCCGATTGTTTAGCTTAAAACATGAAATGTTACCCATATTACGAGAGAGCCGGAGCAACGACATCCGAATATAGCGCCAATGGGAGAGTGTTGGAAGGCTCAAGTAACATCGTCTTAGACAAAATATCGACAATAGGAAGTTGGAGTGAGGTCGGTCACTCTGTCAAACAAATGTCAATATATATGTTCGTCCTATTTTGTTTTACCCAAACATCAGAATCTCACTTTATCTAACCAAACAATCGTAGCTTAAAGAAGTTAAAATCATAATTACTCACTCGTTGGTAAACAGTAACAACATAACGCCTCGCTAAAAGAAGTTAAAATCATAATTACTCACTCGTTGGTAAATAAAAACAACATAACCTGAGAACGTTTTGAGACGGTCCCCGTGTTAAGCTGTGGGAGACGTGGTGTCTGTGTACGTGGTAGGTTATTGATGATGTGCCCAACTTACTGTCAGGTCTTTATTTCTGGTAACGGTCAGTGTTAATAGATGCCGGACATATATCCCCTGGCGTCGGCCATCTTGACGAACAGTGTCAACGTTAACCATGCGGGGAAAATGTGTGCAACGTTTACTACATCGTGACAGTTCCTGGAACGTTGACTACCCCGTGGTGTTCCGTGCTATATCACCTACGTCGCTACAGCCCATGTTACGTTAACAATACTTTGATAATCCTAGAAACTAGAAGGTGATCATCCGTACAACGTCATCCACGTCGTGATAATCCGTACAACGTCATCCACGTCGTGATAATCCGTGCTGCGTTAACTGGATCGTGATAATCCGTGTCATGTTAACTGGATTGTGATAATCCGTGTCACGTTAACTGATCGTGATAATCCGTGTCACGTTAACTGATCGTGATAATCCGTGTTACGTTAACTGGATCGTGATAATCCGTGTCACGTTAACTGGATCGTGATAATCCGTGTCATGTTAACTGGATCGTGATAATCCGTGTTACGTTAACTGGATCGTGATAATCCGTGTCGTCATCCACGTGTAAACTTAACTAGATCGTTATGACCCTGCAATCCGTGTGATAATCCGTTAACTGGATCATGATATCGCTAAAAGCGGTGTAAAACCATACTCACTCACTCACGATGTAAAGGCGATATTGCATCAGCTGTACCCACAGTGACAAACAGAAAATGATATCGTAAAATTGTCAATGGGTACTATTCATTCAATTTACAAATGTCATTACAATCTGATTTATTGTGTCTTTAAATAAAATTGTGACTAATGGTTTATGACACGCAGTCAAATATCCGTCGCGACGAAACAGGAACTTTAACTATTAACTCATCTTCCGATTTGGAAAACATGGTATTTTTCTTAAGTGTTTCCCAGGATTTAGTACGTTGTCGAATTATTATTGTAACACTGAAATTCCAAGAGTGACAATAGTTACTGACTCATGACCACAACATCGAAATTTCTGGCTTCTAATATCGGGACAACAGCTCATTGTCATAATTGGGACGGTGTCAACGAAGTTCCCTTGATTGAGTCCAAAATACAGTTGTCAACAAAAACATGGTAATTTTCAATTAACTTCAAACGATGTCGCTACAAACATTTTTTTAAAAGACAATAAACAATTTATAGCGGTTCATGTTAATGGACACAGCAGTTAAACCGTTTGCGGTCAAGCAGTGGTCAAACGTTCCGGGACACAGGCAGAGGTCATGCCTCATTGAGCATGCGCAGCACGTGGTCTGGCGGTCGTGTTGCGCGTGCTTATTGCTACAAGCCATATGGTGGATAGGTCTTGACTTGAGCTCTCAATTAGTGACGGTACGGGTAAATGTTGTTAGATCAAAGAACTGGAGGCCATGTGTTTTGTCGCCATGGTGGCCTTGATAAGAACGTGGTTTGAACATATTTTCAGCCCTACTCGGAAAGGCCTCATTTCGTTTGTGCGATGTGGAAAACTAATATTGAGTACGTAAGGGTCACCACTTTCGTTTTCGTTTTGCGATTTTGGAAAACGGTATGGTGTGTTGTAGTCGTCGCAGGGCTTCGTTGTAGTCGTTAAGGTGGTCCGGTGAGTGCTTGTGTCAGTTGCTGGTATCATTATAATAATAACGAAGAAGAGGAAGAAGACGGCGATGAAAATAATATAACTAATAATATGAATAGTAATGACGTCTTAAATGATGAGCAACACCATGTAAAATCCTGAACAAAGTATAGCCAAGATACTGAATCACTTCTACAAACAATGCTTAAATCATGATCAAGAATTTGCTACACTCGCTAAAAAAGAACAATTTTAACAATTTTCACAAGCAACATATCGGCAATATCACGGGGGCACAACCAGAAATGGGCTTCACACATTGTACCCATGTGGGGAATCAAACCTGGATATTCAGCGTGACGAGCGAACGCTGTAACCACTAGGCTACCCCAACCCCCTTTAGGTGGAATATTGATGATTGCTTCGAAACTCAAAAACAAAATATACAGGAAGGTTTATGTCACCTGGCGACAGCTTCCATCAAGACAAATCTACGTTTGTATTCAAACTGTGGCAAATGACAAACATGGCGGTAGGATAATTCGATGTACTCTTATAATATAGATTAACTGTCACAATAAATCTACATATTAACCGAACGAAACATTCTCATTAAACCCCAATGAAGTCGGATCTTTTATTTAAATGGGTTTTGAAATATCACACAGATTGGATTACATATCGTATTAGTGTAATGACATGGTAACTGTAGCCTTTTTTATTGATGAATATACATTGAATGTTAAATATTTGACACGTTGATAGCAAAACCATGATTTGATAACAAGACAATTGACAACCATTAATGTTATTGATTACCCTCGGTAGTCTAGTAAACAGTGGCGTTAGAACACTAATACCACTGAGTATCTATGTCATCAAGTAATTATGCAAATTATAACGGGCCAGGGCTTGACTCAAACGTCCGTGATATCTGTTGTAATCAAATCTATTTCAACTTTTGTATTTTTACAAAAGGGATTTCCATGCAAATGAACTGCTTATTGGTTAATTCAATAAATTTCAAAAGAATCCTTCACAAGTTTATCATTAATAAGGCGACACAGGCTGAACATTCACACAGTAAAGGTCTAGACTGATTGAATTAGAGAAAACGCCTACTGCTGTTTTGCCGTTGTGGCATAACTCGAACAAAACTTGGACTGACATGTGTCTGTAGTTTATGCTATTAATTTATCAAATTGATGAGTAAAATTAATCCCAGGCGTTAAGCGTCGTCTATAGTCTAGTGGTTAAAGCGTCCGCTTGTTGTTGTTTTTCAAACACAAGCTAGTTCCTAGCCGTGATATTGTTGGAACAAAGAAAACGCGGCGTAAAACTTCATTCACACTCTCTCTTATAAGCTTAACGTGACTCTCAGTTTTGACTGACCGAGTGATCTGCGTTTATTACCGTATGATTGGTTAGTTGATTTATTGTTTAACACTGCACTCAACAATATTCCAGCTATATGGCGGCGGTCTGTAAATGGAGCCTGGACCAAACAATTCAGTGATCAATAGCATGAGCATCGATCTACGCAATCGGGATATGATGACGTGTCAACATGTCAGCGAGACTGACCACCCGATCCCGATAGTCGCCTTTTACGACAAGCATGGGTTACTGAATTCTAACCCTGATCTTCACCCTGTGTTTCAGGGTGTGGTAGGTTATTGGGGAGGAATGCGTTAGCCTGGGTTGAAGCAGGTGTTTGACATCGAGGTAACACCTACGAACGTCGAGTGGTGCTGACACACCAATCATCTAATTCAGGTTGGCGGTGGGGTAGCCTAGTGGTTAAAGCGTCCGCTCGTCACGCCGAAGACCCGGGTTCGTATCCCCACATGGGTACAATTAGTCTGTCTCACAGTCCCTGAACCACATTATTTTCCCTACTGCCAAGCCCTCTCTGCAGTGCTAAAGCCCTAAATAAAGCAAGTCTAGATTTCCTCAGGTTCTGAATCTCTGGTCTCCCTGGGGCTCCTTTTCAATTTAAATGGGCTTGTATGTTACTATCAAAATTATATATATTCAGAGACTAAGCATTAGTCTAGGGTACAATGTGTGAAGCCCATTTCTGGTGTCCCCGCCGTGATGTTGCTTGAATATTGCTAAAAGCGGCGTAAAACCAAATCAGTCAGTCATGATCAGCACATATAAAATTCTTTCTCTCGAGATTCGCAGTCTCATTCGCAGGCTCGTCGGTCACAGAACACTGAAATGTGACCCCGAGCATGTCCCGCCAAGAGCCTTTCTGTGGAACTGGAATATGACTCATCTAAGGCTGATGTACTATTGATATACCATTGTAGACTAACGCTTAGTCTCTGGATATGATATAACTTTGATAGTAACTACCAAACTCATTTAAATTGAAAAGGAGCCCCAGTGAGGAGGGAGCTTCTGAGGAAATCTAGACTTACTTCTAGGGCTTTAGCATTGCAGGGAGAGCTAGGCAGTAGGGAAAATAATGTGGTTCAGAGACCGTGAGACAGACTAATACTATCGGTGTTCGACTGGTGTACAATTGGTGTACGACTGATGTGTTGTTGGTGTACGATTGGTGTACGAAAGTCGAAATATGCCATGTAGGATTACCTCTAGAGCTCTGTTCTTTAAAAGTACATTTTACTGTTGGTTGAAGTATGTTCTACATGTGAGACGTGAATATCAATTGTACAAGTACACAATTACCGCGGCCATATTCTACCGGTTATCAGGCGGGCCGCCCTTCTATCAAAGACCATAGAATAGATTATCTGTTATATGGTCTATGCTTCTATACATTGATAATATAATATAATATGTATTGATATTCATATATCTATTTTTGCTGCTTATCATGACACAACCCCTAAGTGCGACATTTTCACCTCACGAGACGCACCTAGTTGGGTCATGATGAAATATTTCACAGATCGCATGTCACAGTTATCGTGTCAGACATGTCATGCTATTTTTAGGATTTCGGAAATGCCCCGCATGCATTATTCTGGTCTATAAATAGAAACACGTCAGCCTTTGTACCAACCCACGTGGCGCGTGTAAAAATATATCCAGCTGTACAAACCCACGTTGTGCCCGTGTATCACGTGATGATGCGTCACCAATACACCAGTTTGCATCATTTCCTGAAGAATTGTTTCAATAGATAGGATTGTCAATACAATCCGTATTGTTGATTGTACTGAACCATGGAATTTCCCATGCTTGAAGTCCACTCCTTTTGTGCATTTTCTCATGCACGAATGGAGACAAAAATACCCGAAAGTTGCGAAGAGACTTTAAATTCATCCGATGTCTGAAAATGGATTTTCATAAATATTATATATATATAAAATCCTTGAAAAATCTTAATCTGGTTTGATTAATGAAATCGGGTTAGATCCTCCCTATTCCTAATATACTATTTAGTAAATTCTATAGTATAGAAAACATTGATAGGTGTAGTAAGTAATAGTAAGAAGCATATCATTTCATTATTTTCGTGAGAAATTTCGTCAATAATCTTTTCAATATGATATGGTAGTTTAGTTTATAATGAAACCATGTTAGATCCTATCTGTTCTTAATACACTGTTTATTTTATTCTATAGTATAGATAACATTACTAGTTGTGGTAATTAATTGTAAAAACAAAATTATTTCAATATTTTCAAGTGCCATTTCGTATTTCCAAGTGTGTATGAACAGATATAGATAATCGTTCGGTAAACGAAGACTCCGGGCTAAAGGGGTTCGTACTGTAAAACCATGATAATATGGACGTCACCATACCAAGGGAATTATAGTACAGCATGACAAATGTCCTTATTAGCTAATCGTTGTAGAGATAGTAGTAGTCGTTCTAGTAAGTCCCGAGATAGAGGAGTTTCGTTATAACGAGGGTTCCTGTATATCGGGGCTAAAGTGCATTTTACTGCACGGCATTATTAGGGATCTTGGGTGGGGTTGGGAGTTTTTAGATTTTTAATAAATTTATTCAATTGGAATGACCTCTTCTAAATTACTATAGATCTATATATATATTATTTACTATTTCTACTGATACTGCTGTGGTTACTACAACACTACCACTACTACCATTACTACTACCTCTATACCGGCTACATCTCTGGGGCTACTTATACTATCAATACGTTCACTGCTACTACTGATGTACTACTCCTGCCTCTTCTACTTCCCCTGCTACTGCCTCTGCTACTGCCCCCGTTACTGCCCCTGCTACTGCCCCTGCTACTGCCCTGCCTACCCCTGCTGCTGCCCATGCTGCCCCTGCTGCCTCTGCTGCCTCTGCTACTGCCTCCGCTGCTGCCCATGCTGCCTCATGCTGCTGCCCTGCCTGCCCACTGCCCCCCCCTGCTACTGCCCATGCTACTGCCCTGCTACTGCCCCCTGCTACTGCCCCCTGCTACTGCCCCTGCTACTGCCCTACTGCCCCTGCCCTGCTGCCCTGCTCCTAATGCCCCTGCTACTGCCCTGCTACTGCCCCTGCTACTGCCCCTGCTGCTACTGCCCCTGCTACTGCCCCCCCCCTGCTACTGCCCCTGCTACTGCCCCTGCTACTGCCCCTGCTACTGCCCCTGCTACTGCCCCTGCTACTGCCCCTGCTACTGCCCCTCCTACTGCCCCTGCTACTGCCTCTGCTACTGCCCCTGCTACTGCCACAACTGCTGCTAATAACACTAACGAAATGTGTTTGTTTGTTGTTTACGTCACACACTCATCAATGTTCCAGCTATATGACGGCGGTCTGTAAATGATCGAGTCTGGGCCAGAAAATCCAGTGATCAACAGCATGAGCATCGATCTACGCAACTTGGATGTTGGGGACTGGTGTTTGTGTGTGTGTGTGTGTGTGTGTGTGTGTGTGTGTGTGTGTGTGTGTGTGTGTGTGAGTGTGTGTGTGAGTGAGAGAGAGAGAGAGAGAGAGAGAGAGAGAGAGAGAAAGAGAGAAGAGAGAGAGAGGAGAGGAGATATCCAAACTGACATGATGGGTGAGATGTACAGATAAAACACGAGTGGGCCGTTAATTTAACTCCCACCACCATCACCATTCACTTCCTCGCCCTAAAGTATAATCCACCATCGGATTACACTCTTACGTGTGTACAATTTGATAGCATTTGTCAGCTATGGAATTCACTGTATTTCCGACTGTGACATTTCCACACAGACATATCTTCAATCTCAATGAGATTGGTGACTAATTATAGGTTGCGTTGACATTTCGTATTTTCACACAATCACGGAAATACAACCTGGAATCCACGTAATGATGAACTATCAGGCGACATAAAAAGCACAAGGGACCGTGTCAGCACGAGAAAAGGCAAATAACAATGGAGCATCTTGACGAAATGTATGTCACACCATTTAAAAAAGTCAATCCCAACAATTAAAAATACCAAAAAGGTGTCGCATTTGATTCTTTCGTTAAAATTATAAAAAAAAGTAAGGCGTGGTTACACGAGGGATTGTCCCTGTTATGTCATGGCAAGGTGTAGTTGCAAAAGACGGGGGTGTTATAATAGTCCAGGAGGAGGCAGCTGAAAAATTTCAAATCGTAGCCTCCCCAGTACTGATTTTGTTTGACACTATTTTCAGTTAGTATGATGTCTTGGGCTCATGAAAAGGCCTGTAATACTCTCAGATTGTGGTATCATGTTTTTTATAACAAGAATAGACATGCTAGACCAAGGCTTGTTATAACGAAAATAGATCTGATGTGTTATCGTGGGCAGCATGTCGACAAATAATGTCTACAAATGATAATGATGTTGTTTATACTGCATATAACCTTTCATCATTACTGGTGAATAAAGCCTTTGAAGCCGTGTCGATCTGATCAGAAATGGATACGATCAAGGTGACGCTAGTTTGTGTGTATACATGTTCAGGTCTGGTGGTAGTACTGATGGGCAATGTCAGAGGCTTCCTTAACCATGACGCCATTTTGGACTTATATACATATTGATAGGTGATTGTGTAATCGGGTATCTTTGTCAGTCACTGTCCCACCCTGCCGAATATCATCTCTATCCCTTCCATCTGTCTCTCTCCGTCTCTCTCTCTCTCTCTCTCTCTCTCTCTCTCTCTCTCTCTCTCTCTCTCTCTCTCTCTCTCTCTCTCTCTCTCTCTCTCTCTCTCTCTCTCTCTCTCTCTCTCTCTCTCTCTCTCTCTCTCTCTCTCTCTCTCTCTCTCTCTCTCTCTCTCTCTCTCTCTCCGGGTTCGATTCCCCACATGGGCACAATATGTTAAGTCCATTTCTGGTGTCCCCCGCCATGATATTGCTGGAATATTGCTAAAAGCGGCGTACAACTAAAACTCACTCACTCACTCACTCACTCTCTCTCTCTCTCACAGCGCTCCTTCCTCTCACTTTCCGCGCCTCTCCTGTATATACCGTTGCCATGGTAATGCTGAATGAAAACACCATCGTAATGCTTGCCGATGATGATGGAATCTATCGCGTATAAAACACTCTCCGGTTGACTGCTATTTTCACCGTCTCTCTTAGTCACATCAAACGAAAACAAAACTATCGACAAAGAATCGATAGCGATCCTGATCGTCTACAACGGTATTGTCAACCTCACTTCCATCGTCAATTGTTATTCACATTAACCAACCTTTTTGTACATGCTTTGAAGTCTTTCAAACACAAAACGTTCATTACATTAGCAGTGGAACCTGGCTAATCTGGACTATAACGTTAAAACGATAGGTTCCGGGTAAATAGGTGTCCGGATATAAGGGAAAAGGAAACTTAATGGATTGTATACAGTCATGTTGTATTTCAGTGAGGGTCATAGGTTTTCCTGGGTTTCCTTAGTTAAGATTCCCAAAACTTAAAGGTTCTCTGAGGTTACCAAGGTTACCAAAGGTTGTGCTTCTCACAATTTGAGAAGGGCTCTGCAGTTGAGATTATCACAACTGAAGGTTCTGTGGTTGAGATTATCAAAGGCAAAGCCTCCGTCGTTGAGATTGTTAAAGACAAAGCTTCTGTGGTTGAGATTATCAAAGGCAAAGCCTCCGTCGTTGAGATTGTTAAAGACAAAGCTTCTGTGGTTGAGATTATCAAAGGCAAAGCCTCCGTCGTTGAGATTGTTAAAGACAAAGCTTCTGTGGTTGAGATTATCAAAGGCAAAGCCTCCGTCGTTGAGATTGTTAAAGACAAAGCTTCTGTGGTTGAGATTATCAAAGGCAAAGCCTCCGTCGTTGAGATTGTTAAAGACAAAGCTTCTGTGGTTGAGATTATCAAAGGCAAAGCCTCCGTCGTTGAGATTGTTAAAGACAAAGCTTCTGTGGTTGAGATTATCAAAGGCAAAGCCTCCGTCGTTGAGATTGTTAAAGACAAAGCTTCTGTGGTTGAGATTATCAAAGGCAAAGCCTCTGTCGTTGAGATTTTTATAAGACAAAGCTTCTGTGGTTGAGATTATCAAAGGCAAAGTCTCTGTGGTTGAGAAAATCAAAAGCAAAGCTTCTGTGGTTGAGATTATTAAAGACAAAGCTTCTGTGGTTGAGAAAATCAAAGACAAAGCCTTTGTGGTTCAGATTATAAAACGCAATGCCTCTGCGGTTGAAATTATCAAAGGCAAAGCCTCTGTGAGTGAGATTATCAAAAGTAAAGCTTCTGCAGTTGAGATTATCGAAAGTGCCTCAAATACGATGAACACCCAACGCCTTTCAGAAAATGTTCAAATGTAAGAAATTCGATTACACTTCGATTACACACTGAGTAAAGTAGGGTTTCATGTACAATTTTGTCCCATTCTCAGAATGAGGAACCTGATCGCCAGTGCACAAAGTCAACGATCTAACACACTCAGCTACTGAGACTTTTAGTCCGATATCCGGGATCTAGATCACGTACCTTGTGTAAGCCGATAGGACCCAACCCCCAAAGGGCCATAATTCTTACCCTACAGAGAAAGCGTAATCCTTAATTTACCATTTGTTACGCTTCAAGTGTTAGCTTACGAAAGGAGGAGGTTGCAATATTTCCAAGAGAAGGTTGCTTCTAAATGTTAAGGATTTTCAAAAGGTGAGCCCACGAAAGGTTGATTCACCAGAATGCCATGCCACATTCGCCCCTACCCTCACTTCGATTCGTACCCCTTTTACACAACCACCCCACTTACACCTATACCCCTTACCATCCTAGCAACCCGTGAGGGTCCGGGTTAGAATGAGCCTTCAGTAACCCATGCTTGTCGTAAGAGGCGACTAACGGGATCGGGTGGTCAGGCTCGCTGGCTTGGTTGACACATGTCATCGGTTCCCACTTGCGCAGATCGATGCTGATGCCGTTGATCACTGGATTGTCTGGTCCAGACTCGATTATTTACAGACTGCCGCCATATAGCTGGGATATTGCTGAGTGCGGCGTAAAACTAAACTCACTCACTCACCATCCTTCAATACCACCCCATTCCTGGCTACCCACCCCCACTCCACCCGGTGGCTTCCCTTCAACGGACAAGCCTTATCCAAACGCTTACCGTCCTGCAAGAACTATTCCACTTTAAATTCTCGGCCGTTTAGACATCGTATTAATTAAAAGGTTCCTCAATCTAACAATTACCATATTACAATGTTACACAAAATACAATTAATTCAGTATAGTACGGATCGATATTACATATAGCTTAACGATGAATTTGAAACCTTCAGGCGAGACACCGTTTATCTAACATTTCCATATGGTTTTATTTTATGTCTCATTGTGTAACAGGTCAACAAAAGATTTGTCTTCTTTTCATTCATAAATTATTCATATACTGTCAATACAGTGATGAGCGGTAATCCCCCATAAATCTCCTAAACACGGTGATATACCTCAATACAAAACACCGATGAACGGAATCATATACCGCCTTGTCGTGGCTCGTCAATGATTTATTACCTCAAGTGCTAAAAAAATCAGATCATATTACATTTTTATGGCGACCAGTTAGTTGACATATTGGGATGAGACCTGTCAGAGCCGCTCTTCATCACGAACACCAATCATCATCACCTTAATCTGGAAACGTGATCATTATCAGCTTACGACGCCGGTGTATATATATTTATAATGCCTTTTTGATAGATCTCTGTTATGATTGGTGAATAAGTCTTTTTATTCCCTTGATTAATATCAGTGCCATCCGATATTAGTACCATCGGGTGATTAATCATTGACGATATTAGCTGACCTGGTTGACAGGCTGTAGTGTAGGGCTGGGAATCTCTAGATGTGCACCGAATGTGTCAAAGACGGCTCTAAGGCGGCTTTGCGGAGTGTTCGACAGTGGCCGAAGCCGCATGACCAATGACTCGCAGAGGTCATGTCCCATGTGGATGGCCCGTGTCACAACACCTTTTAATCCTTTGTAGGAAACCTGAGAGATAAAGCCCAGCTTTATCATTCATGCAGTTATTTCTCTTTATGCCAGTTTATTCGGCCTACTCGGGTCACTGTCAATTTCACAATATTTAAAGTATGTCCGTATATAAAACGACGAAGGGGCAAGGAAAAGGCCAGAAACTTTGTGTATGCAAACAATAAAGAAACAGTTGACATCCATAATATTTTGTACAGTTCCCCAAATCGTTAATCGTCCCACAGTCCCTGAACTATATATTTTCCTTTACCGCCCAGTCCTTTCTGCAAAATTAATGCTAAAGCCCTAAATGAAGCAAGTCTAGATTTCCTCAGGTTCTGAATCTCCCATCGGACTTGGGCTCCTTTTCAATTTTGTAAGGAATTATTTGGGTTTTCTGTTTATTCAGAGACTAAACGCACCTCTACCGATACTATGGAATCCTGGAAGGGACATTGTCGCGTTGTCGCATTGTCGCGCTATCGCCCTCTCAAATACAAGCAAAATGAGGCAAAATTAACCAAAACGTGACGCGCGACATCGCGACAATGCGACAAATGGGCGAAATGTCGCGTTGTCGCGATGTCGCGTTGTCGCGATTTCGCGTGTCGCGTTTTGAGAGTTTATTTTGCCTCATTACACTTCTCGGATTCCATACGATACCCCCATTTTTCAATTAAAGGGTCGAGAAGGGCTCTACGGCTGAGTGAGTGAGTAGTGTGACGCCGCATTCAGCAATAGTCCAGGTATATCCAGAAGGGATGTAATGAGTGAGTGAGTATGGTTTTACGCCGCTTTTAGCAATATTCCAGCAAAATGACGGCGGGGTACACCAGAAATGGGCTTCACACATTGTAACCATGCGGGGAATCGAACCCGGGTCTTCGGCGTGACGAGCAAACGCTATAACCCCTAGGCTACCCCACCGCCCCACCATGTGATGAACGGACCCGGGCTTTCGCCTAGAAGTGTGACCGCTCTGACCACTAAGCTCCCCACTGACCACCATACGTCAGTGTAAATCTAACGGTAGATGTAGCTTGTGAATATTTATTTTCGGAAACCTGGGTTGGTAAACAAACATTTTTATGCTTATATAAATACCGCTCCAGCAGTAGTGTTCAATGGTATTTAGTAACCGTGTTCTGGTATTTAGTAACCGTGTTCTGGTATGTAGTAACCGTGTTCTGGCATTTAGTAACCGTGTTCAATGGTATGTAGTAACCGTGTTCTGGTATTTAGTAACCGTGCTCAATGGCATTTAGTAACCGTTTTCTGGTATTTAGTAACCATACTCTGGTATTTAGTAACCATGTTCTGGTATTGAGTAACCATGCTCCGGTATTTAGTAACCGTGTTCTGGTATTTAGTAACCGTGTTCTGGTATTTAGTAACCGTGCTCTGGTATTTAGTAACCATGCTCTGGAATGTCGTAACCGTGTTCTGGTATTTAGTAACCGTGTTCTGGTATGTAGTAACCGTGTTCTGGTATTTAGTAACCGTTTTCTGGTATTTAGTAACCATGCTCTGGAATGTAGTAACTGTGTTCTGGTATTTAGTAACCGTGATCTGGTATTTAGTAACCGTGTTCTGGTATTTAGTAACCGTGTTCTGGTATGTAGTAACCATGTTCTGGTATTTAGTAACCGTGTTCTGGTATTTAGTAACCATGCTCTGGTATATAGTAACCGTGTTCTGGTATTTAGTAACCGTGTTCTGGTATTTAGTAGCCGTGTTCTGGAATGTAGTAACCGTGTTCTGGTATGTAGTAACCGTGTTCTGGTATTTAGTAACCGTGTTCTGGTATTTAGTAACCGTTTTCTGGTATTTAGTAACCATGCTCTGGAATGTAGTTACTGTGTTCTGGTATTTAGTAACCGTGTTCTGGTATGTAGTAACCGTGTTCTGGTATTTAGTAACCGTGTTCTGGTATTTAGTAACCGTGTTCTGGTATTTAGTAACCGTGTTCTGGTATGTAGTAACCATTAGTAAACCGTGTTCTGGTATTTAGTAACCGTGTTCTGGTATTTAGTAACCGTGTTCTGGTATTTAGTAACCGTGTTCTGGTATTTAGTAACCGTGTTCTGGTATTTAGTAACCGTGTTCTGGTATTTAGTAACCGTGTTCTGGTATTTAGTAACCGTGTTCTGGTATGTAGTAACCGTGTTCTGGTAGTAACCATGTTCTGGTATGGTATAGTAACCGTGCTCTGGTATTTAGTAACCGTGTTCTGGTATTTAGTAACCGTGTTCTGGTAGTAACCGTTAGTATTTAGTAGCCGTGTTCTGGTATTTAGTAACCGTGTTCTGGTATGTAGTAACCGTGTTCTGGCATTTAGTAACCGTGTTCTGGTATGTAGTAACCGTGTTCTGGTATTTAGTAACCGTGCTCAATGGCATTTAGTAACCGTTTTCTAGTAACCGTAACCGTGTTCTGGTATGCTCTGTTCTGGTATTTAGTAACCGTGTTCTGGTGTGGTATTTAGTAACCGTCTGGTATTTAGTAACCATGCTCTGGTATGTAGTAACCGTGTTCTGGTATTTAGTAACCGTGTTCTGTAGTAACCGTGTTTGGTATGTAGTAACCGTGTTCTGGTTTATTTAAACCGTGTTCTGGTATTTAGTAACCGTGTTCTGGTATTTAGTAACCGTGTTCTGGTATTTAGTAACCGTGTTCTGGTATTTAGTAACCGTGTTCTGGAAATGTAGTATGTAACCGTGTTCTGGTGTTTAGTAACCGTTTTCTGGTATTTAGTGCTCTGGAACCGTGTGTTCTGGTATTTAGTAACCGTGTTCTGGTATGTAGTAACCGTGTTCTGGTATGTAGTAACCATGTTCTGGTATTTAGTAACCGTGTTCTGGTATTTAGTAACCATGCTCTGGTATATAGTAACCGTGTTCTGGTATTTAGTAACCGTGTTCTGGTATTTAGTAACCATGTTCTGGTATTTAGTTACCGTGTTCTGGTATGTAGTAACCGTGTTCTGGTATTTAGTAACCGTGTTCTGGTATTTAGTAACCGTGTTCTGGTATTTAGTAACCGTGTTCTGGTATTTAGTAACCGTGCTCTGGTATTTAGTAACCGTGTTCTTGTATTTAGTAACCATGTTCTGGTATTTAGTAACCGTGCTCTGGTATTTAGTAACCGTGTTCTGGTATTTAGTAACCGTGATCTGGTATTTAGTAACCGTGATCTGGTATTTAGTAACCGTGTTCTGGTATGTAGTAACCATGCCCTGGTATTTAGTAACCATGTTCTGGTATTGAGTAACCATGCTCCGGTATTTAGTAACCGTGTTCTGGTATTTAGTAACCATGATCTGGTATTTAGTAACTGTGCTCGGGTATGTAGTAACCGTGTTCTGGTATGTAGTAACCGTAACCATGCTCCGGTATTTAGTAACCGTGTTCTGGTATTTAGTAACCTTGCTCTGGTATTTAGTAACCATGTTCTGGTATTGAGTAACCATGCTCCGGTATTTAGTAACCGTGATCTGGTGTTTAGTAACCGTGTTCTGGTATTTAGTAACCGTGATCTGGTATTTAGTAACCGTGATCTGGTATTTAGTAACCGTGTTCTGGTATGTAGTAACCATGCTCTGGTATTTAGTAACCATGTTCTGGTATTGAGTAACCATGCTCCGGTTTTTAGTAACCGTGATCTGGTATTTAGTAACCGTGTTCTGGTATGTAGTAACCATGCTCTGGTATTTAGTAAGCGTGCTCTGGTATTTAGTAACCATGCTCTTAAGAATATGAAGAATTTCCTGGATTTCATCTTCGTTTTATTCTTTGATTCGGGCCTGCTCCGGCAACACTAATGAACAGTAACTGTTCAGTAACAGTAACTGTTCATTATGTTTGTGTTACTGAACAATTACTGTTCATTATGTATGTGTTACTGAACAGTAACTGTTCATTATGTATGTGTTACTGAACAGTTACTATTCATATATGTATGTGTTACTGAACAGTTACTGTTCATTAGTTTTACCTGAAGATGGGACCGGAACAGGCCCCGAAACGTTGTATCCAAGAATGAAAAGAAGATCAAATCCAGGAGATTCTTAATGTTCATCAAATAGAATTTTCTAAAATGCCAATCAAGGATCTAACAATGCCTTTACTTCAATGGCACCTTAATATATCGGATGATGTGCTTACGACACGCACACTCAAACATGCGCACGCAGACACGCACGCACGCACGCACACATACGAATATACATATGCACACATTTTCATATCGTATATTCACAGTAATTGTCAAAAGTCAAAGATCGGAAAATGTACTTTTTTCCGACTAACGAGATTTTACCCAATCCCGAACAATCTCCACGCATTTCCATCTATCTCTATGCATCGTGATGGCTGATATTTATCACAGAATCTTTCAACGTGATGGAATTAATTCTCTCCCGCGAGGCTTCAACCCTAAATCCAACTTCAGCCATGAATCTTAACTCTCAATCTCCAAAGCCAATCAGTGACCTCGATGTGATCGAAAACCGGACTATCCCGGCAACTTGGGAGAATATTGCACTGACTATCTGTGTTAGTAATGCTCCGCATTTGTATAATGCATTGTATTCAAGTAAGCATCAGATATAGCATCACACACCATGTCAAAGCACATGCCGTTTGGGCAAGATGCCAAGTCCCATACGATCAGCACAAAGAGCTATTGACTTCCTGTTCGACCAGGGAGTGGCGACTGACGGCGAAGTAATTCGCCGAGGATTGCAGGTCCTAAAAGGATAGATTGTGTCTTAGAAAGAAGCCTTGTTTTGTTAGCATCACCTAAACGTTAATTAAGGGATAAGTACAGCTGATTAACAGCGTGGTAATGAAAAGAGTGCTAATCAATACCCTATCGATTTGATATACGAATCCTTTAGAGGGTTTCTCCTGGTTTCCATCAATAGATATAATTCTGTAGGTGATACACCATCCTCGATACTCAGGGGAATACCAATCGGTAGTGCACGTTGAATATTTTGCCTTGTTTCTGATAGACTGAAAACCACCCAGTCGAATGATGATTCCAGGAAGAATAGGTCTATAGTACCCAATTCGGGTCCATTCGTATCATCCGTTACATAGATTAGGTCTATAGTACCCAATTCGGGTCCATTCGTATCATCCGTTACATAGATTAGGTCTATAGTACCCAATTCGGGTCCATTCGTATCATCCGTTACATAGATTAGGTCTATAGTACCCGTTTCGGGTCCATTCGTATCATCCGTTGCAAACATCAAGTCCATAGTACCCAGTTCGGGCCCATTCGGATTATCCGTTGCAAAGATCCAGTAAATATAGTACACAATTTGGGCTCATTCGGCTTATCCGTTACATATATTAGGTCTATAGTACCCAGTTCGGGTCCGTTCAGATTATCCGTTGGAAAGATCCAGTAAATATAGTACACAATTTGGGCCCATTCGGCTTATCCGTTACATATATTAGGTCTATAGTACCCAGTTCAGGTCCATTCGGATTATCCGTTGGAAAGATCCGGTGAATATAGTACACAATTTGGGCTCATTCGGCTTATCCGTTACATATATTAGGTCCATAGTACCCAGTTCGGGTCCGTTCAGATTATCCGTTGGAAAGATCCAGTAAATATAGTACACAATTTGGGCCCATTCGGCTTATCCGTTACATATATTAGGTCTATAGTACCCAGTTCGGGTCCGTTCAGATTATCCGTTGGAAAGATCCAGTAAATATAGTACACAATTTGGGCTCATTCGGCTTATCCGTTACATATATTAGGTCCATAGTACCCAGTTCGGGTCCGTTCAGATTATCCGTTGGAAAGATCCAGTAAATATAGTACACAATTTGGGCTCATTCGGCTTATCCGTTACATATATTAGGTCCATAGTACCCAGTTCGGGTCCATTCGGCTTACCCGTTACATATATTAGGTCCATAGTACCCAGTTCGGGTCCGTTCAGATTATACGTTACAAAGAAGATCCCTCGGTTGCAGTGGATTTGTAACTACTGAAGGCAAACGTAGCTCTGATACTTGAACATAGGCTTACGACAATCATAGATCTCAGCTCCCTTACAGGAACGAAGCCATAATCTCGACCTAAAAAAACTTTCTAAAAACGTTTCTTCTGATATATTTTTCAATAAAAATAGTTTTTTGTCTAGAAAATCAAAACAAAAAGAAAGTGGGTATTGATCGTAGTTACACATTTGTATGTCATATAAGGACTTTGACTGCCACAACTACGTGTTCTATTATGCGCTGGTCACTTGAACGAACGAAACTAATTAATCAAGTTCGAATTTATCTCATTGCTGGTCTAGAGTACCTGTCACAAGAGGCGATTAATGAGAACTGGGTGGCTACAGTATATGACCTTCCAGTGTGCGAAATATCCACTGACCCGCTTGCCCGTGGCTAGTAAAAGTCCAGTCGGACTAGTAAATCTCCACAGTCACTGGCCCGACTGGCTAGTGAATATTCATGGAGTCATTTTGTAAATCTATCACTCTCTCCGACTTGTTAAGTTATAATACACTTTCAAATCATGCAAGATTATGGCCTGATAAAAATGTTCATCATATTGGCAGCTTAATGATGAAACCCGTGTCTACATTCAAATGTCGGACTAGTAAATTATTCTGTGGGCCAGTAACTTTCAGGCATGGCCAGCCCGACTGGCTAGTAAAATTTGGAAACTATTTCGCACACTGGGACCCTGACAACTGCTTGTCATCCTATCCCGACTGGTCGGTGTTCATGCTATCAACCACTGCCTTGCCACAACCCTAAGCTTTCATTTACCCGGCGTTGATAAACAGATACAATATTGTTAACCCTGGCGCGTTGATAAACAGATACAATATTGTTAACCCTGTCGCGTTGATAAACAGATACAATACTGTTAACCCTGTTAACCCTGTCGCATTGATAAACAGATACAATATTGTTACCCTGGTGCGTTGATAAACAGATACAATATTGTTAACCCTGGCGCGTTGATAAACAGATACAATATTGTTAACCCTGGCGCGTTGATAAACAGATACAATATTGTTAACCCTGGCGCGTTGATAAACAGATACAATATTGTTAACCCTCGCGCATTGATAAACAGATACAATATTGTTAACCCTGGTGCGTTGATAAACAGATACAATATTGTTAACCCTGGCGCGTTGATAAACAGATACAATATTGTTAACCCTGGCGCGTTGATAAACAGATACAATATTGTTAACCCTGGCGCGTTGATAAACATATACAATATTGTTAACCCTCGCGCATTGATAAACAGATACAATATTGTTAACCCTGGTGCGTTGATAAACAGATACAATATTGTTAACCCTGGCACGTTGATAAACAGATACAATATTGTTAACCCTGGCACATTGATAAACAGATACAATATTGTTAACCCTGGCGCGTTGATAAACAGATATTAACCCTGGCGCGTTGATAAACAGATACAATATTGTTAACCCTGGCACATTGATAAACAGATACAATATTGTTAACCCTGGCGCGTTGATAAACAGATATTAACCCTGGCGCGTTGATAAAAATGTTAACCCTGGCGCGTTGATAAACAGATACAATATTGTTGGCGATGAACAACTCTCGCTAATATTCATCCAGCAAGTTTCGGAGTTCGGTTCAGATAGGTTAGCGGTTCAAGCACACCGCTACATCTGATTTTGATGAAATTGAAATACGAAATTAGTTTAATGTCTATATTTACAAACCTATACCAGCTCATTAGTATTAACGACCAACGTTATAGTGGTAACTAAGCATTATACAGCCCTGATTCTTTAAATAACGAATTCCCTACTTGTAAATTTATGAGGAATTTACTTTCAGATTGTGTCAATATGATTAGGGAAGCCCAGGTCCGGGATCAAATGATGAATGACATTGACCCAATGACCGACATTTACAGGTAAGTTAATTACATACCTTTGACAATATTTAATGTCAGAGCGCTATACAGAAACACTATAATTACACTTTTTATGGGCACTACAGGTGTATTAATGTCTCCATAACAAATGAGTTTTCGTGCAGGCTGCATAAATTGTTAAGGAACAAACAGCGGCACCCTATTGTGTTCTGGTGTAATAAGGGAAATAGTGTGAATTGTGGTTTTGAAATTTGCTGATTTGCGTTTTCGAACTGATTTATAGTCTTTGAAATTGACTATTTTTCAACCGTATATACTACCAGGAAATAGAATTACACATCCACTTTTGTTCAACGTATACTATTCACACTTTGCTAAGGATCAAATCATCGATTCAACAGAAAACTATGTTTGGGGTCAAATTTGGTTTAAATATTTAAGCCTATTGTAAGCATAGATCCAAGTTTTCAGTATGTCATTTCATCTTGGTGGATCCCATACCTGCTATTGACAGGTGTTGTGTACTTATCAATGACCCGTGCCATGATTTGCAAAATGGTTAATTGGTGCCGTGAAAACCATTTTTATGGTCACGTATGTATCAAGTGCTTACGGATAGCTTAAAGTGGCTGTTTTCCAGATGTATTACCATATCACTATTTTATCCAGTTTTAAATGGATACAATTTCAAATTATAAAAATATGTTTAAGTAAAGTTGCGAATTTTGTGATCCTTAGCAAAGTGTGAGTAGTATTCGGACTTACTGTCCGAATAGGTAAAATCACGAAATAGTGTATATTGTTAATACAATTCCCTGATGTTACATTTGAATATTACGTGATCAGGTCTTTAAATCCGATCTTGTAGTAATTCAGGAGAGCATTTAACGAAGCAATTTCAACAAACAAACGTAAACTTCCATAGCGTTCAACAAATAAAGATCCGGGTTAGAATCGGCCCCAGGCAGTTGTAAGAGGCGACTATCGGATCGGGTGGTCAGGCTCGCTTACTTGGTTAACAACTACTACTATTTGATCACCTGTGAAGATTCGGGTTAGAATTGGTCTTCAACAACCCATGCTTGTCGTAAAAGGCGACTACTATTAAACATACAGAACCATCCAGCCTTCTACTATTTGATCACCTGTGAAGATTCGGTTTAGAATTGGTCTTCAACAACCTATGCTTGTAAAAGGCGACTAACCATCGCGTGGTCAGGCTGGCAATTTGCGTAGGTCGATGCTCATACTGTTGATCACTGGATTGGCGCCATATAGCTGAAATATTGCTGTGCAAAAAAACGACCAAAAAAAAGAAAGAAAATAAAATTCACGAAATAGTGTATATTGTTAATGCCATATATTAATATTATGTGATCAATTTCTTAAATCCGATCTTGTAGTTATTTCAGGAGAACCCTTAACGAGGAAGCAATGTCAACAAGCAGATGTAAACTTCCACAGCGTTCAACCCATGAAGATCCGGGTTAGAATCGGCTATCAGCAGTCATCGGGATCGGGATTGGGTAGTCAGGCTCGCTGACTTGGTCAACACATGTCATTGTATCCCAGTTCCATAGATCGATGCTCATGTTATTGATCACTGGATTGTCTGGATTATGTTTCAGTGTTTGGCAGTATCATATGCGTAATCGTGACCGAAGTGGTGAACCTCTAAAACCACCATCACTCCAGGTCTCCCTCCCACATAAACCAGACCAAAGATGATATGACTAACAAATTGTTTGAACCCCCGTTACAACAAACTAATTCACTCACTGAATACTAACCAGGAGAAACTTCATCCTCTACAGTGCGTTGCGTTTCTTATATAGTTCAGTATAGCTCAAAGCTTTCACACTTTGACTTTTCGTTAAACATTCTGTCCTTGCATCTTTGTAAATGTCAAAAAGATTTACAGTCTACCAATCTTACCAGTCTTGGAGAAAAAGTCTTTGTATCCTCTAAACGAGAACCGTTTTTATCTCTCGCAAGGGTTTAAATTAAATTTATCCGCCCAGAGCATTAAAAGATGCAAGCAAACAAGCAGCATATCTCAGACAATAGCGGCAAGCCTCGAGGTATGAAAAGACATATTCTATTATAAATAACATTAAACTGGATGAATATATTCTAATTTTGCTTTTGATGTTATTATGTTTCTAGGAGCCTCTCATCAGTACGTTTTAAGCTCAACATTTTGATATTTCGATACATTATTCATTACAGTCATTACAGATCTGTACTCGGTGGCTTACATGCAAGCACGCACTGACCCCACGTACTTCATTTAGACTTGATGCACTATAATTAGCTTTTTGCGTGGAAGTTTAGAATCTCTCCCTTGTCGCCTAAAATCTCTTTCCGCGAATGACATTCCCACTTACATTACACCGTACGTGACGTCAGCCTCCTATTTGAAGAAAACCTCTCTTGTTGCATGGATGTTAAAGGAGAATACTAGAAAATTACAATAAATGACTGTGTGAAAGATAAAGTCAGAAACATGTACCCCAATTTTAATGCAAAAGTATTTATATTTATATTGTAATCGCGAAAATAGTTTCCGTTATCTCAGCTTCGGTCATTATGCATATTCACCTGACACCACGTGACCTTTTCACTCGTGACGTCATGTGTGACTAAAGTCGGCCATATTGCCTAAGACTTAAGTGTATTCGACATTGGTTTTGATCGTGCAGTTCTGATGCTTTAAAATGTCTGCAGTGAGGTGTTTGAAACTAATAGAAGTATAAAATTTGAGTCAGAGATGTACCACTCAGCATGCAAATCATGGAAGCTTCCCATGAACGAATCGGTGTATCGTGTAACAGTTTGTATCAGGCGAGATTATACTCGGGTCCTGCCCTCAAAATGAAATCGGTCGAGCGTGGAGGTCAAGGTTACCATATACATGACCTTGACCTAAAAGAATGAAGGTACAATTTCTTGTAATACGAGCAGGCCATGGATCCAATGACATGAAATTAAGTCCAACGATGCCACCTAATACCCATGCTCGCCATTCAGAAATGACCCTTGGGGATTGAGGGGTGAAAATTGTTCCCCATCAAACTGTGTAAGTCCTGCAGGCGGCTTGAATTGACGGTCTGTAAATAATCGAGTCTGGACCAGACATCCAGTGATTGACATCATGAGCACCCATCTACACAAATGGGATACGATGACGTGTCAACCAAGTGATCAACAACATGAGCATCGATCAAGTGGCAGTGAGTATGACCGTGCGATCCCGTTAATCTCCTATTAAGACAAGTGTGAACAAGCAGTTGTCACTTAGGTGACATAATCCCCCCGCCGCAAAATATCAAATCAAACTTAAAAAGTAATGAAAGTGAAGGTCGTAGTTTAAGATGAAGTTAAATGTCAACAAAAACATGACCAGTCAACCTCTCTTGATATTTTGCTCTGTAGCTGTTCAAACACACAAATATTTCAAGACTCACTTTGACCTTAACGTCAATGTCATGGTGTATGAAATATACAAAAAATAGTATAAATTTTAGAAATTGCTTATTAAAAAACATTAAAGAGAAGTCTTGAAAGTCTATAAAGAAAATCCAGTGTACCGTTCTTGAGATATCTTGCTGACAATCTTTACATACTGAAATCTTCAAAGTGTCGTCGTGACCTTGAAAATTACGTGAAGGTCACCACAATCCACTGAGCCCTGCGCCTTCCCTATATGAAGCTCGGTGTCAAATATGAAGAAATTCCAGTGAACGTTTTTTTGAGATGTATCTCGCTGACAAGGGTAAAACGTTTAAGTCCCTTTGTGACCAAACCTGACTGGAACCTTTCGTATACTGTTATGAACCTAGGTACCAATTATGAAAAAAATCTAGTCAACGGTTCTTAAGATGTTCCTATTCGTACGTGCGGACGGACGGAGCCTAATACTATATCCCCCGCTTCGCGCTAAACGCGCAGCGGGAGATAATTATAATAGAAAACAAAGGCATGCCGCATCAATTTCCGCTCTGAAAATGTTCTAATAATGTTAGCTTTTCACTTCCGATGGGTATTAAGTCAATAATCTCGAAGAAATTGGGTTTAATTAAAAAGCCACTCTCTACTCTTACAGTTTTATTAGTCACGCATTTTGCTCTGCTACGTTATCAGTAATAAACAAGCGTGTTATCAGTAATAAACAAGCACTCCAAATACAGTGAGTATCAACACTTGAGTACACCCACTGATTAAACGCGATATATATCTGCATTGTCTTGTCATACACGAATTACGTTCATGCTGTCTCGGAGGGACTTATTATATGTTCGCTAAAATCTCTAATGGTAGCCTAATGGTTAATGCGTCCGCTCGTCACGCCGAAGATCCGGGTTCGATTCCCTGTGATATTGCTGGAATATTGCTAAAAGAGGAGTAAAACCACACTCACTCACTCACTCGCTAAAACTCACCACTGCATAAAACGAAATAGAAAGTTACATTTTAGCTAGCCTTGCTTTAGGCGGTTCTAAATGACAAGTTCAGTTGTATAGTAGTTCTGTTCGCATAGTAGGCGCGTCTAGATAAGGAGGCATATTCATCACGTCTATGTAAGGAGGAGCCACTCTCTCATGGACAAGTTGTCCTTGTTGTTTATGTAACCTATAAATTGTAATTTCATTAATTATTATTGTCTTAGACTTGTGCGTTGAAAAGTATTTTCATTTTGAAAAAAAAAACATACTTAATTGTTGTTTTAAATAAATGCGAGTGATGTGATTCAGTAGGCGCTTGCTGTTGTCAGAATATCGTTTACTTAATCCTATGTTTCCTACAAGTACCAACAATGGTATCTTACAACACATGTTATATTTGGGATTACACGTTGTCAGCAAAGTACAGATTCTTGTACTTTTCTTGGGTTGAGTCCCATCGGGATTCGAACCCACACACTCAGAGTCAGGATCGCCAGAACACTCAGCCGTCGCACGTCAGCCGTCTAACCCACTCAGCCACCACAGCTGGCATATTAGATGTCTATAGACGAAAAGCATCTACAGTATATATATTCCAGCCAATACCACATCCAGTATATCCCAGCGATCTGCTGCATACCTAACATTCACAAACAGTCCTCAGACAGATAAGGGTAAATAGCATTCACAATGCATACAAAGACGAAAGAAGCAAACATCTACAGTATATATATTCCAATTACTTCCAGTCGAAATACCACATCCAGTATATCCCAGCGATCTGTTTACAAATAGCATACCTAACATTCACAAACAGTCCTCAGACAAATAGCACATATACAGATAGTCGTTGGGTAAATAGCATTCACAATGCATACAAATTCTGCATACAAAAGATATGTATAAACATTCTCTGGACAAACAACGAACGATTTAATGGTCCGTGCAAAATTACTTTAATACCACTCATGACAGCAGAAATGCGTGTTGTCATTGTGATACGAACGCTGATGAAGCTCTTTTTGTGGACATTGAACCATAAAATGTCGCGTTATTCAGTAAAAGGGCGAACTATTTGATACAAAACATGGGTCAAAGGGTACGTTTCCTCCTCGCAGAGTCCGATGAAGGGGAATATGTGTTTCCCTTTCCTTGTTTAAAACAATACCAGCAAAGCAATCTGCAGCCTCAGCAATATAGTGTTTGCAGTGAATATTGTTTTACGCCGCTTTTAGCATTATTCCAGCGATATCTCAGTGGGGACACAAGAAATGGGCTTCACACATTGTACCCATGTGGAGAATTGAACCAAGGTCTCCGGGGTGATGAGCGAACGCTTTAACCACGGTATTATCACGCCCATGTGTGTGTGGCTGTCGTGCAACTCGGAACACATTGTAGCTTACAATTGCTTGCATTATGGTGACGGATGGTCATGGGTTGGTACTGTGGCTAAAGCGTTTGCTTCTCACACCAAGAAACTGGGTTCAGATCCTACATGATCGTAGATACTTCACTCACTCACTCACCCAACCCGCTCACTCACTCACCCACCCACTCACGTGATGTGAACGTCAATCACTGGAGAGTCTGTTAAATAGATGGAATGCTGCTGAGCGCAGCGTTCAACAGACAGACAAACACTCACTCATTTAACGAAACAAACAAACAATAGCTCACTCGCTCACTGAATAGTTCTAATCAACTCCACTAGATCCAAGTTCAATACGAACATGTCACAGACACTCATAATTAGATCACGCCTTCTGGCAGCCAAAACAGTCAAACACGAAAACAGGTTAATACACTCACTCACTCACTCACTCACCAACCCACCCACTCATTCACTCACCAACCCACTCACTCACTCACTCACTCACCAACCCACTCACTCTCACTCACTCACACACCAACCCATCCACCAAACCACAAACCCACTCACTCACTCTGGTGTCAAAACCGTTTCCATCAGTAACACAACAGCACAGTGATGAATTTTGACGTGACGTGAGAAGCCTCAAGAATTATTTTATTTCAGGCATATGCTTAGTCTCTCGTACAGACCCTGAAGCAAATATATCCAAGAAAGCCCACATAAGTCTAGAAAATGTGGCAAGTCTAGATTTCCTCAGCTTCAGGAAAATGAAGAAGGTCTCAGGGCTCCTTTTCATTATATTTTATATTTTTTTACTATAAACTTTTTTCAGTAAAATATGTTCATTTCAGAGACTAGTTGTTAGTCTAGCATATGCTGTGCAGCCATATAAACGCCCACCTTGCTCGGAATGCAACCAATAGTTCGCTCACTCACTCACTCACTCACAAAGTCCTAAATCGTCGTTTGAAATAAACAACAACAGAAAAAACGGTCATAGACTTCTTAACTAGGATATCACACTACCCATCAGCGTAAACACTAAAAAACGACGACAGGTCCACGCACTCAAAATGGCGATATATATAGCTTTAAGTACTCTTCTAGTACACTGGCCTTGAGGCGATGTAAAATAACTACGCATATTGGATAATATACGACGGAAAGCGCTCAGTGTCACCTGTTTAATGCCAGTGCAATCTGCCCCTAGCACGTCCTACGATGACACAGCGCTTACACCAGGAAACGACATAGTGTATTGTATACACTTGAAAAGGCCTTTGTTTTGTTTGACCTGTGTGGTAATTATTGATATATATCTGTCAAAGTCAAACAATCAAACTTCCTCTTTCACGGTTGTATGTTTACCTTATTAAATTTTGACACGAAAGTTCTGGTTTTATAACACGAAAATAAATCATTGTCACACATAACAGTCCGGTGATGCCATATTACTGGAAATTAGAGCTTCGTAGAAATTATTATAAAATTACCTTCACGTTAATGTTACATCCGTCTCATAACCAATGCTTCATGAAAGGAAGTGGATTTCAATGAATGTAGTCCACGTATCAAGTACAGTGCCGGGCAGATAAAAGTACCGCCCATGTTTGGTGATGGCTAAAATTAAAGCGAACAAGAAACAACCGTCTAAGCATTCGATTGTATTGATTATGTATTACGGTGTAATGGTTTACTATGCATTGTTTCGTGGACGGTTTTCAGCCTGGTAACATTAATTTTCTATAACGTTTTTCTTATGCATATTTATTTTTAATAAATCCAACTTTTGAAATAACTTTCTTTTGCCTGGCTGTTCAATCAGGGGTCTGTAGACTAACAGCTCGTCTCTGAAATGAACATATTTTACAGAAAATAAAAGTTTTTGAATTAAGATTGTAAATACAATAAAATGGAGCCCAGGGCCTTTTTTCATTGATTTTGTGGAAATCTAGACTTGCGTGGGCTTTCTTGGATATATTTGCTTTTAAGGGTCTGTACGACAGACTAAGGGGCCTGTAAATTATTATTTTTGTCAATAATGAACGAAATTGAATTTTACAGTTAAACAGTCAATCATACCGTGCTTGATACTTATGTGTCGGCATGTTTGGAATCGAACCCGTACTTTCGGCGAGGCGAGCGAACGTTTAACTACCACCGCTTTGCTGTGTCTGTTTAAGTCTGTCTGTGTGTGTGTGTGTGTGTGTGTGTGTGTGTGTGTGTGGGGGGGGGTGGGGTGCGTAATGATTAATTTAAAGTGCTGCTCGTCATGCCTAAGACCTGGGTTTTTTCCCAACATGCGTACAATATGTGAAGCCCATTACTGGTGTCCCCCGCTGATGTTGCTGAAATATTGCTAAAAGCTGCGTAAACGCAACTCACTCACTGTAGGTGCTACTGGAGAGGTGCTTTTGTGTAAAAGGTATTGCTTGGAACCCAGTTCATATTTTCACAAATATTTCATTGACGTAATAACTGAAGTTTCACAACTTTTCTTGACATGTATTTTAAAGAACTATAGACCAAATGTACGACTTTATTTATCCAAATTTTTAACATAACCACCAGATCCTGGGAACTCGCCACAAACAGGAACCTAACAGTGAAATGTTAAGCACAGCTCGTTTCCTCACAAAGAAACATTCGTATAATTAGAAACGGAGAGACGGGTCCGCTGAACAATGTTTGCCAAAGATAGCGACCTTAGCTAATCCCATGCTCCTGCAAAGATATCGGATTAAGCTATAATCCAGGTAAACGCCATGGATAAACTCGGATTAAAGATATCCCTAGCAACACTTAAGGTTAAAATCTGAACATCCTTGTCGCAGTCATCATGTGGTAAGGTTTCCGTTTTATCTAAGCCCGTGTAAATATTACCCGATGATAAGACCCTTTATTCCTGTAAATATGCTTAATGTTATTCTTATGTCGGTGTCACAATACAAACATTGTCCATTGTTATAGTATCTGGTATCACAGCAGCTAAACGTGAAGTCAAATAAACGCGGATCGGGCGTTCAACTTAAGTGGTAGACAAACAATAGTCTTCATTTTCGGCGTGAGATCATGTTTTTTCACCGACACAGAAAGAGGTATGATTTCAAGAATTGTGTTTACATTTGATAACATCAAAAGATTGCTAGTCGATCCAACAAGACGGTACCGGAACGCGAGATACTGTTAAAAGAAACTGTGAAATCACAGAAGGTTGAAGATAAGCATATATTCAAGTCGAATCGGTCTCTCCAGGTTTTTTTTATTAGATGTTTTTCGCCGTTTGTTTGTGCTCCGTGCAATTCACTGAGTGTTTATTTATCGGCTGTTAATTCTGTGCCCTATAACAATAAACTGAAATATCTATATGTCAATACCATTTCAGTACTTAATATTCCACGACCGCCTCCGTGGTGTAGTGGATAGAGCGTCCGCCCGGAGAGCGGAAGGTCGCGGGTTCGATCCCCGACCGCGTCAAACCAAAAGACGTTAAAATATGGTACTTGTTGGTCCCTGCCTGGCGCTCGGCATTAATGGGTACAACAAGGACTGGTCGGCTCGGAGTCAGTATAATGTGTCTGAGTGGGGTATTCATGCTTCACTGCGGCATGGTATCTCAGTGGGCTAGCACTATAAAACCAGCTTCAGTCTGGGCTAGTACAAGCAGCCGCACATACACATACGCACGCATGCACGTCGTCATATGAGCGAAATATTCTCAAGCACGACGTAAAACCCAATTTCACCTCACCTCACCTCACCTTAATATTCCACATGACATATATGCAAGACCATCGAAACTTACAAAGAAACTGCACCAATACATAGATTGTAATTTACATGTCTTGTTGGACCTGTATCCCGAGAATGTAGTCAGTCTCATATAGTCCCTGTACCGCCATATTTCCAGCAATCAGCAATTTCTGCAAAGAGAAAGCAATAATTGAGCAAGTCTAGATTTCCTCAGATTTTGAATCTCACTAGGGGTCCTTTTCAATGAAATTATTTGTTTCTTACCCCGTTTTGTGGATATACCTCCCCATTGCGATACCCGAATACCCCCCTCGTAATCTTCCCCACTTCAACCTCCACATTAAACTGCAGATGTTGCGACATCACGGCCATCATCTGACAGCATAGCCCTGCACCCCTGAGATCATCATAATCTGCTTTAATCATATTTAATCTGTGGTGGGACAGCCTCGTGGGTGAAGCGTTCGCTCGTCACACCGAAGACCCGGGTTCGATTCCACAGATGGGTACAATGTGTGAAGCCCAATTCTGGTGTCCTTCGCCGTGATATTGCTAGAATATTGCTGAAAGCGGCGTGAAACTAAACTCACTCACTCACTAACCACATACTAATCTCTACTACTACCACCTCACCAGAACTACTCACCACTGCCAACACTACTACTACTATCATCACTACTACCACTGCTACTGCTACTAATTACCAGAACTATTGCTAATAAGCTACTACTACCACTACTACTACTTCCACTGCCACTCACTAATGCTATCAATTACCATTTACTACCACTGCTACCACTACCAGAACCTACCAACAGAACTACTCACACTTCACCACTACATTACTACTACTATCATTGCTTCTACTACTACTCATTGTATCACTACTACTACTACTACTACCAATCATTACCACCATTAATTGGTAATTACTACCAGAACTACCGCTACCAATCACCAGAACTACATTACCAATTACTACTACTACTATCAATTACTGTCTCACTCACCACTGCTGCCATTACTACTCATCATTTACCACTACCACTACCACTACTACTGTCTTCCAATACTATCATCATACTGTACCATCAATACTCACTACCACTACAATACATACCAATTACCATTTCCACTAATTAATACCACCACTACTACCACTCCCTCCCATCACTACTGTTGCTCAATATACTACTACCACGTCACCGAATTACCTCACTACTTCACTACTGCCCTCCCATCACTACTCACTGCTACCACTACTACCACTACTACTACCACTGCTATCACTACTACTACCACCTACTACTCACCACTACTACTACTATTACCACTACTACTACTACCACTGCTGCTACTACTCACTACTACCACTACTTCTTCTACTACTCACCACTACTGCTGCTACCACTACTGTACTACTACTGCCACCACTACTGTTGCTACTGCACTACTACTAGCTACTACTACTGTTGCTACTACTACTACTACTTACTACTCAATGCTACTACTACTACCACTACTACTACTACTACTACCACTACTACTACTACTATACTACTACTACTACTGCTACCACTACTACCACTACCGCTACCACTACTACTACCACTACTACTACTACTACTACTACTACTACTGTACTCATACCACTACCACCACTACTCACTAATACTGGGTTGCTGCTACTACCACTACTACCACTACTACTACTACCACTACTACTACCACTACCACTACTACTACTACCACTACTACTACCACTGCCACTACTACTCACTACTGCTACTACTACTACTACTACTACCACCACTACTACTACTACTACTGCTACTACTTACCACTAATACTACCACCACTACTACTACTACTACTACCACTACTACTACTACTTCACTACTACTACTACTACTACTCTACTACTACTACTACTACTGCTACTACTTTACACTGCTACTATACTACTTATTATAAACTGCTAATTGTACCTGCCACTTCTGCTGCTGCTATTAGTACTGCTAGAACAACTACTTCTACTACCACCACTGCTGTTTCTACTACTACAACAACAACTACTACTACAGCTGCTGCTGCCGCTGCTGTTGCTACTACTACTACTTCTACTACTCTACCACTACTACCATTGCTGCTACTACTGAAATGATAAGAAAACAATGCCTAATATTGTTAAACAATAAACAAATAACCCCAGACAGACAGACACTACAGTACTTCCAACTGAAACAGCTGATCGGAAAATCAACGCCGCTGTTCTTGTTCCAGGTACATGCAGCACCACTGACAGCTCGACTTACCAAAGTCTCAATTTAGATTGTCTTAAAAACACCGGCGCCATGATTCTCTATGCTAATACTACTGAAAATCTCCATGAACTGGTACTAATTCCAACAGCAGCGATAAGATAGTTCTCCGAAATACAGCCGCGCCGAGATCTATCATCCTAACATGTCGTACGGGCACGTCCACAGGCGCTGACATACTTCACACTTTACTTAATTAACAGTCAGTAACTGTACCTCGAAGTCATTCGACGCTCCAACTGGTCATCAATTATCTAGTTCACTCGGCTTATCCCGACTGTGTCCGTAAGGCATCGTAAAAAAGCTTGCCGTAATGCCTTACCGCTCAATAGGAAATGCAGAGGAGCCATGTTAATCCCAGTGTCGAGCGTTAGCGCAGCAGACCCCGGGAACCAGGCTTTGTTAATCCGACATTCTGACATCAGCGGTTGACATTTTTTAGAGATTATCCTGATACATCTTTTGCGCACAAAAAATACTTCTTATACTTCCACAGACAGCGTGTAACACGTTCGTGACTTATTTCGCGCAAAACACAAAATCCGAATGCAGGCTGCGATAAGGGCCGATTGAAAATTACGTACCACATCGAATAGACTCGTTGGGTTGCCCCAAAGCGCTTGCGCTTTCCGCAACACTTAAAGTGCAGCCCATTCGTAACTACTCGTCCCTTTCCGTAACCTGAAAGTAGACTCGTACCCCTCTCGTAGCCATTTTATTGAACGTGGCTCTGTCTGAGCGCAAAAGCGCAGAGAGAAAGAAATAGTCTAGTCGCCGATCTATTTTCAAGGACATGTAACTTGGAAAACACATTTGGGATCCACGCCAAGGAAATTAGCTCAAAGGGTATGTTTAACATGCTGGAATATTGCTTAAAGCGGCGTAAAACCAAACTCAGTCAGTCAGTCTTTCAGGTTACGGAAAGGGACGAGTAGTTACGAATGAGTGCAGCCGTTACGAAACTAGGGACAGTGTACCAGTCTACACATCAAAAAGTGATAAGAGTTACCCGCCCTTATGTTCCTAAAGGCGTAAAGTACACGGATACTACGTTGGAAATAACCGTGTACTTATCGACCATACATTTCCACAATTATCCATATGTAAGAAACAGACTATAGTTTGCCTGAGGCTAAGATTTTCCTCAATGGACTGACTGGCAGTGTGGCTAGCGGTAGTTTCAGCCATACTTTACAAGATGATATATGTGGTATATTCAGAAGCTACAGGTGCCACGCATCTCGTGTATCAAGTAGACGCTTATCTTCAGCCGAGCGATCGTTGTAACCAGTACTTAAGACTATTCGAAAGTTTCTGATTCATTTCAATTTGCCACATCGTAATAAATACTCAGACTGGGGAAGCCCAGTGGTTAAAGCGTCCGCTTGTAACACGAAGACCCTGGTTCGATTACTGGAATAAGAGTGAGTGAGTTTAGTTTTACGCCGCACTCAGCAATATTCCAGCTATATGGCGGCGGTATGTAAATAATCGAGCCTGGACCAGACAATCCAGTGATCAACAGCATGAGCATCGATCTACGATGGTATCCGATTAAGTGTATCAACCAAGACCACCCGATTCCGTTAGTCACCTCTACGACAAGCATGGGTTACTGAAGCTCAATTCTAACCCTGCTCTTCACGGGTCAATGTCGTTAGAACGAATGAATGAGGATCGGTTTGTGGAATTGTTACCCACAAGTCCTCACCAACCTTTGATTTTCCTTCTGAACCACACATTGTTAGAATTAAAAGCAACAACAGTACCATACGAGAGGCTGTAGGGTGCGCTAGTGGTTAAAGCATCCACTCGGCGAGTCCGGGTTTGACTCCCAATGCGTGAAACCCATTTCGGGAGCACCATGCTGAATATTCCTAAAAGTGTTTCAACACTACACCCACTCACTCATCCACAGTGAATACATGTTTAACAAATAATTCAGTTATTTCACACCCGAAACCAATATTTCACGTCGGTAACGTGTCAACAACCACTGACGTCAGCACGACCGCGGGGTCTAACGAACGCAATGTCCGTTACCATGATTTGAGTTGATTGAGTACCTTGTCAAAAGTCTCCTAAAGAACTCGAAACGAATTAATACACCATAGGCGGTGTTAAACCCCCAAGGTCAAATCTGCGTTTTGACGTCCCCAGGGTCACCGGAGTTAATCTAGTTTCGTTGCACCTTTTAAATGAGGACTTTCGCGAGCTAACAAAGATTTCTCGAACAATATTATCAGGAATCTTTAAAGAATAGCCTCGTCCTTGCCCGAGGGTCATAAACAAGAGGTCAAAGGACGTGGTACACAAGCGTGAGCCAATTAAAACTAATAAATCTCCGATCATATGACCGTAGGGTCGATGCACTCTGGAAGGAACTACAAACGCAGGGTTTTTATTTTGACAGGTTTAATAAACTCATGAGGAAGTGACAATTAACCTTTATTGTTTGTGTGGCTACAGGTTAGCTTTTAATGTTGTTTTTAATTCCGTGGACAAATAGCTGGAAAGTGTTTGTCTTTGAAACGCGTATTTTATTCAATGGGAAATCTGTCGAGTGGTTAAAATTTACATTTTAAAAATTTGTTCAGATGTCAGAATGCGAATCAGTGTTTCAAAATAAACAGATTAATCTGATCGCCGATTTCTGGTGATGCCCTGATTTGATCATCCAAATATTGTTTAAATCTAAAGATTTCAACACCATTTTGGGTGATCAATGTTTTTGTAAATGTTACAGTTATAGGTGGTATAAGTTGGGTGAAAAATGAAAACGGAATGAAAGATATTGTGTTTTGTTTATTAGACGATCACTTCCCTATTAAACTACTTTTGTTTCAATCAACAAACTAAGACAGAAAAGACAATATTTAATACATTTTATCAACATTTGATCCTCGGTTGATCCCCCAATCAAGTGCCGGTAGTTGAGTATGGATCCTACGCCCAGTAGTTGAGTATGGATACGACGTCCAATAGTTGAGTATGGATACGACGCCCAGTAGCTGAGTGTGAATACAGCTCCCAGTAGTTGAGTGTGGACACAACGTCCAGTAGTTGAGTGTGGACACAACATCCAGTAGCTGAGCGTGAATACAACGCCCAGTAGTTGAGTGTGGACACAACGTCCAGTAGCTGAGCGTGAATACAACGCCCAGTAGCTGATTGTGAATACGACGTCCAGTAGTTGAGTATGGATACAGCTCCCAGTAGTTGAGTGTGAATACAACGCTCAGTACTTGAGTATGGATACAACGCCCAGTAGTTGAGTATGGATACAACTCCCAGTAGTTGAGTGTGAATACAACGCCCAGTAGTTGAGTATGGATGCTACGCCCAGTAGTTGAGTGTGAATACAAGGCCCAGTAGCTGAGTATGGATACAACGCCCAGTAGTTGAGTGTGAATACAACGCCCAGTAGTTGAGTATGGATACAACGCCCAGTAGTTGAGTGTGAATACAACGCCCAGTAGTTGAGTATGGATACAACGCCCAGTAGTTGAGTATTGATACAACGCCCAGTAGTTGATTATGGATACAACGTCCAGTAGTTGAGTATGGATACAAGGCCCACTAGTTGAGTGCGAATACAACGCCCAATAGTTGAGTATGGATGCTACGCTCGGTAGTGGAGTGTGGATACAACGCCCAGTAGTTGAGTATGGATACAACGCCCAGTAGTTGAGTATTGATACAACGCTCAGTAGTTGAGTATGGATACAACGTCCAGTAGTTGAGTATGGATACAACGCCCAGTAGTTGAGTATGGATACAACGCCCAATAGTTGAGTATGGATACAACGCCCAATAGTTGAGTATGGATACGACGCCCAATAGTTGAGTATGGATACAACGTCCAGTAGTTGAGTATTGATACAACGCCCAATAGTTGAGTATGGATACGACGCCCAGTAGTTGAGTGTGGATACAACGCCCAGTAGTTGAGTATGGATACAACGCCCAGTAGTTGAGTATTGATACAACGCTCAGTACTTGAGTATGGATACAACGCCCAGTAGTTGAGTATGGATACAGCTCCCAGTAGTTGAGTGTGAATACAACGCCCAGTAGTTGAGTATGGATGCTACGCCCAGTAGTTGAGTGTGAATACAAGGCCCAGTAGATGAGTATGGATACAACGCCCAGTAGTTGAGTGTGAATACAACGCCCAGTAGTTGAGTATGGATGCTACGCCCAGTAGTTGAGTATGGATACAACGCTCAGTACTTGAGTATGGATACGACGTCCAATAGTTGAGTATGGATACGACGCCCAGTAGCTGACTGTGAATACAACGCCCAATAGTTGAGTATGGATACGACGCCCAGTAGTTGAGTATGGATACAACGCCCAGTAGTTGAGTGTGAATACAACGCCCAATAGTTGAGTATGGATACAACGCCCAGTAGTTGAGAATGGATACAACGTCCAGTACTTGAGTATGGATACAACGCCCAATAGTTGAATATGGATACAACCCCCAGTAGTTGAGTATGGATAACAACGTCCAGTAGTTGAGTGTGGATGCTACGCCCAGTAGTTGAGTGTGAATACAACGCCCAGTAGTTGAGTGTGGACACAACGTCCAGTAGTTGAGCGTGAATACAACGCCCAGTAGTTGAGTGTGGATACAACGCCCAGTAGTTGAGTGTGAATGCAACGCCCATTGAGTGTGAATACAAGGCCCAGTAGCTGAGTATGGATACAGCTCCCAGTAGTTGAGTGTGATTACAACGCCCAGTAGTTGAGTGTGAATGCAACGCCCAGCAGTTGAGTGTGAATACAAGGCCCAGTAGCTGAGTATGGATACAACGCCCAGTAGTTTAGTGTGAATACAACGCCCAGTAGCTGAGTATGGATACAGCTCCCAGTAGTTGAGTGTGATTACAACGCCCAGTAGCTGAGTATGGATACAACCCCCATAGACTCATAGACTCTGAACCGTATTATTTTCCCTTTCGCCCAGACCTTTGTGCAATCCTCAAGCCCGCAAATTTCCTCACTTTCTGAAACTCCCTTCCCACTGAGGTTTCTTTCCAATTCAAAAGGAATTATTTGTTTCTATCAAAAATTATACATATTATATGTTCAGAGACGAAGCCTTAGTCTAGTTGAAACGGTGATCTATGGAACCCTTGAATGGATATTGTCGCGCTGTAGGCCCTGTAAAAACAAGTAAAACAAATGTACAATTTTGTTTAAACTTACCGACAATTCGCGATTAGATTCCATTCAAAGATTCCATTCTGATGCACGGAAAGTGTCTATTTCGTTTCAGTGTCTGTTTCGTTTCAGGGACAGATCGGTATCGATTGTGAGTTTCTGACATAACCTTGACCTGTGGGCGTGTAACGTGTCACCTACATAAGAATATAATCTACATATTGTATATTACATGATATTGACAAGGAAACTGATATGTCAACACAGTAGGTAATGCACGCTCACAAAACAAAGCATAATCATTTCTGGCTGATGTTGACGAATATCCTCTTGTGACCTTAACACGTGTGTTCTGACTTCTATTATCCCTTTGAAACGCTCTAATTAAACATTTAATACGTCCCTGCCTGTAGAAATTAAAAGTTGCAACACCTTGAGTGTATAATAACAAGGCTAGCTGGTGGAGCGACATTCCCGTGCCATATGTCACGGTATAAACTCGACAGATGGACGTTATAATGTCAGACAGCTTTCAAGTACCATTGCCCGTTTAATAATTCACGCAGACCGTTGAAACTAAGATGGCTGTTTGGCACTTCAAAGTTCAACACATAACTTTGACCATCGGCGGCCCACCTGTCGGAGCAGAACTCGGGTCCTGTGACAAATGTTTGCAAAAGATATGCAAATGTTGGTGCCATTGTTTTCTCAGACATTGCCAACCGCGAAACCTTCTAATCACTGTTTGTGCGCACGCATAACAACACCAAGCCAACAGGCAATCTGCGCATGTCTGGCGGTTATAATTAACCCTTTTGACTTCATTCGCGAGTAGAAGTAGTTTATGCCTCATCGGTTCTCTCCAAAGGCCCATGGCTACGCTAAATGGTGCTTGAATATAAAATGAGGTTTTTCCTCGCCCCTTTAGATGGTCACAATAAACCTCATTTGTGCCAGAGCAGGCGTGTTCGTGAATGAAGTGAGAGACATTTGGGCCTACTCTCGAAATTTTTACAGAGTTGAATAAAAGGGGATTAATAATCAAGTGGTTAATTAAGCACAGGAAATGAACACCATCAGTTTCTTCTGAAAGGCGGCCATTGATATGGTATTGGTAAGTCATTTTAAAAACATTTGTATGACACAGAAATAACGGATTGAGAAATCAAAGCGGGTCTGGTGGTGGTATTGGACTGTTTGCAAGCCCTGGGTCTACTTATGGCACGTCTAACCAACGTAGTTGGAAGGTTAAACTTTCGTTATGTACTCCATAGAAAGCGACATGTAGTAAAATACGTATGTGTAAGTAAATACGTAATGTTTAAAGCAATCCTACAATTACTAATTTGCAGCCGACAAGTTCAACGTCACTTCGACAAGATGCACCCGAAGTCTTCCCAGTACAAGATACGTCTTCCCAGTACAAGATACGGCATTACATGTTCACACACTCTCTCTCTCTCTCTCTCTCTCTCTCTCTCTCTCTCTCTCTCTCTCTCTCTCTCTCTCTCTCTCTCTCTCTCTCTCTCACTCTCTCTCTCTCTCTCTCTCTCTCTCTCTCTCCCCATCACAAAAGCACAAATGGAGACCTTTAACAATTATAAGTACATATGCCTTATTAGACACCTGTCATATTATGTATTCTTGTATAAAGGTATAATAACTCGAAATACACCATTCAACTAAAGTAATTTACAGGTATCCAGGGTTCAGTGACGCAATTTGATGGGTTATTGCAGTCTACCTGATGAATTGTTAATGGTACCAGTTATAATTCCCAAAGTCTATGAATCAATTTGGAAGGTTTATTAAACATGAATACATGTAATTCAATTATCGTTTCAGTTTGAATGATTAATCAGCATTAATCCAGATGTTACGTTAGTATGAACGCAGCATTGCAGTTAAGCAACATTTTAATATGGAATAAATACATATATATACTCATGCATCACGAAATTTTCTAAAATGTTTTTGTTTCGGAGTGTTTTTTGGCAGACTGGTAATTTATAAACTTTACATCTACAACACCACTGGTAACTAAATCAAAAAATTTATAGGAGTGACAGGATTAGTTGTTTTACATAATTTAAACTATTCGTTGCGTTTACATCCTAACATGATTACAAATATCATAATAATAATAATAATCCTACCCTAAATGTCGGTTTCCGACATACCGTGTTAAGGCAGTGTTCAAGGGTTAGTTGAAAGGAACAAATCTAACTGTGTTATTTTAGACAAATAGGTCACATATGGTTTCCCGTTCTTGTAAAATTAAACAGCAAAATACATTTAAACATATGTGAGTGAAAACTAAAAACATTTCGAAGAAAAAGCAATCTTAAGACTAAATGTGTACAATTATGATAAGGAATATCGTTCTACGAGCAATGGCCGGAATATCTAAAGGGCTGGTTGTATCGAGGGCTGGTTGCACATCTTGTAATTTTGCAAAACGTCTATGTTCAAAGCTTCAAGGGGTTAATTATTATGGTAAAAGATCCCTGCTCTGTAAACTCTTTTACAGCAAGAGGTTGCCCCAGCGGGATGCTGGGGAACTAGTCTCTGAAGCATCGCCGTGAGTACTGAACATCTTATCATGTCTACCCCACTTAGAGATGACGACACAAGGTCAAGGTCGATGCAGTTGATCTACATACGTTTATTTATAATTGACGTAACCGCGGGCGATACGAAGACATGAGGCATATATCATCGTGACCTACATCCATGCCTAAACTAAGAACTAGGTAAATCTAGTCACGTGACACGGTATCACCATAACGCCACTACGAGCGTTGATGGGGAAGCGACTAGTCTCCTGTCTATAGATAACATCAATTGCAGTGGGGAAATGTATATGCGCATGGTATCAAAAGAACCAGTTGAACGTCAAGGGATCCTCTACCGGTTGTCCGTGTTGTACATAGGAAACTCGGTTAAAGACGTGTAGATGAGAAGCGAGATAAGTTATCTCATTTCGACATATTTCCCGTCCAAAAAAGACAGAATATGTCGGAAAGCAAGCTGTGTTCAAACTGGTATGATACCGCATGGTCTTGGCAGACTCTCGATTGAAGTCGTAATTTACTTTGAAGAGTGATGTAAAATAAACTCGTATATTTTCTGCCTGAAACTTGAGTTGTTTTATTTCATTTCACAGCTGGGTGGCTGACGATATAGTGGTTCTTCATCAACTAAAAGCTTACCAGTTGCGTGAGAACAAAACGATGTGTCTTTTGTTCTGACAATAACCTATCCTAAAAGAACCGTTATTCTTTCGAGAAGTTAATTATTTTTATTGCCAACGCCACAGACCGAGGCAGAATAGAATAAACTTCAACTTAGAAAATCCCCCTAGTAACGCCCGCAAAAGGAACTCAAAGTACCATCTTCCACCAAGAAGAACAACACCCACGGAATAACACGTTATCCGGTGTTTTGAGGGTTTGGGTTTATTTTGCAAATGCATTCAAATACCATCGAACAACATCGTGCCATTCCGTATGGATTCGATACTAAAGATACAGAAAGGCTCGCACGGTGTATTCCAATTGACATGGCAGGTTTTGTCGTGAGCAGAATGTGCCGATATCGGTGCCCAGTTAGCGCGATCGCCTGACAGGGAAACTACCAGTCCATTGTTTTCGATGACAATGCTTCGACATGTTCCCTCGAAGAAATCTGGACAGTGGCGACTGTGTCGTGGTCAGTTTGCGAAGAAATTCCTCCGAGGACTAATCTTGACCATCCATTGATTAATGACGGCTCGTGGTGCCGAGTGGACATGAGTGACCCGTATGTCCGAGATTTCTTTCACGCTGCCGAGAGTAGCCGATGTTTGTCGATCAACAGACTACTTCCGTGGTGGGTCTTTCATCGTGACAAACTTCGCGGTCTCTCTCCCTATAGAAATAGCGAACTTTATTATCGCAAAAATATTTGCGCATATTGACAACATAACCAGTCAACTGTTACTCTCTTAATTGACTAAGGGAATCAATATCGAATATTTGCTTTATTCCAATATAATGGAAGGTTCCAATTGAAATGTAAGACATTAATTGAGATTGAGACTGCTACAAACCATCGGGACTGTGCGCGGTGGGGCGGGGACGACGACACGACAAAGTGCATGGTCAGTGTGCTTCGTACGTGAGTGAACAACCTCATTTGACTGTATATGACTCTCCAGCATCTTGAAGATTAACGCCAACATAGATGTGGTGCCGCCATGTAGCTGGAATATTTCAAAGTGCGGCTTTAGAGAACAAACAAACAAACATAACATGAAAATGGACTGTAGGTTGAATTGTCAAACGTGTCATAAATAAAATAAGATAAATAACGTAAAAATAAAAAATGAAATAAAATAAAATAGTTCGAAATCTTTCAGTTTATATAGCTCCCTGATTATTAAAGTGGCATCTAGCCACGTCTAGGTACAGAGACCTGTTCTTGTGTACCCACACCACCCACACCAAAATCCAATTATTGAAATCAATCAGTCGTCGATCAATTAAGCCACCTAATCAATTAAGTCGCCTTACGACGCATGTGGGCTGCTGAAGACCTATATTCTTTCACACCACAAGGCAATAGGGCGATTCGGTACTTCCGGTACTAAGCCTGCCATATGCGAGACGGGGCCCAGCTTAATCCCGGTACCTGATTTCCGGTGACATGCTTATATTCAAGAACCATTTCTGGTTCCAAATTGCACGGCCACCAAATATGACTTTACAATACCTGACCAAGACAGAAGTGTACAACCGTGCTTGGCTATCACAGCTGTTAACAGTCGTAATAGTTGGCTAATTACGGGATGGTTACATCTGAAATTTCTTATTCCTGCAAGGATTATCGGTTCAATACTGTCAACTGACAACCATGAGACCATTCGAAAAGGTATGAAACATTGTTTATCAGTACACAACGTAAGGTCTTGCGAAGTGCCGTGACCTAGTTACGGGCCCTATTGCCCAAAGGTGCTGGAATTTACCATTTCTGGGCATATCTTTATCGGAAATAAAACAAGTACGTGGAGCTCTAGGAGGTTTCTTTTTAGAAATTCTATGTGTATTTTAATGCATTTAAGTCATCAAACGAAAGAGTGAGTGAGTGAGTATGGTTTTTACTTTTAGCAATATTCCAACAATATCACGACAGGGGACACCAGAAATGTGCTTCACACATTGTACCCATGTGGGGATTCGAACCCGGGTCTTCGGCATGGCGTGATGGCCGAACACTTTAACCACTAGGCTAACACACGCACGCACGCACGCACGCACGCACCGCATGAAGGACAGATGCAGGTCAAACTGTAACATGGGTCTGTTCATGTGGAAAGGACCCGTGAAGGTCCGGGCTTGAATTGATCGATCTTCAGTAACCCATGCTTGTCGTAAGAGGCGACTAACCGGATCGGGTGGTCAGGCTCGCTGACTTGGTTCACACATGCCATCGGTTCCCAATTGTGCAGATCGATGCCCATGCTGTTGATCACTGGGTTGTCTGGTCCAGACTCGATTATTTACAGACCGCCACCATATAGCTGGAATAGGGCTGAGTGCGGCGTAAAACTAAACTCACTCACTCATGTGGACAGGAAAAGCAGTCAAAATCGGTTGTCTCGAACGTATGGGTGTCTCGAATTACAAGTTTGCTCCAAGCATATTCCTTCTTTAAACGCCATTTTATGATTGAGTAGAACCTCGGATTACTCTTAGTATATACGAAAGTCCCTTTAACTTTGACACAACAGTATTTGGCTGTAAAGTGTATAGCTGCTCTCATTGTTACGGATGAACAAAAACACAAGTGCACAGATGTGGTATCGGAGTGATATGGATTGGGGAGTAACAAACAACGGAAGCAGTGAACGGTTTGGAGTTGGCTGTGAACATGTTTACTGTTTAACTGCATTCAAGCAGAGAAAAAACACTTTCCTGAATCAAGCTATTTTAAATCTGATAACAGCACTTCCAGCAAATGTCGGGAATCAAGGTCACATACTGCTTCCCGTTCGTTATGTTGCGGAGATACTGTGAGCGAGTGGGTTTAGTTTATGCCGCACTAGCAATATCTGTATATAATCGAATATGGACCAGACACTCCAGTGATCAACAACACGAGCATCGATCTACGCAATTGGGATACGATGGCATGTGTCAACCAAGTCAGTGAGCCTGACCACCCAGTCCCGTTAATCGCCTCTTATGACAAGCATGGGTTACTGAAGATCAATTCTAACCCGGATCTTCATGGGTCGGGGAAACTGAAGGATGTATAGGGCATCGTAATTTTGACCAGGTGGTCCCGACTTGATCACGTGATCAGAGGACAAAGGATCATATTTGTTTCAGCAATATAGCAAGTGAAGTAGTGAATGAGATGTGCGCGAGTGCGCGTGCGCGCGTGCGTGTGTTATGGTGTAAAGAAATTAGTACAGTAGTACAGTCCTCCAAAAATAACCTTGGTTGGCACTGTGCACGTTTTCAGTGCAACCGAGGCTCTTGAACTATTTTTTGGAGCACAAGTGGTTTATCCCACTTGCAATTGTTTTGTGTGGAGCAGAGGTTTGTCGCGCAACAGTCACACAATCACCCGCTGTGATTCAGATCTCAGATATTTACCGTTATTGTGAAACCCAGGAGTGAGTATGGTTTTACTCCGCTTTTTAGCAATATTCCAGATATATCACGGCGGGGGACACCAGAAATGGGCTTCACACATTGTACCCATGTGGGGAATCGAACCCGAATTGGAGAGGGGGTGTGGGAGGAGGTGTGTGTGTGTGTTATTGGGGGTTTGGTTTGGGGTGGGGAGGGGGATGACAACCATTATTGGCATGAGTATATGTATAAAAAAAATCGTTATAAAGATGTGTCCGGTCATCAAATTCAGATCATGTTGAAGCAGGGTGATTAGTTACATAAGGCATCCATCCTGCTATGTTGAGATTGCACTCAATCATATCGCCATGGTCGGTGCGAAACGGGGCGAGAATAGTTTGCATTAATTAATTGACAAATTATTATGAGGAAGTATGCATATATACGTCATAATATCTCACGCATGAAATATGCCCTGTCAGCCAACACGTTACCGACAGTGACGACAGCCGGAGTGATCCCAAGGAGGAAGAAGAATATTCCGTCCCTTCAACTTCAGTTCCTCATCCTGTCACCCCATCAAGCTATATCCTCGCTCGGGGCTCCTAATAGTTGATTTCGGCCCGTAACAGTGATACATAAATTTCGTTTTAGAAACTTCAAAGGGACGATCTCAAAATACATTTTTGAATATTGCTTTATGTACCATTCAAATTCAAAATAACTATAAATCACTTTGCATACATTATAAATAGAGTAAAGTGACTTGTTTTCAACAAAATGCATGTTTTTGATAAAGGTCTACCAAAAGAATAAGCTATAATATAATTAGTCCATATTCGTGAGTAAATGACCTTTCCAAGATGGCTGTTTTTAAAGCACGTGACCTGAACCAAGGTTGAGATCTGAAGTGTTTGCCTTGCCAAATCTTGTCGTGAGACGTAGTTGGCACCGTCTGGCCGAAAGGTCGTGACCTTTGTCGTTGCCAGTTTCGCGGGCGTTGTGACATAAGAGCCGAGTGAAGCAGCGAGGGCTTAGAAATGTTACAAATACTGTTAACAAATTATGCGTGCCAGTAACTCGCTTAGTCGAAGACGTTACATCGACACCTAGCACAATATTTACACTCGGGCGTCATTTACACAGAAATTCACCATGGCGCTACGTAGCCTTGAGGAGGACGGTGGATGGCTTAAAATGAAGTGTTGACGCGCTATTTAGATTTTATGAAAACATCGTCCTATTTATTTAACGTAATGGTTTTTCGTCGTAGAAAGAATATGCAATATATCAATATACTTTAGGTGCATGGGATTAAGATTCCGGTATATACTGTTTGCGTAAAGCATAGGTCGATACATTCCAAGCATTAGTTTGAAAAGATTTAAGTATATTCATGGTATATTCATAGTTACTATGATTTGTAATATATCTGGATATGTTCGAGATAGAGAAATCAAATATTCTGGTCGAAATGCTTCGCAATCTGCTAACGAGTACACCTGATGCGATCCATATATGATAGCCTGTCTCACAGTCCTTGAACCACACTATTTTCCCTTCTACCTAGCCCAATGCTTAAGCCCAAATGAAGCAAGTCTAGATTTCCTCAGCTTCAATCTCACATTTCATTGGGGTCCTTTTCAAATTAAAAGGAATCTTGTTCCTATCAAAACCATATACATTTAGAGACTAAACATTAGTCTAGTGTTCTAAAATCGTATCAGTGAAACAGGTCTGGTCTTAAGGAGACTAAACTCAATAAGACCTTCCATTGATCTAAATTGTTGAGTGATGATTTGAACAGAGAGATGCACCACACAGTAAACCTAATGACTGCAGAGGCGGGTCGGGTCGGTTGGGGATGGGGGGGGGGGTGTATGTCGGGGGTGTTATTTGTGTCTATTTGTTGCTATCAAAATTATATATACATTCAGGGACAAAGGGTTAGTCTTTCTTGTTTGATGCACGTAATCGTATCCAATTCCACAGATAGATGCTCATGATATCGGTCACTGGTTTCTATGGTACAGAAATTCCTGAGTGTACGGTATAGCAAATACACAAACACAGAAACGTTCACTCAACAACTCACCCACTCAAAGAGGCAGCCAGCCAATAACTCAATCACCCACTCACTCACATGAACAATCATAGATCTATTTTGAAGACTGTCATAACTCGGAGATTGCGCATCCTTGCAGTGTCAAAGGTCAAGATCGGCGACGCGCAAACAATCAATGAAGTAAACAACATTAACCTTTAACCTTAAACTGCAGACAAGAATGCATCAACCTTTAGGTATAAATAATACATTTAACAGCAAGTGTGTACGTGGTCCTATTACGTTCTTCATTATTCCAGAGATTGGAGGCGTATAAAATTGCATTAATTTCATACGAAAAACTATAACACGCTTTTTGTTTATAGCAGATCTGATATTCCCAAGATTAACGACCGAATTCGGCCTCCGAGATTATTCCACACCCACCCTGAATCAATCGGAACGACAGTTCACGAAAATTGACGAGATCTGGCGAAAAAATTAACTCGGGAATTTGAACGATTGCTTTCCACCATCGTAACCCTGTGATATCTTTGTCAATGTTTATTTTGATATCCAAATGTTTAAATACGTTGCACTTGTCCATGATTGAACCTTCTGTCAACGATATCTCCATCCTAAAACTAACTTGTTTCATGGCGATTAAATCTATTTCAGAGCAAAATACATTTCTGTAAACTGAGGTGAGGATTTAAGGGATGCCGTGAGTTAAAAAACAGTTTGTATATCAGCCTTGGAAGAAAACACACTTCTCTAAACCTCGGCAACAGAAAAAAATAAGTATTGCTTCGGAATGATGCTAGGGGCACGTGTACTAGGCGCCGTTATGTTATCAAGTTCTTTGGAAACAACTTTGTTTGGTTCAAACAAACATTTTCAAGTTCTTTACCGTTGAATTTGGCAGCTATTTCGTCAAATGTGGATTCAATGCTTTTATATTTTTTGACGGCAACTTATACATAGATTGTGTTGGTTGGTTTTTCACCGGCTGCCGTTGGTGTTGATCAGCTGGGGTTGGGGTGGGAAAGGCGTGGGTGGCCTTAGACTAACGCTTAGTCTTAGTGAATATATATACTTGTGATTGTAACAAATAAACCCATTAAAATGAACAGGAGCCCCCTGGAGACCAGAGATTCAAAACCTGGGAAATCTAGACTTGCTTCATTTAGGGCTTTAGATTAACTAGACTAATGATTAGTCTCTGAATATAGATAATTTTGATAATAACAAATAAACCCTTTCAAAATTGAAAAGGAGACCCAGTGAGTTTGGAGAACCTGGGGAAATCTAGACTTACTTCATTTAAGGCTTTAGCACTGCAGGGAGGGCTAGGCTGTAGGGAAAATAATATGGTTCAGAGACTGCGAGATAGACTAGAGATTAACCACTATGTCTTGACCGTAAGGGTAGTTTTGTGTGCCTTGGTTGGTTGGTGGCAGAGTGACTGTGTGTTTGGAGGGGTTGGGCGGGGCGGAGGGTCATGTTTGGAATTTTGTTCAGTTTGATCATGTTCTTGTTACTCAATTATATATTTTTTGGTATGCACGGGCATTTTTCTTTTATGAATGAGTGAGTGAATTGGGTTAAACGGCCGTTTGGACCGTATTCATGAAGTGATGTAAGTCTTAGACGTGTACTACTCCGGGGACACCCGTGATCAATTCATGTACAATCCTGAAGATCCTAGAAACATCATCGGGGATCGAACCCACGGTGGAAGGCGTGACAAGGTGGTGGCGTGTGGTCCTGTGGGAAGAGCTCAGGTCACGAACAGTTGAAGTTAAGTAACGTCGAGCCCGGAGAGTCCTTCGATGGGTGACCGTGTTTGGCAGCTTGACTCCTGAGAGTTTCTAGGACGTGAGTCCTGCCCCACAACGAAGCACATGTGATACATGTGGTCTCACCTTAGGCAAGTGAGTTTTTTTCAAAATTGCCTCTGTACATCCATCAGTAAATGGGTACCCGGTTGGATAATGTGACTATAACCTTCTAGCGCCTAACAGGCAGCTAGGGTTATCCGGGGTAATAATAATCAGATTCTGATTACAGCGTCCAGTGAGCTACTAATCAAATGGACTCTAGGCGCTATATATAAGTGAATTATTATTATTGTTATTTTTTGCTATTAAGGGACGCAACTCTCCATAGCTAATTGCGTTGCCTTAGATCGCTGGAACACTCGTGGTCCAATCTTCCTTCAGGGAGACCGTAACGTTTCTCTGCAGCTTTGACACCCTGCTTCTAGCATTTGTAAACAACAGTATCCCGAATCAGCAAAATAATAATCAAAATTATTACGTTGTCCAGAGCACCAGGTCTGTAACTGTCTTTGTACGTAAGTTTTGTATCTCCTGTTTTCGGTTTTCGACACTGTGTCCAATCCATCCCATCTTACTGACAGCCCAAACACGACTATACATATTGTATCATCATCCTCCCATTTCTAACAGAACAAGAACCATTTTTCATCATTGATAAATGACCTTTACCATGACCTCTGATCGGAGTGAAACATATGACATGTCTTGATTGATAAGTAACTTATGGCTACTGATCGAGAGTTGACCGTTATCTGGCGAACAGAGCATGTTCTGGGTTCATTGTTATGCCTTGTGATCTTTGGTGACCTTGACCTCTCTTGGAAATCGGCCAAAAAATAATCTAATGGAGACCCTTACCCTGGAGACTATATAAATCAATTTAGCTAACTTCAATCATAAAGTTATTTTCGTCCGAAAGATCATGTATTTATCAGCCTTGTTTAATCTCATGTGGTCCATTTTGATCTATATAAACTGAATTGTGTGAATACTTAATGTTTTCCAGATGTATGCCAGCAGACACGAGTAAACACCTTAGATAAAGCCCTTTGGTATGTATCAAACATTTCAGTTTTAGCTCCAGTAACACTTAGATTCTATTCAAACGGAGTAATGTCTTAGGCCACTTCGTCTGTACTTGTGCAAATGTTCGTGAGTAAAGTCGTTTAGGCGTTTGTCGCTATTGTTTAAAGATCACATATACTCTAGGGGGGTACAAATACATAAATCATTTATTGGCATCGTTATAAATGAAACCCGTCATTAAAACTACTCACTTCGACCTTTAATTAACTTAAATCGACCTTTTGACACCAAACGAAATTTCAACCAATCAGAGGGGCGCGTCTCCGTGATGTAATGTGAGGTACAGTCCAGGGTGCCGTTGTACAAAACAACCTTAGCGCTAAGGCTACCTTAAGTCTACGTTATTGAATGTGAGTTACCGTGACCTTAGCGCTAAGATCGCTTTGTACAACGGCACCCAGCTGTAAGATGGAGGCCTGTAACTAATCAAGTCTGGGAAAATATAGTGATTGATATATTGAGCAATAATCCACACTGTCGAAATACGATGACAGCAACTGAAACAAGTCCCCTGGGCCCACCTGCACAAAGCGTTCGTAAGATCTATGCTGGTTGTAGCGCTAAGACCAGTTTGTGGCTTTGACCATCTGGGCTCACTTGCACAAAGCGATCTTAGTGCTGCCCTACGTCTATGTTAGAGTATGGGAGTTATCGATTATGCGATCATGGTAAATCTAAGATCGCTTTGTGCAATCGGGCCATGATTCATTAAGTCGCCTCTGACAAGTGTAGGTTGCTCCGGAATAATTCTAACCCCGGCCTTGAACGTCAATGGGATTTGTTTTATTATGTTTTGTTTATAACTTGGAAACCAAACAGACTGTGAGTGAGTGACTTTAGTTTTACGCCGCACTCAGCAATATTCCAGCTATATGGTGGCGGTCTGTAAACAATCGAGTCTGGACCAGACAATCCAGTGATCAACAACATGGGCATCGATCTGCGCAATTGGGAACCGATGACATGTGTCAACCAAGTCAGCGAGCCTGACCACCCGACCCCGTTAGTCGCCTCTTACGACAAGCATGGGTTACTGACGGTTCATTCTAACCAAAACAACATGATGTATTTTCGCGTAATTTAAGTTCATGCACGTCAAAGATGCATATTCAAGCTTAAAATGAATCTGAAACAAATAAAAAGGTGTAAAAATAATGATTCCTTAAGCACGTGGAAAATGTGAGTGAATCACGCGCGCGCGCGTGGCTGTCATCTGCTAAGAGTGGTCAAATAAATCAACATTCCATTTTCCGGTGAGCGATAGCGCATTCACACAGTGACATGTGAGTGACAGGGTTATCGACACGATTCAACTACATGCGGTCGGCACCTCTGCTAAGCACACAGACAAGCGCTTGACCGCGTGATGCGACTTACAGACAGCTGATATCAAGACATGTGCTTCATACTACTTAGCGGCTGTCAGTTTCTCTATTAAATTAAGCCAGTGTAATCTTCGTCATTGACCCATGTTTTAAGCCTGTGTGTTCATGAGATTTTGGATAATGTTAAACGCAACGAACCCCCCTGTATACGCATGAAATCTCTGCTAAAAGAACATCCTGATGGACGAATTCGACTTAAACATAAGAAGGTGTTTTAATTACCCATAAATCGCTATCAGGTCTCAAGTGTTCGAGTAAAGTGTTCGAGTGTTCGAGTAAAGCCGAGTGAAACCGATAGCACACGTCATAAACGCATGCAAAGGCAGGTCAAATGTTCATCTGAACAAACATGAGATAGTCAGTCATAAAGGAATTTTATCAGTCACAATTTTCGTCGCTGATGCGACAAAGTTAGAAATATCCGCACATTCCTACCACAAAACATTTCGTACCACAATTAGGACACCGTAACTTCCTGGTAGCTGCTGGAAATACAATTATGCATAGATATTGTTAATTTCAATGGTATATACATGTAAATACATTTGTGGCTCAACACGGAAGCTCAAGTTATTGTTTGGCCAAGGACAGATTGTACGAGGAAATGACACACCGGGTTATCTTTTATGACTGAAAAAATAAATACGCGTTCAATTTATTGAGTATATAGAGTTTGTTCGTAGTTTCGGCGCTTATTGTCCAAATACATGTAATAAAGGCCGAAACGCCATATTTACTCTTGGAACATTGTTTTGCGTATCAATACAATTTATTAGGAATGCCAAGTTTCACATCGTTCAATTGTTTGTTCTTTAGCGCTTAACTTTGCAATATAAGAGTTATATGATAGTCTGTAAATAATGGATTTGGGACGAGACAAACCAAGGGTTGACATCATGAGCATCGACAATAACATGCACCCACCATGTCACCTGACCCCAGATCACCTTAGTCGGGCATAAGACACTGCAGATAAATTGTAGTCATGTTATTCAAGCTGTGTTGGACTCAAAGGATAACAGGTTGTGGTTATGTTTGTGTGTTTAATTTCAACTTAAACTAGCATGCCTCATCTCATAGCAAAATTAATTACTAATCGTGTGAATTGATCAACGGTTGACTAACGCTCAGTCTCTGAAAATATATGAAAAGGATACAAACAGAGGACTCCGCTTTCATAGAAAAGGAACCCCAGTAAGGGAGTTACGATTACCTTAGCGCTACGACTATCGTAAGTCTATGTTCAAGTATGGGAGTTACGATCACCTCAGCGCTACGACTGTCGTAAGTCTATGTTAAGGTATGGGAGTTACGATCACCTTAGAGCTACGACTATCGTAAGTCTATGTTAAAGTATGGGAGTTACGATCACCTTAGCGCTACGACTGTCGTAAGTCTATGTTAAGGTATGGCAGTTACGATTACCTTAGTGCTACGACCGTCGTAAGTCTATGTTCAAGTATGGGAGTTACGATCACCTTAGCGCTACGGCTCTCCTAAGTCTATGTTAAAGTATGGGAGTTACGATCACCTTAGCGCTACGACTGTCGGGAGTTAAGATGGGAGTCTTAGCGCTTGTCGTAAGTCTATGTTAAGGTATGGGAGTTACGATCACCTTAGCGCTATGACTTAGCGCTCGACTGTTAAGTCTATGTTAAAGGTATGGGAGTTACGATCACCTTAAAGCGCTAAGACTGTCTAAGTCTATGTTATATGGGAGTTACGATCACCTTAGCGCTACGACTGTCGTAAGTCTATGTTAAAGTATGGGAGTTACGATCATCTTAGCGCTACGACTGTCGTAAGTCTATGTTAAAGTATGGGAGTTACGATCACCTTAGCGCTACGACTGTCGTAAGTCTATGTTAAAGTATGGGAGTTACGATCACCTTAGCGCTACGACTGTCGTAAGTCTATGTTAAAGTATGGGAGTTACGATCACCTGTTAAAAGTATGGTCTATGAGTTACGATCACCTTAGCGCTACGACTGTCGTAAGTCTATGTTAAAGTATGGGAGTTACGATCACCTCAGCGCTACGACTGTCGTAAGTCTATGTTAAACTATGGGAGTTACGATCACCTTAGCGCTACGATCGCTTTGTGGAACGGGCCCAGGGACTGTGAGACAGACCGGATCAACCCCCAAATATAAGTAACAAATGCATGAGTGTTGTATTTCAGAGCCACTCGGACCCTGTCACCACCATCTGTCCTATCTAATCAAGCTGTATATTTCATTATCAACATGTATAAATAGCATTGTCCAGTATGTCTATCTGGGACATTCGTGGATTTCCAGATCTGATACATATGCCCGGACCATTTTTGAGTACACGTACACCTTTGTGATCCCGGTTAGATTAAGGCTTTATATTTAATATTATTGATAGAAATAAATAAACCCATTTAAATTGAAAAGACGCCCCAGGGAGTTGGGAGACACCTGAACCTGTGAGACAGACTTCCCAGCTGGTCGTCCTGCCGTTGGTTAACTAGACAAATGCTTAGTCCCTGAATATAATACAATGTATAATTTTGACAGTAACAATTAAACCCATTTAAACTGAAAAGGTGCCCCAGTGAGTTGGGAGAACCTGTGAAAATCTTGCTTCATTTAAGGCTTTAGCATTGCAGGGAGGGATAGGCATTATGGAAAATAATGTGGTTCAGAGACTGAGAGACAGACTATACATAGATCTTGATATGTGGCCTGTGGTAGACAAAGGCTTGGTCAATATATCAATTTGATATCCAAATGCGCAATCATCAATATGCGCAATGCCGTTCTCAAGCTTTCACTTAGGTTATGTTCAGTCACAGAAAATATGATAAAAGGTACCTCCATTTTCAGTGACAACGAGCCCAATTGAGATGGGAGTTTCAGGACCAGTTAGTGTGGAAAATCTAGACTTGCTTCACTTACAGTGATGGCTTGGTAACCTGTCTCCCAAACCCTTGAAAATATATTTTAAAGGAGCCCAACTAAGTCTAGTACGTTTGGAGAAGCATAGATATATATTGTCAGATTTGTATATTTTAATAAAAAAGCTTTGTTCCAGGGATACAATGTCAGTTTACTGGTCGGGAGAAAGGTGAGATAATATAATAAGTCCCCGAACTGCATTATTTTCCCTTCTGCCTAGACTAACGCTTAGTCTCTGAATATATATAATTTTGATAGTTACAAACAAGCCCATTTAAATTGAAAAGGAGACTCAGGGAGACCAGAGATTCAGGACCTGAACCTGAGAAAATTTACACTTGCTTTATTTAGGACTTTAGCACTGGAGATATGGCTTGGCAGTAGGGAAAATAATGTGGTTCAGGGACTGTGAGACAGACTACTTTCTGCCAGACCCTCTCTGGAATGCTCAGTCCCCAGAGAGCAGGTCTACCCATGAGTGACAGGACTGTAAGACTATGGGTGCCTGGCAAGAGCCTGGCGATGTCAAAGGTTAACCTTGGAATTTACTACTAGATTAAACATGTGTCTTGTAGTATATGTCCTGGCAACCCTTTCACTACATATTTTGATGACTGAATTGGTATAGGTCTGGCCAAAACGTCCGTATTGGCGAGGTCTCATTAGATAAGACAGGACCAGCTGTTCCGATTCACTAAAATCAAAGTCCATTATTACAAAGTTCAACTGTGTAGGATTCCGAACCAGAATACCCTATTTGTACTTGGTTGACGGTGTGTTAATCCACGCTGGTGGCTTATCGCTATATCCCAGGGTGGTTAATCTGCCCCAGGCCTCGTCATACGTGTACATACGTGTACATCATATAGGTTAAGTAATCTTGACAGTTTACCTATTACAGGACAAACAGCTGTTGTACGGTTCGTGTCGGAATGCTTCCTAGTTCAGTCATTTTTAATATTTCTGAAGAGAAATTTCATACACATAACACTAATGGTGAAAGGGTAGGTGGGCATGACTCTCACCAACACTCTTCGAAGATGAGGTGACAACTCCGAACGAGCGGTTGTATTTGCGGAACAAATGTAGGTCAAATGGGCAATGATGTGACATGCTGCCACAGGTAACGTATACAATGACCTACATTGCGTCTGGAAACAGGTCACCTGTGTGTTCACGCCTTGGGCGTTACCTGGAAGCTGTATCATCTAACAGTAAAGTCCACCGGAAATGTGCGATATGATGTAAATAACATGGTTAATCTCTAGTCTGTCTCACGGTCTCTGAACCACATTATTTTCCCTACTGCCTTACCCTCCCAACAATGCTAAAGCCCTAAATGAAGCAAGTCTAGATTTCCCCAGGTTCTCCCAACTCACTGGGGCTCCTTTTCAATTTAAATGGGTTTATTTGTTACTGTCAAAATAATATATATTCAGGGACTAAGCATTTGTCTTGTTAATCTACGGCAGGGCTACCAGCTGGGAAGTATTTCTCACAGTCCCTGAGTTGCATGTTTTTCCCTTCCGTCCAGCCCTTTCTGTAATGCTAAAGCCCTAGATGAAGCAAGTCTACATTTCCTCTGAATCGCCTATCCCACAGGGGCCCATTTTCAATTTGAAAGGAATTGTGTGTTTCTATCAAATAATATATATTCAGGGACTAAGCGTTAGTCTACTAGCTAGGTAATGATAGAGAATGGATTTTTGCGACAGGATGGACACATAGGGTGGGGGATGGGGTGGTTTGAAGCTCCTGTAATGAGGGTGAGGGTGTTGCAAGATTGGGAGGGGTTAGGGGTGGTTTGAAGCTCTTGTAATGAGGGTGATGGTGGGGGTGATGCAGGATTGGGTGGGGTTAGGGGTGGTTTGAAGCTTCTGTAATGAGGGTGAGGGTGTGGGTGTTGCAGGATTGGGTGGGGTTAGGGGTGATGAATAGTTTGACTAGTGGGGTCAAGATGGGCGGGGTGGGGTGGGACAGGCGCAGTTGGGGTGACAGGACTTGCTGATAAAGGAGGGAGGAAACGGTTGCTTCAGTGTTTAAGTGAGGGTGACCGGTATTAGGGAGAAGGCGGGTGGCGGGACGTAAATGGGGGTATTTGGGGAGATGGTTGACGAGTTTAATGAGTAAGGGGCGGCTGGATGACAGATAGATTGATGAAAGAAAGGACAGGGCAGCAGTCCAACTGATCGTTGATAAGTTAACCGTGAAGTCAAATGGATTACTGACAAGTGGTACATGCATGAACCACGTCAAGAAGGCCATGGAACTAACACTGACAGACGATTTAGCAAAACGGTCAAACAAAGTACCTTTGGCAGTGAAATTGTAAAAATAATTATCTGGTTAAAAATGCACTTTGTAAACTATTTTCTTAAACCAAGAAAAATCCATTCAACGAACAAGACATAGTGCTCCTGCTCTCAGTGACACACGTCGTTTCTGTTCAGCTCAACATTAATCATTACTGCTATAACAAAGAACGGGGAAATTTGAAATTTCAATTTGGCAATTTTTATTGGCATTTGGTGCAAACTATGGGTACAATATTTTCTCCCAAGCATGCCTATATAAATCCCTGTATTCGAACATATGTTACGACACGCTTTGTAAGAGCCACCGGTTTGTCGACAGGTTTTGTTTAGCACTATTTGATAATTGATACTTGCTATGGGGACATGCTGCTGATATTAACTGTGTTTGACAACTGACATACTCCATGCATGATTGATAGTAGCAACTTTTAAGAATCATTTGTTTTAAAAGTAATGATTTTATTTAGATTTCTGGATGGTGGTAGATATTTTACATGTCTGGGGGTTCAAGGTCATGGTTATTCACAGTTTGGGATGGAGTGTTTTCACGCTTGGATTGCCATTGCTGTAATCAAGCGACAGCTGTATGTTCTGGTGAGCCATGAAATAGTGAGCTGGCGGGAACAATACTTTGGTCTCATTTTGCTGAGGAATGTTTAATAATATCGAACACTTCAGTAATGTGAGCTGGGCGTTTTAGGCCAGAATACAACTCAGTTTGCACGGTTAGTTTGGGGCATGGACAGCAATAACGATGAAATATAATTGGTTAAAATACTTGCGTATGACTGCGTAAACATGTATGTGTGTACGTGTGTGTATATTGATAAAGTTCACCATTTCAGCGCTACAGTGATTGTACCTCACATACTCTCGACTTAAGACGGCCTACCGATCGCTTGGAATATGTTTGACTGTGGCGTTAAATAAAAATTATTAAACGTATATCATCATGAACCTTCGCACACGTACTGACGAAGTGGCCCATCCTTCTACCTGGAACCTGTGAAGATCCGGGGTAGAATATTGATCTTCAGTACCCATGCTTGTCGTAAGAGGCGACCAATGGGATCGGGTTGTCAGGCTTACTGACTTGGTTGACACATGTCATCGAATCCTAATTGCGTAGATCGTTGCTCATGATGTTGATCACTGGATTGTCTGGTCCAGACTCGATTATTTACAGACCGCCGCCATAAAGCTGGAATATTGCTGAGTGCGGCGTAAGACAACAAATCAACAAAACAACCAACCAATATGTTACCTTGAGTCTCCAGCTGCATGCAATTATTTAGTGGCACATTCTACCCTGGATAGAACCTAAACCTGGAGATACTGTTCATAACAGTTCTCAACAAACCACGATATCAAGACCATCTGTCGCCGACCTCAAATCTCGCCGCTGATAATGAACGGAAGTAAAATGTTCCTTTTTCAACATAAAATGCAGCAATTTGATCCGTCGGTGTCTAGTACATGATAAATGTGACATCGACATCCACCCATGTGGAATTTCTGTCAAAGATAACACATAAAACCGTGTAGTGTGTATTTCCTCACACTAAACAATAGACCGTACGCAAAACGGCAGCCATGACGGATCTGATAACTGGTTTCCGCCTTGATATGCGCGATCGGCAGTTTAGCAACCACGAGCACAGTAAACACGTTCACTGTCGAAAGATTAAAGTTCGACCAGGAAGTGGTCAACTGTTTAATTAGAAGAGTTCGTATCCTTATAACATGGACATGTTAACCGTAAGGGACACCAGTTTAAACTGACCTAATCTGGAAGTATGTGGATTTTTACCCTTTGACCCCTCTTTCTTCTTGAACGACATTGAACACAGTTTGTTATAAACAGGAAATATTTTTGTGTAGCAACACGTAACGAAGCATAATGTTGCTTTTATACTCTCAGTCCATAAAGTTCATGGTTCACGTATCTTTGTTCCGCCTTGTATAATAGCACTGATCGCGGACATGAGATTATATAGGTTAATATAACACTTACACTGCACTTATAGCCACGTGCGTAAACACGAGTGTGCGTGCGTGTTTGTTTGCGTGTGCGCGTTTGCTAGTATATATTACACTGGTTTGTAGTACATGCACACAGTTTAGTGACTGAGGAAGCCAGACGTTGTTTCATCCGTAATGCCGAATGTCACAAGTACCAGGGCAACAACAAATACCACGCTTAACATGGTTTGGTATGACTTGGCCAACCTTCCTCTCTCTGGGCAGACGCTCAATCCACTGAAATCCACTCCACTGGCGGAAATGATAATCTACTATATATAAATTCCCTGTTCAACATCCCCTTAATGCCATGTGATATCTTATAGATATCTATTATATTAATTCTCTGTTCTATATACAATTAGTGCTATGTGAAATCTTCTAAATACCCATTTCTGGTGTCCCCCGCCGTGATATTGCTGTAATATTGCTAAAAACGGCGTAAAACCATACTCACTCACTCACTCTAAATACCTATGATATATATATTCCCTGTTCCATACACCCTTAATGCCATGTGATATCTCATATGTACAATGTATGTATTATATATATTCTCTCTTTTTTCCATATACATTTACCATAAATGCCTTGCGATATCTCATCCAAAAGCCTCGAGTGGTAATTATGGGAAAGAGGGAATACTTGCAGCTGATTGTAAATAATAGACTTATTGAGTTTAAATACACTTTGGGCATACTAAATCGGGGTAATCAATCAGCGTTGCTGCACAACGTGTTCCAGAAATATACTGACGTACAAAAGAAAGTACACACCTGGTGCTTTTGGATTACTTTCCAAAAAGCGACGTAAATGTTTTGAAAAGACTTTTTACAGTGATATATAAGTCACAGACTTTCCTAATATGTTGCCAAAACACCACATATGTCGTGCCCAATTGCGAACTTGCCAGTCAAAATACCACACTTTTCAAATAATCCCAAAACACCATATGTGTACTTTCTTTTCTACGTCAGTTTAGTACCGGTCAACGTTACAACTATCACAGATTTGGTTGTACGCTTGGAATTTTTTAATAAAACCATGACCTTCAAAGTTTGTTTTGTAATTACAGGAAGTCCCAACGAAGCAAAGAATTATGGGGATTTATTTCGACCAGATTAATGTATCTGGGTCTGGCTTTCTTTGGGAAGGGTTATTAGAGGAACGTCAACATAAAAAGACCAGGGGCTATGGCGATCTTTAATTACCACCGTCCGTCAACAACACAAACAGATATCTTCATTTATCATATGGGGCTGACAATACTGGCTTACTACTTCATTCTGGTGAACGGCGAGGTGAAGTGTGATTATTACCGAATCAGGTCCTCGAGGAAATAATCAACATGGTGAAAATGCAAGGATTTCACATATTTCTTTCTTCGACCAAAGCGCTCAAGTGTTACCTGCTTGTCAACATCGACTGTGATTGTGTAAACTCATACGAGATATTAAGGGTTAGATTTGCATCTCTTTTGAACTGGGTACTTTCCTTGGTCCTGCACGATGTTTTAAAATACTAGTAGTTCTGATTCAGAGCTTCTGCTATTCTTTCTTCTCATCTTCTTCATCGTCATCATCATCGTCGTCATCATCATGATCACCATCACCATCATCAACTAATAACATTATGATTATTATGTTGACGCGATTTCAACATACATATAGAAATCGTGATAGCCTAGTGGTTAAGGTGTGCGCTCCTCGCACGGAAAATCCTAGTTCGATTCCTAACAGGGTTACAACACGTAAAGACGCTTGTTTTGTGTGTCCGCGCCTAGACATGCTGTAATATTGCTCACATAATGGCGTAAAAAACAGCTCCTTCATCCTCCTCATCAAAACCTCGGGGTTATCTTGTACTATGTACGTTTTATATTATTTTGTATTGACAAAAGTAGAGTGTCCTTTCCAACGAGTACTTCAAAAGGATCTGGCTTTCAACGACGAGTCTTTTATAGACACTTGTCTGCAATCGAACACTTCCCGTTTTTACACCAAGCACACGTCCGCTCTTGGTTTGTATTGCTTTATAGACAGAGATAAACATTAAGGCCATAAAATTCTATTGTGACTTCCAGATCTGAGCTGATTGGCCCTTGGAGTTTGTGCATTTTGAAAAGGAATTATTGTCTGCCACGGTCGTTTATACAACATATTTCCGGAAACAAACAAGCCTGTTTTTAAGGTTCCAAGTGCATCTCCAACAGCAATTATGAGGGTTTTTAATAGTGTTTTCTTTTGTTTCCCATTATCTTTCCTGAGATCAATCGACTTGACATTTCGCGTGTAGTGTTAGTGTACCATTCAGAAAACGTCGGAGATGTGCCTTAGGTAAATCGTAAACTTAGACATGAATTGTGTGTTTGTGCGATAAAGCGTAAGTACTTAAGGAATTGATATTCAACATACCTTTAAGTGAGCGGAAACCTGTAAAGATCCGGGTTAGAATGAACCTTCAGTAACCCATGCTTGTCGTAAGAGGCGACTAACGGGATCGGGTGGTCAGGCTCGCTGGCTTGGTTGACACATGTCATCGTTTCCCAATTGCGCAGATCGATGCTCATGCTGTTGATCACGGGATTGTCTGGTCCGGACTCGATTATTTACAGACAACCGCTATATAGCTGGAATATTGCTGAGTGCGGCGTAAAACTAGACTCACTCACTCACTTTATGTGAGCGGGAGTTTTAACGTCGTTTTGAAAATGCATTTATGATATACAATTAAAATGTTTTTCAACTGGTACGTTTTTCCTGAATTGACACATTTCGAAACTTGGTGGAATTCATGTAGATGGTGTTTACATATTAAGGATGATAAATCTTGGATTCGAACCCACGGCCAGTGATATGGGATAGGGTTTTTACCTCTGGGCCACATCCACGTGAGTGAACACACTTGGGAATAACGTTTAACGATGCAACAGTCATACCAAGGTAGTTGTAGATGTTCAAGTCTGGACCAGACAAACCCAAGGTTCACAGAGTGATTGGCTGTCCACATAGTAAGGACAGCGAGATGACCACTGGTCATCTATAGGTTATTCGGAACTGACGTTGTTGTTGGGTGGACAGTGGTTGTAGCCAGAGGTTGAAGCGTACTGGGTCAACACTCTCGGCAGTGAAGTCATGTTTAACCCCTTCCCAACACTCACACAGACACACAGACACACAGACACAACACAGACACGTGATATAACAATGATAATGCTGATAGCGGCGTAAAACTCTACTCCGTGTGCAATTTTGTTTGTGTATTGTTTAACGCCATAATATTTCATCTGTCTGTAAATTATCGAGTCTGAACCAAACAATCCAGTGATTGACATCATCAGCATCGATCTCTTGGGATCCGGAAACATTCACAAACCAAGATCAGCGCGCCTGACCAACCGATCCCGTTAGTCGAATCTTACGACATGCATTAAACTAACGCTTACTCCCTGAATACATATAACTTTGCTAGTAACAAATAAGAACGTACATTTAAATTGAAAAGGAGCAACAGTGAGACCAGGGAAATCTAGACTTGCTTCATTTAGGGCCTAAACATTGCAAGATGGCTGGGCAGTTGGGGGTGGGTTCAGGGACTGTGAGACAGACTAGACAAGCTTGACAAGAACAATTTAAACCCGGATCGTCACGGGTCTATGTACACTACTTTGATAGAATACTAAAGATTATATATTATTATTGCTGAATAATGTCTTTTCCGTCGGCTGAGCCTGGGAAAATCTATCGATGTCAAAAGCCTTTTCAAAGGGAAGGTATCTATTATTGCAGTTTAAACACAATTCAAAGAAAACGCTGAACAATGCACATGCTGTAGACGCGACGAGTCAGCGCAGTTGATTGTACAAAAATAACGAACGTGCCGTAGGAGTTTCGAGAAATAATGTTCTGCATTATGCTTACTTAGCACTTAAAAACATACCGCAGCTTGCACAATGCCCGTACCGTGCGTTCCTCTTCCCAGTGTGTCTGTATGTGTTCTCATCACTGTAAGTCAGGGCTATAAACATGAGTCGTTATATACTCGCTTTTAGCTCCCTGTAGAACAGACAACCCCGTCGCCAACCTAGAAAAAGTAATGTCGCCGACGGCAACGTGCGACGTCACACGCTCGTTTGCGGATGATTTAGTATCCCAAGCCTCCGTCGGCCACGTCGTGGATGTGTAACAGTTGTCTGGGGAGAATGTTATGGAGTGTAGGTCGCCGCGTTAGGAAGGTGGTGGTTCTGACGTTGACGTCTGAAGCCGCCGGGACGTTGACGTCAACGTTAAACTAGATCACTTTCGAAAACTCAATGTGCGGTCTGTAAACAATCGAGTGTGGACCAGACAATCCAGTGATTGACATGATGACCATTGATCTTCGCATTGGGATACGAACACATGTGTCAACCAAGACAGCGAACCTGACCATCAGTGAGTGAGTGAGTGAGTGAGTGGTCGGTTGGGTGTCTGAGTGTCAGAAGCCAAGAAAGGGCTCCAAACCATGTCTCTGGGGAATCGGACCTAGGTATGAAGTAACTGAGAGCACACTTAGACAGCTCGGCCAGCCATACCTTTAGACAAGACCGTGTCATATTTGCATGTTCCCTTTTTTCTAACACAAATATAGTTCTTTATTTCGGCTTTGTGTGTGTTGTACAATGCGCCTTGTAGGGCCCCGAGTTACGAGTGAGTGAGTGAGCTGGGTTTTAATTACTGGGCAACCCCTCCCCGAATTAAGAGAAATCCCCAGCACTCTAATGAGGCGAAACATAAGGACGAGTGTGGCTTAACGACTCGGTACACTGTATGTCATCGTACCCCGACGGCCTTGCGTAGCTGTTCATCATATCAACCACTGGTTTGGTTCAATTATTTACATATCGTGACATACTGCGACTTACAATAACGCTGAACTACCCGGAATAATAATAGCTGAGATCGATTGTAATATAAAATGTTCATTGAAGCTTTGAAACTTTTACTTTCAAAAATGAAAATAGAATCTTCTGACATTTTCTAAATGAGGCAGATTACGACAGGACAAAGCGACAGACAAGCTATTGAAACCTGCGTATTGAAATGCTTGAACGACAGAGACGAAATATTCCTTCATGTCTTCCGGTAAGGTACGGTGTGTCCACACAGGGGACAATGGTCTGTTGTTTCAACGTCTTCGGCGGAGTTCAGAGTACTCTTGTGACCGCTGCTTCAAGGAAACAGGCGGTGAGGGGAAAGTGGACAACGTATATGCTTGCCGCAATCAAAACCACCTTTCGATTCCCCACATTGGTACACTATGATCATCTCGGATTCGAATCCATAAACGGGTCGGACCCGTGAAGATCCGGGGGTAGAATAGGTCATCAGCAACCCATGCTTGTCGTAAGAGGCGACTAACGGGATCGGGTGGTCAGGCTCGCTGACTTGGTTCACACATGTCATCAGTTCCCAATTGCTCAGATCGGTGCTCATGCTGTTGATCGCTGGATTGTCTGGTCCAGACTCGATTATTTACAGACCGCCACCATGTAGTTGGAATATTGCTGAGTGTGGCGTTAAACTAAATTCACTCACTCACTCATAAACAGGACGGTGGGGCAGCCTAGTGGTTAAGCGTTCGCTCGTCCGGGTTCGATTCCCCACATGGGTACAATATGTGAAGCCCATTTCTGGTGTCCCCCGCCGTGTTATTGCTGGAATATTGCTAAAAGCGGCGTCAAACTAAACTCACTCACTCACTCACTCGAACCCACATACACGTCCGACGGGAGGTCGGACATCAAGGGGTCACCTGTGCCCCACTTGAGTCACGAGAATAACGGTAAAACGCCAGAAAATGAAAATACTCCCGTTGTCCGGAATAGCAGGTGTTTTTGAATAACGAGGTTCGGACTGACGAGGATGTGTGTTTTGTAGTATTTGCCACGGTTACCAAACCGTGTATAAGGAGCAGTAACAAAACACAGTTTGTTGCGACCAGTATGTGACCAAGGCTTTGAGCAAACGAAGAAGACGTGACGGTCAGGCGTCTCCGATATAGGTCATACAGGCTCGGTAAGTGGCAGGGGTCTCAGCGTGGAGGTGAGCATGACACGTCCACGTTTACCTGGCAACGTGGGATGCCAGCGTTATGCAGGGGGGAGGGGGAACTACTTCCCTGTCAACATAGGTTGGATACGCTGGATGTGTGTACGAGCGTGGGAGAACGAAGAGACAAGGAAGGGGTGAGACAGGGAGACGGAGAAGAAGAGGAAGTGTGAGAGGGTTGTGATGGAGTTATTTCCATACATGTCCTCTGTTTACATTAAGGGGCGGTGGTGTAGCCTTGTGGTTAAAGCGTTCGCTCGTCACGCCGAAGACCTGGGTTCAATTCCCCACATGGGTACAATGTGTGAAGCCCATTTCTGGTGTCCCCCCGCCGTGATATTGCTGGAATATTGCTAAAACGGCGTAAAATTAAACTCACTCACACGCTGGTTAATCTACGTGAAATGTGAGATCGATGACATGAATTAGTTCCGCTTATCTCCAAAGACAAACCCGTGAAGGTCCGGGTTAGAATGTACATTCAGTAACCCATGCTTGTCGTAAGAGGCGACTAACAGGATCGGGTGGTCAGGCTCGCTGGCTCGGTTGACACATGTCATCGGTTCCCAATTGCGCAGATCGATGCTCATGCTGTTGATCACTGGATTGTCTGGTCCAGACTCGATTATTTACAGACATATAGCTGGAATACTGCTGAGTGCGGCGTAAAACTAAACTCACTCCAAAGACAACGCGCGTTTCACTATTGACCTTTTCTTGTATAGACAAATGCTTAGTCTCTGAATATACATAATGTTTATGAAACAAATAATTCCAGTTAAATTAAAAAGGAGCCCCTGTGAGAAGGGGAGATTCAGAACCTGAGGAAATCTAGACTTGCTTCATTTAGGGCTTTAGCATTGCAGAAACTGGGCAGAAGGGAAAACAATGTGGTTAAGGGGCTGGGAGACAGACTATCTCTTATACTGCGTTAGTTCCCTAACAATCCTACAGTACTGACCTGCACGGAACAGCGTGTGGATACACACGTACATTGCATAAGTCCACACGGATATTGAAAGATACCAGAGTCGCACTTGTGGATTCGTCCCGGGGGTAGCGCTGAAGTCAAGGACACTCCACGACACGTCTCCTGGGGTCGGGCACTTGCCCCCGGGCTCTTGCTTCACGCTGGGCCCATGCTCCAGACACACGGAGTATGTGGGCGTGGGACTGAAGGCTATTGTGATGGCTGATGACACACTCGGTCCCGCTAGGCAGCGTATCTCGACTGCTGACGTGACCAGAGGCATGTCAACTTGAATATTGAGGGAGAGGGGGTGTCTTAAGTTCAACACATACTATGGTCTAGATAAGCACGTCGTGCACTTGTCCATTTGAATAAGGCACACTGCAATAGCAGTGCTCAATACGGACGGGTTCCGGATATTCAACCCAACAACAGCGTACTGTATGCTCGGGATAGATAGTGAGTTTACGCCGCTTATTGCTATATTCCAGCAATTTCACAGAGGGGGACACTAGCATTGGTCTTCACACAGTGTACCCATGTGGGGAATCGAACCCGGGCCTTCGAGGTGACGAGCAAACGCTTTAACCACAAGGCTCCCACACCGCCCCAAGTTAAAAGGATCCTAAGGCCCAATCCACGGTACTATGTCATTCGTCAGCCAATCATAGTATGGAGTTACGATAGGTAGTAACGTTACGAACGCTATGTGGCTAAGGACCCTGGGTCCCGATCCACAAAGCGTTAGTAGCGCTACGACATTCGTAAGCTCATGGTAAATTATTAAGTTACGACCGGTCGTAACTTTACGAACGCTTTGTGGATCGAAATCCAGGTCCCTATTTGTACGGAAATTAAACTTTCAAAAGTATTGTCAAAATCTAGATCTTAACATCCATATAACTGGATGTTAGGAATCGGCAATGTATAATATTGGGTAGTGGATCAGAGGTTTGTTGTGCATTACCGTACAGAAACAAAATAATGAATCTTCCCTAAAAATTGTCTATATTTATGGATACCCCATCCCCCTTGCGCGTAAACTTTTATTTAACATGACACTCCCCGAAAAGAAAAACTGCAAAAGAATTCTATAGTTCAATATACAATGGCGAATTTTTATACGCGTATTATTACTTATCTGGAGACTGTCAAAAAGTTGGTATCCCTGAGTCGCTCCGAGTCAACACCCCATGATAAATGACCTGGGTGACGTTGTACACAGGCATCTAATCGCTACGATTGCCTTCAGTCTATGTTAAGGAAGGGAGTTCCCATCAGCTGAAAGCTGAGAACGTTTTGTCAACGTTACCCATTCCCTTCGAACATTCCAGCTCCATCTCTTTTGTGAAATATGACGTAAATTGTGATGACTAAACAACTAGGCATCAGGTGTTAAACAACTCACAAAACACACGTACTCAAATCACAGTCAGTCCAACATTACATCTTAGATTAGAACAACCTCAAATAACTCACAAAACACGTTTTCCCCTTTTATCAAATTTTCCTTTTATAAGCTTAAAAGACAACTTCAAAAGCCTCGAAATAAAAGCATAAATACTGCTAAAGCTACGGATAATGAGTCCCTCCTAAGATTCAACTAAGGCGCAGTATTCGTGCAACAACGAATGGAACACTGAAATAACCTCACAAATGTTTTCTTTATTGTGTTCAGAGCAACTCACGGCTGACGTCACGAGGCTAAAAAGGGCATTGAAGTTGTGACCTGCTTGTGTCAATGCAGTCCTGTTATTTTTTTTAAATTATCGGGGGTTTATTCTTTTGATGAAGGGAAGGCTGCTTTGACCTGAGTGACGGGCACTTAGATTCAACTGAAACTTTAATTACATCACTAGAAACGATTGTCAGTTTGATCAGCTATGGAAAGCCCAAAGCGTCCTTGGGAATGCGATGCGAATGTTATTGAAGTTTGGTTTATAGGGACTGAACAGTCATCACAGATACTACCATATGTTCATTAGAAATTGTTTAGAATTTGTCAAAGCGGAGTTTATCATACAGCGAACACAGAATTTCAACCTCTACCATCATACAGCACTGGGTCGTTGTCTCAAGAGACGTTAAGATTCGAGTTAGAATCGATCATTACTATCCACGCTTGTCAAACGAGGAGACTAATGGGATCGGGTGGTCAGGCTCGCTGACTTCGTGGACACATGTTTTCGTATCCCAATAAGTAGACCATTGAGGTCACGATGTCAATCGCTGGATTGTCTGGTCCAAATTCGATTATTTACAGACTGTTGTCATATAGTTGAAATACTGCTGAGTGCAGCCTTAAACAACAGAAAAATGTTATTAGAACGAATGTGGGTTTTTAAACAAATTGAATCATTAAACTTTCCGCAGTCACATAATTAGAAATATCATTGTCTGTTGTTGAACGCCCCACTCAGTATTGTTCTAGCTATATGACGACAGCCCTAAAATAATCGAATTTGGATTAGACAATCCAGTGATTAATAATGTGTACAGCGATCCATCACTCCCGGTTACAGTGGCACGGAATCAGCCATGCCAGCGAGCCACCCGATCCAGTTTGGCGCCTCCAACATGGGATGCTGGGCCCAATTAAAACCCAAAACTGAAATGCGGTATCACATCAGCTACCCCCTCACAGCATCAAATCCGTGTAAATAAAACAACAGAAAACAATGACAATATCATTTAGCAAGACGTATCATTTTCGAAATCATTCTCGTGTTTCCATGCGTTTTAAAACAACAAAGAAACGGTATAGCAATAACAACAACGAAGGCAGCATTCTAATTGTCTCCGCGTTGTACCAAACATGTGTCGAGAAAATCAATAGCCATGTTTCTCTAACAAGGTCAGGGCGCCAAACACAAGAAAGTCAACAATGGAGATTTGTCAATAAACAAGCAGAGCGCCAGAGCGGCAGGTTATCTCAGGCACAGTTCAAAGACTGGCAAGGCAATGATCACCAGCGCGGAAATTAAAAATCCAAAAGAAGCATGCACTGTATTCCCCAAGCACATTTCTCTTCGCATGGTTAAGAGCCATGCGGCAGGGAGGACCGGATGTAGCCCCAAACCGGAAGTAGATCAGGGGAGCCGTTTCCGGCTTTCTCCCAATTCGTGTTGGTCAAAATTAGCTTTGTAGTGGACATGTATACGTTTGTTTTTTGATGGTGCGATTGTTGCTTGACACAGAACATATACTCATGCCAATAATGGTTGTCACCCCCTTCAATTTATTTAATTGGAGAGGGTGTGTGGGGTGGGGGTGTGATGTGTGGGGGGGGGATGACAACCATTATTGGCATGAGTATATAAGTGATTGTTGTTTTACTCTGCAGTCAACAACGTTTAGATATATCATGGTGGTATGTGCAATATGAGTCGGACAAACTGTTGACTGATAGAGAGCTATGTGACCACCTAATCCACATAACCGTAGTGTGTTATACGGGTGTCAAACGTCAAACACGAACATCTAGCTCTGAATTGTGTCAAACATAAACATCTAGCTCTGAAGGGTGTCAAACACGAACATCTAGCTCTGAAGGGTGTAAAACACAAACATCTAGCTCTGAAGGGTGTCAAACACGAACATCTAGCTCTGAAGGGTGTCAAACACGAACATCTAGCTCTGAAGGGTGTCAACACGAACATCTAGCTCTGAAGGGTGTCAAACACAAACATCTAGCTCTGAAGGGTGTAAAACACGAACATCTAGCTCTGAAGGATGTCAATCATGAACATCTAGCTCTGAATTGTGTCAAACATAAACATCTAGCTCTGAAGGGTGTGTCAAACACGAACATCTAGCTCTGAAGGGTGTAAAACTTTGACTAACATCTAGCTCTGAAGGGTGTCAAACACGAACATCTAGCTCTGAAGGGTGTCAAAACACGGACATCTAGCTTTGAAGGGTGTAAAACACGAAACATCTAGCTCTTGAATTGTGTCAAACATAAACATCTAGCTCTGAAGGGTGTCAAACACAAACATCTAGCTCTGAAGGGTGTAAAACACGAACATCTAGCTCTGAAGGGTGTCTAAAACACTAACATCTAGCTTTGAAGGGTGTCAACACGAACATCTAGCTCTGAAGGGTGTCAAACATAAACATCTAGCTTTGGAGGGTGTCAACACTAACATCTAGCTTTGAAGGGTGTCAACACTAACATCTAGCTTTGAAGGGTGTCAACACGAACATCTAGCTTTCAAGGGTGCCAATCATAAACATCTAGCTTTGGAGGGTGTCAACACGAACATCTAGCTCTAAAGGGTGTCAAACATGAACATCCATCTCTGATGGGTGTCAATCATGAACATCTAGCTCTGAGAGATGTCAAAATGAACAGATGCAAACATGCGTCAGTATGAGTTCGTTGACAATGTGATTAAGAACGTTGTTTGTGATGGTGCCAAGCACATTGATTGAAGGATTAGTTAATGTAGGCATGAAATAGTTCATTCCTTTGAAGCTATTATTATCTGCATGACCCCTTAATATTGAGTGAGTGAGTATGGTTTTATGCCGCTTGTAGAAATGTGCCACCAATATCACGGAGGGGACACCAGAAATGGGCTTCACACATTGTACAGACGGCGGAATCGAACCCGGGTCTTCGGCCTGACGGCTTTAACCACTAGGCTACCCTACCACTTATTGAAGACGCTGAAAGTCAATACTGCGATAAAAATAGCCAACTGAAGGTTACATTGAAAATAACTGCTAAAAACATTTCATGAAAGAAACAGTTGATAAGTTAGTTAATGTCAGAAATTCTCATCACATGGGTCAATTCTTGTACATCGCCAACTTTCAGGATGACCTTGACACCCATCTGAGCGGTGGGATAAGTTTGGGCTTAAAATACAAGCCTAATACAGCCGACGCCCGAGTAGAGCGGTGTTAAAACCAGCTGCTTCTGAGAAGGCGTGTGTTGAGAACACATGTTAAACGGTGATCTGAGCTAACGGCATCATCTTTTTCTGATCAGTTCGACACAGCATACTTTCTTCACGCCAAAACTGTCCTCGATATAAACGCTTATTTTGACGTCACCGCGTGGCAAACCAGCTTAAGGCACTTGTCTGTTGTTCCTAATTTAATCAAAATTAAATCCTAACTTTACAACTAATTTTCAAATTGATTTGAAAAATCAGAGACCATGTACAGATAGGGGTTTTGGAAAAATGAAACAGTGAAAAATTAAATTCAAAAGTAACCGTACTAAATTTAAAATTGATTTTCAAATTCTCTGAAAACTGAAACAGTAAAAATGAAATTCCAACTAACCCTACTAAATTTACAGGTAATTTTCAAATTGTTCTGAAAAATGAAACTGTAAAAATGATATTCAAAATTAACCAGTTCCCTTCTGAAAACAACAAAAGTTCAAATTAAGATATTTTTGTCAACAAAACACACTACAGGCAGTCGAACTAATCCCGTAGCCTTTGAGAAACACAATGCAGGCACTTCAGCGTGAGGTATGTTGCTCGTCACTGGAGTGAATATTACTTTTTAAGCTGACCAGCACGTGGACGGCTTGAGGACCAGAGTGTTCTTTGATCCTGCGTACTGCTGTATGGCCGGCCTTTACTCACGTAGCCACAGCTCGCTCCTTTAAATCCCTTAGATGACCATGTCACGCAAAGTCTCACCTCTGCTTCACCCTTTTAAATATTTTCACAACACATGTTCGTGCATTACCAAAATATCTCTCAAGCGTGACTTTTCAACAGCTTGGGCCGTTCTGTAATGAGTGTTATATTCGCCTAATGACTGTTGACAGACACTTACCAGGTGGGACGGCTGTGAAGTAAAGGATGGTGTACCTGTGGGGTTCTCAACCCTTCTTCTAAACCCCTTCTTCCATATAGTCAACCCAGCACGCTAGGTACACCCGGGCCATGGTGGACACATTTCGTTTATCGGCAGTGTGTAATGTTACAATATACTAAGAGGCATGTATAAAAGCATAAAGACATACATACAGTGTGTACATATAGGTGTAAGTTTCGGTGTTGGGTGTTGACAGGCCGCGATCCGTGCCATATCGAAATAAGCCCAACAGTCGAAGGTCGCAACAGACAGAAGGGACAATCCATGCCGCTGGCCCCCTACAGCGTTCGAAAACAAACTGTCACGTCCCTGGCGGTTGCAACAGTTACAACAGCGCCGCCATCGAGTTCGACCGCTGTTGATCCACGGGGCGAAAGCAAAGCTAAGACTTTTCGCGAGCAAACGCGCACGTTTTTCGAACCCTCTTCATGGTTGTCGTAGGCGACTGACCGCCATTTTGGAAAACAACTGCCGGTTTGGCGTGTCTCCATCACACGTTAAGAGGGCGTGACATGTTTGCAGTGTACTTCTGACGATGAATTCGCTAAATTCTTCTTTTAATGTATGCTAACTTATTCAATATGCCATGCCCAAGAAAACATTGGTTTGGGAACGTTTCTCTCAACAGATGATGACGTCAAAGAGTTGGTAATTTTAAAATGTATTTTTGGATCCGAATACACATTCCGTGCATTCGGGTCCCCATGTCGTTAAAAATCTTTTAAAAGGCCGAAATAACGGATTGTGTTACTTCCCCAGTCGCCATCCGCGATCCTTCAACCAACACACTGAAGAGATGGGAATATCTTCAAGAGACATTTTGTTAGAGGAGAATATTGCACGGGAAATGGTTCCTTGACACGCTTCGTCCCTTCCCCATACGTGATTTCCCTGGCATCAAGTCAAGTAAAAATATGATCAAACAAAAGCTGAAGTTTAAATCTAGCGAACTATTTTGTGTCTTGTAGTAAAACAGGCAGTCAACTTTATGAAAGAACAAAATCAACATAGCTAGGATTACTCTTCATAAATGAGGCGAAACTTCGTTGGCCCGAGTCATGGTGAACATGTCAAATTGTGAATTTAGACATAGTTCGAGGAATGTTATGGCGTCATAACCACTGCCGGTTAAGTCAGACTGACATTTGGTGCCAGAAATAAAGTTATCTTCTTTGTAAATAAATATTTTTAAAAATAAAATGAAAAAGAAGGCAGAACAATATATGATTTCAACCCTAGGGCTGAATCAATCTAGACTTGGATTATAATTCTAGCTCGAATTGAGTAAGTCTTTATTCTCCGAGGTCAGACACAGACCAGAGGTATTGTGTTTCCCGTACTTGCAGTTGTTATATAATCATATATTTGACATTATCGAGTGTATTTGTTCATCTAAATTTATAATTACATTATTCATTTTAATACGACATTCTCAATTACGTATATTTTACAGAAACAAAGCATGAGGCTGAAATAGAACGCCTACACAAACGGTTTCTGTTAAACCAAGAATACTACCACTTGAGACCATTCCAAGCTTTGGGAGCTGAACAAGTTGGCTCTATCCAGGCTTTCTGGCTTTCTAGGCGTTTGCAGCACACGTAATGGAAATATTGACTAACGATCACTAAGTGCACAAAACATCAGTACCATTCCAGGGTACCAGAACTCCAGAATTAGACACGTCAATATAGCTGAGGCGCTCTGATAAAGGGCTTATTATAACATGACTCATGGACCACTATGATACGGTGCCTAGTCATTAAAGCCATTGACATACTGCAAGGCAGGGCTGCGCCTAGGCTTTAGTCTGCAGTGATATGTATGTGACAATATGACACTCCAGATCTGTCTTTTTTAAGGCGACTATCTTAAGGGCTGACACAATGGTTTGATCCTGGTTAGTGCAAGTCATTGGGATTTCGAGGCTTGTGTGCCGTAGGAAGCGTCTGTTATAACGATCAGGTTATTACAAAGCACTACGGTGTAGTTTGTCGACATATTCCCCGAGAGCGTAACTCGTTGCTAAATTCAACAATGCACTGCTTAATGACTATGATTCATACACGGCAGTGTAATACGGTTGGAATACTGCTGGATATAATCGACAGTCAACCAGCACAACTAAGCCGTCATTCTAGCCGCCCCCACCCCTCATACATCTACCCGCCTACACCACCCCCTCCTCCTCCACACACGACCACCTCCACCCCTCATACCCCTACCCACCTACACCACCCCTCATCCTCCACACACGACCACCTCCACCCCTCATACACCTACCCGCCTACACCACCCCCTCCTCCTCCACACACGACCACCTCCACCCCTCATACACCCCCCCCCCCTCCTCCACACACGACCACCTCTGCCCAACAGACCAACCACACCTACGTGCCGATCAACAGAAGTATCTAAATACATGTACATATAGTTTTTATAGGAACAAATAATGACATTTAAACTGAAAAGGAGCCCCAGTGAGATGGCAGATTCTGAGGAAATCTACACTTGCTTCACTAAGGGCTTTAGAACTGCAGGTAGGGTAAAAGTTAGGCAGTAGGGAAAATAATGTGGTTCAGGTACACACTATAACTCCTTTTAAAGGCTGACTCATTTCGTGATGGTTTATTTAAAGAGTAGGTATATATATTTCTTAGTAAGGTGGTAAATTATGAATGCCTATGTCGTGTATGTAACACATACATACATAGACGACCATTGACGTCGGCTGTCTAAGAATACAACTGAAATATATTTCAATTGCTACAAAATCGCTATTTATTATTTAAGCTTAAGTGATCTCCATCAAAAGGTAAGCGACGTTCTAAAGATATAACGGTATCAGCGGCAATACGTATAAGACGTTCTGGCCATTCTCATACATTATTTGCCGTGACCTTGAAGGTTAACCGTGTATAGCCCGTCTTGATTTATGGCTCTTGATTTACGCACCTCTCATTCAAATCATGTGTCTAAATATTACATTTTAGCATAAGAGTGCATATCCCTGTTACAGTTTTAAAGCAGTAACGCGACGAAAATCATGGCATTTATGTTATTGGGCTGTTATAAATGCCGTTCTTCATAACACGTGCTGAGGGTGGTACCATGTGCAGAGTTGCATACCTTAGACGTTCCAGGATCCGGTGATCGTGGTTTCGAACGTCAGATACTTCAAAACTGTTTCATCGAATTCCTTATGGTGTGTGTGAGCACTGAAAAACAACCCTGTATTTCATTTGAAAAGGAGACCCAGTGAGATGATAGTTGCAGAACCTGTGGAAAATCTAGACATACTCCATTTAGGTATATGACATTACGGTGTGTGTGTGTGTGTGTGTGTGTGTGTGTGTGTGTGTGTGTGTGTGTGTGTGCGTGTGCGTGCGTGTGTGCGTGCGTGCCTAGTGGCCGGGTTCGATTCCCCACATGGGTACAAAGTGTGAAGCCCATTTCTGGTGTCCTCCGCCGTGATAATGCTGGGATATTGCTAAAAGCGGCGTAAAACTAAATTCACTCACTCACAATAGCATTATGTCAAAGATAGGGGAAGAAATGTAAAAAACTCCCTTTTTATTTCCAGTCGCCTGCAACGAATTATTTCACATCTCCGCCATGTCTTCGTGTTAAATGTTTTAGTACTTAATATAGGCTCACAAAGTATCTATTTTCAACATTTACTAACGCAAATGAAAGTACTGTAAGCCTAATGTTACACAAACCAACCAGTATAGCATACGTCATGCCTGGACATGTTTCACCGCTGATAACACTAGCACGAGTGAATAATGTGACGTACTGGTTTATAATAGATGTGACGTCATGTTAACACTATGTCTAGACGAATGGAAGGCGGGTCAAATTAACACACACACGTTAAGCGTCTGTATAGTACACGTAGTCAGGTTGAACTTAAAATTATGTTTCAGTCGGAAATGCCTTTCAAATAAACATTTGTTGGTGGCGGGTGGACTTGGTTTCGTCTCAGTTGCCATATACATGGGCGGGTCCCTTTCTTAAGTTGGTAAATGCCATGACGTTGTCAAGGCGACCGCTTCTGTATTCGGTCCCTGGGAAATGACAGGGGGTATGTGGTGTCGCCAAAATTCGTCACGATTATGGAACTCAAGGAATCCTGAATGATTATTGTTTCTTTTGTTTATTTTAAAATTTTCATTTCATTTTTTAGACGAGCCATTTAAAAAAGAGTGAACATGACAAACTGTTACATGTAAGTTTGTTAAATTTGGAGGGGTAGGAAATGTTGCCTAAAATGGGGTAGAGTTCCTGTGGGTTTGGGTGTCAACCGAATAAGGGAAAAAACATGACATGAAAACCCTCCAGCCCTGTAATAAATGACCAGGGGCTCCTTTCACGAAGCAACCCTTACTAAGGTTAACCTTAACTCCAATTCCTTAAACCCGTGAAGATCCGGGGTAGAATAGGTCTTCAGCAACCCGTCTTGTCATAAAAGGCGACTATGCTTGTCGTAAAAAGGCGACTAACGGGATCGCGTGGTCAGGCTCGCTGACTTGGTTGACATATAACATCGGTTCCCAATTGCGCAGATCGATGCTCATGCTGTTGATCACTGGATTGTCTGGTCCAGACTCGATTACTTACAGACCGCCGCCATATAGCTGGAATATTGCTGAGTGCGGCGTAAAACTAAACTCACTCACTCATTCAATTCTTTAACATTGTACTAAGGTTACCTTAGTCATTTACGGTCATCTTAGTGCTTCATGACAGGAAGCCTAGTTCCTGAAATACATGACACGATGCGACCAGTTTCTGTTTCATAACCCATTGAACTATTTGTTAACAATATGTATAGCTGATATATTTCATGCAAGGTCAGCTGATATTAAACACGGCTATAACTTTGCATAAGGATCGAGGTTGTATAAATAAGGATTATAAACCGAGTGTGCTTCCTTATTGTAAATTCTTTTAAAAAAATATTTCCCTATTCAGTTCCTGACATGTGGCTTTTATGAACGTAAACACAGAAGGGAAATATTTATCTTTATCATAATGTTATTTAGAAAGCAATGGATGCTTAAAAAGTAAATTTTATTCCACTTTTAGGAAGTAAACCGTCCTAATTGTCTCAGAACATCAATGCCTGTCTGCCATTTTTGTCTCAATGCTTTGGCAACATATTGGAAATTTCCCATCTAAGCATATTGGGGTCGTTAGTTAGAAATTTATTCAGAAAGACGTTATCGCATTGATCATGATATATGGACTGACTGACTGAGTTTGGTTTTACGCCGCTTTTAGCAATATTCCAGCAACATCACGGCGGGCATGATATATGGAGACTGTATGTAATTCATGTTGGTTGATACCCGTGAAGATCCCGGTTAGAACTGGCTTTCAGCAATCCGTGCTAGCCGTTAGAGGCGACTAACGAGATTGGGAAACAGGGGTGGTGGCTTGGTTAATTGACACATGTCATCGTATCCCAACTGCCTAGATCGATGCGGCAATATAGCTGGAATATTGCTGATTGCGGCGTAAAACAACGAATTAACACAACCATGTTGATTGCTCGTTTGGTTATTTATCAGATCGTGATTCTTAGGTTATAGGATTGGCTTATAGCCCTGATATCACAAACCTTTATATCATGAATTCATATCACAGCCAACAATTATTAGATAATCCTAGATTACATCTGTGTCCAAAAACTATATAGGTCAAAGTAGGTTTCACGTTTGACCAGTCATTAATGAACCAATAAAAAAGCCGTTTATCGCGATTTCCAATTTTTGACACTATTTCGTGAAAATACCTGACTGGCCCAAGCCAATGTACCGTCAACACTAAGGTTATACTTTCCACAAAACGCCCTCTGGGGAAATGACGTAATCAAGGGCGATAATTATTGACAGGTTCCGATAAAACACACCCTCTTGAACCGGTAAAATATTGACAGTAATTATCGTGGACTTGTAAAGAGAGATCAACCTGAATTAAGTCGATGCTGACGCGATATCGAGTGATGTAGGCTTTTGTGCAAATATGAGGGCAGTCATTTAAAGGACTCCGACTTAACACTAGCGCATGTCAATATTTAATTTAGGGTTATGCAATAGCAACAATGTGTTACGGCATACACAGGCTTGTACGAGTACCGTTATCTACACCGCGAAACACACACGATACTAAATCCTTTAAGCTGTAAAAAGGGTTGTCTTTGTTCGTCAAAATATTGTTTCCTTAAATGGTCTATTAAAACAATTATCAAAGGATACAGCACTGCGGTGTCAGGTAGCTTAATCAGGGCTACTTCATTAAACCACCTGGCCCTCATTCAGCGTTTTTAAGCATGTTTTATAAAAATAATCTGATCCTCCGTATAATCAAACGTGCTATGGCATATTGTGACATGTAACGCGTGAAGGTCCAGGTTAGAATATTGGCCTTCAGTAACCCATGCTTGTCGTAGGAGGCGACTAACAGGATCGGGTGGTCAGGCTCGTTGATTTGGTTGACACTTGTTATCAGTTCCCAATTGCGCAGATCGATGCTCATGCTGTTGATCACGGGATTGTCTGGTCCAGACTCGATTATTTACAGACCGCCACCATATAGCTGGAATATTGCTGAGTGCGACGGCGTAAAACTAAACTCACTCACTATTGTGACACTTACGTCATTAGTATGCCATGGTCCTCTTGAACTACCGTACACGTGTTAACGCAATCACTCTGGAAAGTCAATGGAGACTCCTTCAATGTACAGAACCAGCAACACGGCGCTTGAAGACACCGTCTTGCCATTAACCTTAAATATTCAAACTTTGGCATTAAGCTTGCAAAAGAAACACTATTCAAGAAATCAAATGGCTATAGACAACTGACTGAGTTTGGTTTTACGCCGCTTTTAGCAATATTCCAGCAACATCACGGCGGGGGACACCAGAAATGGGCTTCACACATTGTGCCTATGTGGGGATTCGAACCCGGGTCTTCGGCGTGACGAGCCAACGCTTTAACCATTAGGCTACCCCACCGCCCTGGCGATAGACAAAAGTTGGCAACGCGTGTAATGATTTTCCCGTGATAACAATTTCAACTAACACATAAATAATTTCCCGAACTGTAATCATTTAATATTTAATATTTACATCCCACCAACATACATCATTATGATCTACAAGCTGCATCATATACTACCGGAGCAGTGTGCAGAATGTTAAAATAACATAAGTTTTCTGTGTTCTGTGAAAGTGAGTGAGTGAGTATGGTTCTACACCGCTTTTAGCAATATTCTAGTAAAATCACGGCGGGGGACACAAGAAATCGGCTTCACACATTGTACCCATGTGGAGAATCGAACCCAGGTCTTTCTACGTGACGAGCGAACGCTTTAACCACTAGGCGACCCCACCGCCCCCTGTGAAAGTGAAGTTTTCAGATAGGCCTTACCATTTGAACTAATTTGATTGATACACATGTTTAGATAATGGCTATTCCATAGAATAGAGTATAAAAGCTGATCTTGTCGTATGACGAGCAACGATCGCGACGATTGTACATTGCAGTCAAACAGCCATGGGTACACATGTTGTTAATATCTCGACAGAAGTTATGAAGCGACGTACTTCACCTTATTTGATGTTAAAATATGGTTTGGTTTGACAAATATCGATTTTATGTTCTGGTTGAAAATTAGGGTTAGATAGTATTTACGGTTATCCAGTATTGCGCCATAGGGTGAGAAGAGTGTATGTGTGACGGGCGCTTTAATAATCACATAAAAATTCAAATTCAAATTTTTAAATGAAAACTAATGAAATTTTAACCATTCAAGCGTGAAATGCAGCAGGGAAATATTATGTCAAATTATTATATTATCCAAACTTTCGTCAGTGCGAACTAAACGCTGTTCACCAAACCGTAACATCGCCTTGCTCAAAACTGCTTGATGTTCAACTAATATTGTTGTCGTCTACATGCAAACACCTAAGCGACTCTCTGAAGCTCAAAAGAGCGGTCATTAAAACACGAAGGTCTTTGAAAGCTGCCCGCACCCATGTGTTGCAGACTAATGTTAGTAGTGGACGCACTGATACATATGAATGCACACACTGAGGGGACGTAAGTTCATGTAATTTGAGTCATAGAAAACATGCCACATGTTACCCAATGAAAACAGCAAATATTTAATTACTCCAATGAACAAGGGGTCGTGGTTGGGATTGTATACGTTCTCTGATTCGACCTTGGAATACAAGGGTTGGTGGGGTAGTATAGTGGTTAAAGCGTTTATTTGTTACGCCGAAGATCCGGGTTCGATTCCCCACATGGGTACAATGTGTGAAGCCCATTTCTGGTGTCCCCCCGCCGTGACATTGCTGAAATATTGCTAAAAGCGGCGTAAAACTAAATTCACTCACTCACCTTGGAATACATGCACCCATAACCGTAATGATATGTATAGCACCAATGACGCACCCGTCAAGCATGTGTAGAACCAGTCGGGTTAAACAACTGCAACCATTCCAATGATTTTAATTGTCTTTAATCTTTCTAATATTGGCATTGTCCTAATGAGTTTCCATATATTTGTACATTGCTCTTTGTCGCTCAGCCTGGTTCCCAGGATCTGTTGCGCTACGTTCGCCTTTGCGTAGCGCAGCAGACCCCGGGAACCAGGCTGTTTGTCGCCGGTCAAATACCGCTTTGGTAATTGTTTCTCAGTTGTGTTCAGCAAAATGTGAATGTATTTGTTTGTTTGTTCAATAATGCCGCACTCAGCAGTATTTCAGCAATATGGCGGCTGTATGTAAATAATTACGTCTGACAAAACAATCCAGTGCTTGGCATGATCTACGTAACTGGGATACGATGACAACCAAGTCAGCGAGCCTGACCACCTGATCCCGTTATTGTCAATTATTTAAACAAGCACGGGTTGCTGAAGACCAATTCTTGGTAAAAGTGTGATGCTGACATACCAACGATCGTACCAGAACAAACCTTGTCAGCATCTTTAAGCTTGACCGCACATACCGGAGTGGACTGACGCCAATCAAAACTACCAAGAACATATGTAAAACCAGTCTGGATAAAACAATACTGAAGTGACTGGCCACAGAGGGGAAAATCTACATAATATTCCAGTCTATATCAATCATGCAATTTACGAACTGGCAAAAATCGGTTGAGGTGAAAACTCAAGGATTTAAACTGGTTAAACGCATGTGAGCGGAAACGCTCTGCAAGCGTGCATTAGTGACGAACGGTGTGGGTCAGTGTGGCTTATTTTTAAACGTATGTGTTGTCCGATCTTTGTGGTGAGAGACCCGTGAATATGTTTTGTAATCTGAGGGTGGATATTCTCACGCCGCCGGCTAGGAATTGATTGGTGTTTTCGTTTCCTGTAAAAATAAACAAAGGATGAGTAGGGAAGGCAAATTATATTTAGTAAATGACCCGACGTTGTATGTTGCGGGTTTAGATCCGTAAAATTATGCACAGAAAGTATGTGTGGTAGATCAGTCAGAAGGAGTGAGTGAGTGAGTGAGTGAGTGACAGTGAAAACCCATCTCCCTCACTAACACTAGTATCAGCAATAAAAAGTGACTTTCAAAAATGAAATAACATACAGCGTTTTTTAGATGTTAAATGTGTGATATGTCACCATACAACATGTAATTTAATCCACTGGTCCGTGAGACAACTTCTTTGTCTAGGGCCAGCAGATCAGCGTTTGCGACAAACACCGCTGAGTGGTACACCGATCTCACCGGTGTTAACAGGACTCATGACAACAGATAAGTGTATAGGTGTTGCTAGGTAACTTCGACTTAGAACAGACCTCGAGATAACCATTATCCGGTTAAGCTCTTTTACAGTAAATAGCCACACTTCAGTGAACGGTTTCTTAGGTAATCATCCTCTTTAAAAAACTCGATACAATCAACTTTGAAACGACGACAACTGTTCCAGATGAACACGACTTCGTGATAACCGTCTTACGATACACTCAACTTCAAGATAACCAGGATTGTAAACATGCAGGTTACACCTTCGGCGTGACTTGTAACAAGACTTCGAGAGAACAATCTCTCGGGTAAACAGGACTTCGTAATAACCTTGTTAGCTTTTTGACACATCAAACACTTGATGTTGTACTGACATTACGTAAGGAAGGCAACGGATACAACTGTCAACAGAGAGCACCGTTGAGTTGAGTTTTACGCCGCATTGGAATTACTTCAGCATGCATGGATGTAGCGACCTGAGCGCTCGGAGCAAGTCAACTGTACACAATAAATCTCTTAAAGAGACCGTGTTTTTTTGTTTTCAAAAACAAAGTTTGAATTGTGAAAACCTGTCAACACCTGTCTACGAACTCAGCATAAAGCAATTTTCGTTACCTGGAGACGTGGTATATTTACATCAGGTTTTTTTATTAAACACTTAGCTCCCAATGCAAACAACACCACACAAAAAATACAACCAACAACAGCAAAGAGCTAACAGAAACATTTAACACTGAACGCCTAATATGCTTCAGATGAGAAATGTGTTCTTTTTTATGTGAGAGAAAATTCAAAATTGTATATGATTCATTCGTAACAATATGATATGAATTTATTTGAATAGTGTTTATTTCATATAGTTATGGACCCGTGAAGATCTGGGTTAGAATTGATCTTTAGCAACCAATGCTTGTCGGAAGAGGCGACTAACGGGATCGGGTGGTCAGGCTCGCTGACACATGTCATCGCGTATCCCAGTTGCGAAGATTGATGCTCATGCTGTTGATCATTGGATTGTCTGGTCCAGATTCGATTATTTACAGACTGCCGCCATATAGATGGAACTTTGCTGAGTGCGGCGTAAAACTAAACTCTCGGATTTTCTGATGCAAATATACCACGTCTCCAGGTAACGAAAATTGCTTTATGCAGAGTTCGTAGACAGGTGTTGACAGGTGTTCACAATACAGATGGAAACAAATAAGGGGACATCACTTCATGGCAGTGTTCTTTTATTTATTCTCAGATTTCCTCCCACAGCGCTATTCAAAGCATGTGACGAAAACTGGAAAATATTAAAAGAACGCTTGAATTTTACTGTGTTCCCTTAATTGTTTCTCTCAGTATATTATCCGCATTTCAGTATAAACAGTATAAGATCCTACAATTGCGGTGCTCGTATTTGCTTGCATACGTCTCCAGATCGGTGTAATAGATGCACATTTCAATGGAACAAGGCGGTTGGAAACCAGTTGTCACCTGCTAATAGCACAATTGACACAGTAATCCCTTGTTCAACAATGACCACTGAGGTCGAGAGGAAAATGACACAGTGTGTTTAGACACAATTGTCTATTGAGCCCTACCAACCATCACTTTGTTCCTTACATATTGTGGAATGAAAGCAAGTCCGCGCTACTTTGAAACAAGGAGGAATGTGCCCTCAATTGTCCGGCTTTGTCAAAAGGTCAGCGTAAAGGGCTTGATGGTCATTGTTGTGGCCACTTATCAGCTAGTTTCACACATCCTGAAGGGTCAGTTCAGCCGCGACTGAACACATACTGTCAATTAAAGTGGCACAGTGTTATGGTATGTTAACTGAATGTTACGGAGGATGGGATTTTGGTCAGTCACCGCAACTCCACAGGTCATCACGGTCAGAAACCGACAGTGGAACTGGATAGACTAGTTTGACTCGTTCACGTGACTGTCAGATAACACGCATACATCACGCGTGTTGTCGCACCTATATATGTTGTTTGTTTCGTTGTTTATTTGTTGTCTAACGCCACTCAGACATTTTCCAGCTGTATGGCGGCATTCTGTAAATAATCGAGTCTGGACCAGACAATCCAGTGAGCAAAAGTATGAACATCGATCTACGCCTTTGGGATACGATGACATGTGTCAACCAAGTCAGCCTGACCACCCGATCGATCCCTTTAGTCGCCTCTTACGACAAGCATGGGTTGCTGAAGACCAATTCTAGCCCGGAACTTCACGGGTTCTACCGGTGTTGACACGATTGGTTGGGATGTAGTCCTTGAATGAGTATGGTTTTGCGACGATTTTAGCAACATTCCAGCAATATCACGACGGGGGACACCAGTAATGGGCTTCACACATTGTACCTATGTTGGGAATCGAACCCGGATCTTTGGCGTGACGGGCAAACGCTTTACCCACTAGGCTACCATACCGCCCCTTACGTTTACGATGGTCATTGACTAGCAATACTGTTGTATCAGATGTCCGGATCAACGTTCAAGCCATGTAATGCTGGTGACATGGAAGTCAAATAAATAACAGAAACGGAGGACTGTGAATAGGTATAAGAACAGTGACATTATTCGGTCACCCAAGTCGCTTATTGTAGCCATCCAATCAGTCGGCTCAAGCATCGGGCACATAGTACACATATGACGCATTGATCACACAAGACACATACAGAGCGTAGAACACATCATCACACAGGACACATACAGAGCGTAGAACACATTATCACATAGGACACATACAGAGCGTAGAACACATCATCACACAGGACACATACAGAGCGTAGAACACATTATCACACAGGACACATACAGAGCGTAGAACACATTATCACATAGGAGACATACAGAGCGTAGAACACATTATCACATAGGACACATTCAGAGCGTAGAACACATCATCACATAGGACACATTCAGAGCGTAGAACACATCATCACACAGGACACATACAGAGCGTAGAACACATTATCACATAGGACACATACAGAGCGTAGAACACATCATCACATAGGACACATTCAGAGCGTAGAACACATCATCACACAGGACACATACAGAGCGTAGAACACATCATCACATAGGACACATACAGAGCGTAGAACACATCATCACATAGGACACATTCAGAGCGTAGAACACATCATCACACAGGACACATACAGAGCGTAGAACACATCATCACATAGGACACATAGAGCGTAGAACACATCATCACATAGGACACATACAGAGCGTAGAACACATCATCACACAGGACACATACAGAGCGTAGAACACATTCGGCACAACGAATGCAGCAGCACGTTGCATACTTATTGCACCAACTCTTCGTCTCTAAATGCATCATTTTGATTGTAACAAATAAATCCATTTAAATTGAAAAGGAGCCAAAGAGAGGCCGGGGGAATCTACACTTGCTTCATTTAGGGCCACTGCGCTGGAAGGAAGGGTAGGCTGTAGGGAATATAACGTGGTTCAGGAACTGTGAGACTAATATTGCACATACGACATAGGACAGACCACGTAGGGCATAAAGGACACAGGGTACAGGTCATGCAGAATACATACAGAGGACACAGGACACATAGATGACGTAGGACACATAGAGGACATAGGGCACATGGATGGCGTAGGACACATAGAGGACATACGGCACATAGATGGCGTAGGACACATAGATGACATATAGGACACATAGATGACGAAGGACACATAGAGGACATAGGACACATAGATGACGTAGGACACATAGATGACATAGGACACATAGATGACGTAGGACACATAGATGACGTAGGACACATGGATGACGTAGGACACATAGATGACGTAGGACACATAGATGACGTAGGACACATAGAGGACGAAGGACACATAGAGGACGTAGGACACATACTGCATAAATATCACACGCGCAGAAATCGTAGGGTCATATAGAACTCAAGGACACGCATGTGTCGCATTGACCAGAAAGCACGCACAAGGTAAGTAAAACACACAGGTCACGGGGGGCACGCAGAACACCCAGGACCCATAAGTATCTATCAATTCTACCTCGGAATCCCAATGCCCAATATATTCGGTAATCTAAAACATCAGTTCAGAGTACTCCCACCCGTACGTCGGCCTACATTCACTTCACAAACACCCAACGCCCCCACACACTTCGTTCACTAGCTGCCGTGACTTTCCATTACATATATTGATATTAAGGCGACATATACATAAGGGACATACAAAAAGCATTCAATGGCAGATTTGTATGAACTACGGTTGACTTTATGAAAGCACAAGAGACGACTCTAGCTTCATTGGGACAAAAACTATATTGGTTGTACATGACATACTCGTGACAAAGCTCAGAATTTGTATCGAGCAAATTTAAAGTAAACCGAACGCAATCCAGATGATTCAAGATTCAACGAAACGCAATCCCCCTCTATAGAGATGTACGTACAACAACAGAACATGGTATGAGCAATATTTTCGCAATCTATTAACTGACGATTTGAAACGTTTGGTTCTGGTAAAGTAGTACGTTATTTCCATACTGTGAATTTAAAATTAGTCTGGAATGTCAAACATGTACTAATTTTATATCATCCTGTCATATTTTAGATAGGAATTACGCCATATACGCCCATCAGACATCTATACACGATAAATGTCAAACATTTTATAAGCTTATGTTCGTAAGGTATACCCACTGACGTCAACCAGACGATATTACAGACGACACAGGCTTAAGCTAAAATAGATCCATTACCTTTATACTACGTTATACATTTGGGCACAGTTATACCACCAACGTATAATAAATATTATCTTGTTTTGGGTTTAAAAGATTCTGGAGACTGTCTAAGTGTCATGGCATTGTGTATTTGGAGCTGCTACATATTTACGGATCTAACATCCCACCCGTTGATAGAGCCAGGAAATGGGTACAAGCAGTTTCAGTTCAGTGATGTCGTCTGACTGGTGAGTCATGTCGCCTTCAGTTGCTCTGACGTGTTCTCGAACTGACGTCTGCTTCCCAATGCTTTGACATGTCAATGACATTTCGACATATTCCGGAAGCATCTGACTTATCGGAAACGCTCAGAAGAAATGATGGTTGGGTTAGGTAATGTGAACGCGGAACTTTTATCTGTCTCAACCAATCCTTATATTCTACGACCTAAAATAGGATTTTCTGAGTTGGGGCTGGTTCATGTGTTGAAACATGTTTGCGTGTGAACATTACGCATTAATGCCCATGGAGTGAAACAGATAATGGCTTTCGGACCAGGTCAAATTGAGTGCGTTGTCGTGTTTCCGGTCAAGGAACGGAGTATGCACTGTCGTCTGCTAAGTGCAAACCTCTCTCGTCGCCTGCCACTGATCGTCTGCTGACAGGGGGTCAGAGGTCAGATATGAGAAGGAGGCAGTTCCTCCCTCTTCTCACCACAGCTACTTTTGGGTGACACTTGAGAGCCATTGAAAATACAGGTTGTGTATTTCAAGTGTTGCAGCGGACGTGAATATCAGAGTTTATGATAGCAGCTCAACGACCTCGCTCCAACATCCACCCCCTGTGAAATAACTGAAGAATGTCCTCAAGATGTTATCCTAGCATAAATTTCGAACGCATATCTTTAATTAAAGTATCCCAGACACACTGGAGATGACGGTATATCGGTAGGATGCTGGTCAGAGGATATGTGCTGATAAACATGAGGATCGCAGGTTCATCATGTGTGAGCTGCCTGATAGTATTGCCTCGAGCAGTGTGGGTCGTAAATGACATCAAACATTGGTTATACCACACACACACACACACACACACACACACACACACACACACACACACACACACACACACACACACACACACACACACACACACACACACACCTATCCACCTCTCATTCATATCACACATACTACCCATCTCTCGTCTCCATGACAAACCCAATCCATCTTTCATGTCAATCTCCATGACAAACCCAGAGCATCTCTCATTTCAATCTCCACGACAAACCCAATCCATCTCTCATTTCAATCTCCACGATATACCAAATCCATCTATCACTTTAATCTCCATGACAAACCCAGAGCATCTCTCATTTCAATCTCCACGATATACCAAATCCATCTATCACTTTAATCTCCATGACAAACCCAGTCCATCTCTCATTTCAATCTCCATGACAAACCCAGAGCATCTCTCATTTCAATCTCCATGACAAACCCAGAGCATCTCTCATTTCAATCTCCACGACAAACCCAATCCATCTCTCATTTCAATCTCCATGACAAACCCAGAGCATCTCTCATTTCAATCTCCACGATATACCAAATCCATCTATCATTTCAATCTCCATTTCAATATCCATGACAAACCCAGAGCATCTCTCATTTCAATCTCCACGACAAACCCAGTCCATCTCTCATTTCAATCTCCATGACAAACCCAGAGCATCTCTCATTTCAATCTCCACGACAAACCCAATCCATCTCTCATTTCAATCTCCATGACGAACCCAATCCATGTCCCATTTTAAGCTCAACTGAACATGTCAACTTGTTATTTGCTTCCATAACTCACAAAGATCGTTAAAACATTGAACACAGGATACGTGAAAATCATACCCTATCAGAATTACTCAACATTGCCATGTTACCATGGTTACTGCCATTTTCCATGTCTTCCCTATTTCATCTTAAACAGGTAATTGCTCAAAATGTGCGTAAACTATCCTCATATAATTCGATTATTTTCGTAACACGGAGATGAATTATACAACACTGGAGACCAAAATATGCAGTCGCTGATAAAATCAAATCTGATCATACGATGATGTCAACAATATATAGGACCAAGGTTTTTGCGAACAAGTCCTCAAATATCCACGTATTACGTCTTTAGCGATCCAGCTACCATAAACGGCCATAGCCGACTTTAGTGACAATCGTGCTCTGTAATGTGGGTGTACGGAGTGAGTCATGCAGCTCCATTTGACGCGAGTTCATCTATTTCGAGGACAGCGATCTGACATTTACTGAACGAAAACTGACGAAAACTGACGAAAACAAGTTATCGGAAAATACTGAAAAACACGGTCGTTTTGTTTGGCATATCAGAGACCATTCCATATGGTCTCTGGTCTTATGCAACCAATTTTGTGAGAGAGTGAGTTTAGTTTAACGCCGCACTCAGCAATATTCCAGCTATATGGAGGGGGTCTGCATATAATCGAGTCTAGACCAGACAACCCAGTGATCAACAGCATAAGCATCGATCTACGCAACTGGGATACGATGACATGTGTCAAGCAAGTCAGCAAGCCTGAGCAGCCGTTCCCGTTAGACAAGCATGGGTTACTGGAGATCAATTCTAACCCGCATCTTCACGGGTCGTAACTAATTTTGAATTTTATACGAAACATTTGTTGCTTTCCCTGTGCGTTCGATGATCTACTTCTCATGGGTTAGAATCCCAGGATATGATCTTTTCTGAGTACGCAGAATACAATGCGAACACCACCAACCTCTCGTCTCAAACAAGTTGATAATGTGTCGGGCCTGTATTGCCTCAGTTTTTAGCCAACGTCAAGTTGAGACAACAACATGTAAGTTAAATATTGTTCAAATGTTATTATATCGAACTCACTCACAATCCAAATGTCCAAACTTGTGGTGCGGTGGGGTAGCCCAGTGGTTAAAGCGTTCGCTCGTCACGCCGAAGACACGGGTTCGATTACCCACATGGGTACGATGTGTAAAACCCATTTCTGGTGTCCCCCGCCATGATATTGCTGGAATAATGCTAAAAGCGGCGTAAAACCAAACACACTCACTCACACTTGTCGTTTGACTTAAGAAAGAAATACCGGCGCTGGAAATTCGTTCCAATAACGCAAGAGCGGCCAGCCTGTAGAACTGTGAAAGTGACTAAGATTTGATACCGTTTTATAACTATCCAGTGATATCACCAGAATTAGCCACACGTATACTTCTGTGAGAAATCAAACCTTGGTCTTCTGGCTGATGAGCGAACACTTTACCCACCAGCCCACCCCACCGCTCATTCTGGGTAGGGCTACATATAATGCACGCTTATATGACTGTATATGTTAAAATGATAATACCATTATGGCCAGAGAAACGGACGATAGTCTCTTCCGGTTCTACCGGAAGTACCCACCACTGGTGAAGATCAAGGTCATTTGATCTAAGAGCACTTCTCCGACCCTTCAATTCAAAGAAATATATAATTGGTGAGTTGCAAAATATGACTTTCACTTCGGAACAGCATCTTGGAACGTCGGTGATAAAAAGTAGACCCTCGCAATGCATCCTGGGAGTCCCGTGATAGAAAGTAGTTCCCAGCAGTCGATGGCACCGGCAAGACGGTCGTGTCTGGGTCCTTGATCTGTAAATAAACGACTGATTAAACTTACGAAATCAATCGAAGATCTTCGTGGTCAGCTCATGTCACGCCCCCCAGTCTTCACGGCCCGTAAGTCTTCGACTATCTTGGCGATCCTGATAAATCTTCGATCTGAGTTGTGTCTTCGGGGACTAGCGGAAGTTACATGAGTTTCCAAAGTCCATATGCAGGAATAGGTCAGACGGATTAATATATGACCATGAGCAACCTTACTTCGACGACCATCGTCATCGAACGTTGCAATTTCATTAAAATTAATTAAATTAGATTAATTAAATTACACAACCGCTTGGTGGCCTTCCGCTACATGGTCCTAATACGATTGTTCAAATGTCATGTTCACCTGGAATAGCTGTGATTCCAAGCGTTCACTCACTCACTCATACAGTTGCAAACTATCACCCGAAAAACGTACCACTAAGCATCAAACTCCTCACACGATATTGCATAACCACGCCCTTTGGACTAAGGGTTGAAGGTTCAATGCATTTAATTCTTGTCGCAGCTCGATGGATGCGGGTGTACCGTGCCCCCACGAACGGCGTACGTGGTAGCCTGAACGTAACAACGGAGTGGTACTTTGCACATGTATCAATACATTGTTTGTATGCTATGGTATGTCATCATAGGGACGGAATATACATGTGTGCAGTAACACATCAAATCAACAAATTCTGTTTAAGCCAGAATGCACCAATCGAAAACAGCATCGTCCAAACTCGCTTGGGAACCGTGAGTCTGACAAGATCATTGGTCGTCTCCATGGTTCCGGGGCTCATTTACACACATTTTCAGTCGAAATTACCTTCAGCAACCCATTGACATGTAACCATGACGACTAACGGGATCGGGGGGTCAGGCTGGTGACTTGGTTGACACATTCCAATTGCGCAGATCGGTCATTGTGGCAGTCACTGGATTGTCTGGCCCTGACTCAATTCTTTATAATTCGCGGTCTTACAGCCGGAATATTGCTAAGTGTGACGTTTAAAAACAAACAAACACATGTCCAGGAACGTGTCAACCGAAAAACGTTCCTACCACAATTTCTTCATTTGACATATTTAGGAGGGAAGGGTTTAAACTCGACCCTCTATATCTTACCACACAGACCCTCTTGCTGCAGTTAGGTCCAGATATATACCGTTACTTGGATATAAATCAGTGTTGATTAACAGCAACCGGTCATTTTCGCGATTTCATTTCTGACCCATATTCCTAATGGCAACCTTATCCCCACGTGCGTGTCTCGACAAGTATTCTTGGGTCACTAATGACACCCAGAAAGTCATTACTTGAGAAAAGTACGGATGATTAGCTCGGACATCAACCTTATCAGAAGGGCAGATGCGGGAAACCGCTTTGACGCGTACGCGAAAATTACCTTAACAGTATTTCTTAATTACCAACCTTGGTACTTCAAAGACAATATATGTTATCAATGGCCGTCGCTAGAGCAGTGATTGTTGTTAATATGTGTTAATTACGCGATAAGCGCTACGACAAGCAGTGACTGGACGGTCTACGAGTAAACAATACATCGAAATCTCAGTTGCCGTTGTTTATCCGCTGATTCACATTAATCGTCCAGCGGGTCAGTGATAAACAGAAAGCTAGACAATGCATATACATATATCCCTATATATCAGCAAGTTATGTAATAACGCGTTCCTTGCCATCCTTTGTGAGGAATTAATAAGAGAGGTGAAAAATACCCTCCGCTTGTTTCGCAACATTGCAGGTGCAGGGATTTCTCTTCAATGTGTGAACCGATCCAGATAATGAAACTCGAACACTGCATTAACTGGTGATGGTGGGGTTGGACTAGGGGTTGGGGTAATCCACTCAATTATCCGCTCTTTGAAACATGACCATTTCCACTTTTTACATTATTGGCCTTGAAAGTGAGTGAGCGAGTGAATATTGTTTAACGCCGCCATGGCAATTTTGCAGCTATTTTGCAGCAAGCTTGACTTTGAGACCGGCATAGCTTTAAAAGCTATACTTCGTAATGATGACTTACGAATTCATCCTCTTTATTATCAAAAGCCGTCATCATTGTCATATTCATTGACACCTCACCTTCTAAAAGTCACTCCAAGATTATTTACTAAGCTGTTCGTATATAATTCATGACCCTCCTGCGGATTGCTGTTTCTTGACTCGCTGAAAATTGAAACGGCATTGTTGAATGTGGCTGTTTTTAGCTGTCTACATTTGTGTGTATTAATAATTAAATAATCAGTCTAGAACTGGGTTTATGTACAAGAGATGACATGAATATTGTCCGTCGTTTCTGAACGTAAAATCAGGTGTCAGAAACAGCAAACCCGTTTACACCACAAATGGAAATAATATTCAAGTCAGTTCTTCAATTCATCAACCAAAGGCATTGATCCCCAGTATCAGCTGGACTGACATCTAGCATCGGAAATGAACATATTTTAAAAGAAAAAAGTTGTTCATAAAAAATAATCATAAAATATAATGAAAATGAGCCCAGAGACTTTCTTCATTTCAGAAATCTAGATTTGCATGGGCCTTCTTGGATATATTTGTTTCAGGGTATGTATGACAGACTTGAGCGTGAAGCAACTGTTTAAGACCCAATACTATTAACCCAAAGCACTTAGCCCTTCAGTTATCACTGGTACACAGTAAGGCTCATCATCATTTATAACTAGGGCTGCGCAATATAACCGGTTTACCGGTATTTACCGGTTCAGACATGAAAACGATACGCATTGCGATACGCTGATCGAAAACCGGTATTTTGACTTGCATTCGGAAAACTTCGTAACACTCGGAAATCTTCGGATATTTCCTTGTTTCATTTGTGCCAAATATTATTAACATTTTTATTTTGTTATGACTGAAAGTTGTTATTAAAGCATAATCAAGAGTAGTGATTTGTTGTGTTTTAGTTTATAAATCAGTATTGACTCGATTATAAGTAGTTTTTTGTTTAAGAATACTTCATGCAATATATTGCAATACATATCGCAATACATGCTTTCGCATCGCAATATATCGCAATGTGAAAATTCTCTGCAATACCCACCCCTATTTATAACCAACAATATATAAATGTATTTTGTTGTCCATATAATATTTATTACAAATTTGCATACCTGTGCCTGCTCTGCAGCTATATTCTCACTCACTTATTATATGATATCACCAGGAAAGTATGGGCCCAAGGCCTCTTTATTGAATAAATCTGTCTGTCTGTCTGTCTGTTTAAGTCTAACGTGCTGCATCCTCACCAACAATGCATACAGTAATGCACCTATAAGCATGGTAGTCACAATGCTATAATCTGACTAAATCTGCAGGTAACAATCACTACGTCTTAATCGAAATCAGATTAAGTTTTAAGCCGGTTTGGGATTTATGAGCAAGAAGGTATTAGACACCTTCATTTATAAGCTGATTAATCTCAAGCATTAAAACTTTCAGTTGTTTATAATTGAAGTGGCTAACAGTAGAGCATGTAACAGTATGTAACAGAATAGCATGAAAAGGACTGAAATGTGCATGTGTGGTCGAATGCCTTGGGGCAGTTGCTGAAGAAGAGTTTACATTCATTAATTCACTCACTCATTCGTGAGTACTGGGCGCACATTTTGCGCCGGTATACACGTGATTTATCCAGGTGTATTCATGCGTTAAATCTATACAGATATAATCAACAGTGTTGGTGTACGGAATGTGTCTAGAATTCTCCTAGAAGCATTCCTAGACTTTTGTGAAGAGTGGGGCACAGAAAGTCAGTGGTTCCACCCACTGTCCCGTCATTCCAAAACACCTTAAACTCTGCTACTTCTTGTTACCCTGTCTGGCCCGGCGTTATGGTGATGAAATACTGGCAGTCTCAGTGGGATGGTTCAATAAAGGTGTAAAGACTTGCTGCTCTATGTAGGAATCACTAAATGAGTGAGTGAGTTTAGTTTTACGCCGCTTTTAGCAATATTCCAGCAATATCACGGCGAGAGACAGCAGAAATGGGCTTCACACCCATGTGGGTTTTCGGCGTGACGAGCGAACGCTTTATCCACTAGGCTACCCCACCGCCCCACTACTTGACAATAAAACACGGTAAGGTCGACTCTTCTTAGAGTACACCGTCTGAAATGTCAACCCCTGCAGTATTTAAATAATGACACAAAAGTCGTTAGAAGACGGTACTTATTGTTTCCCAGCCTGGTGTTTGGCGTTTAGGGATTAAACATGGATCTGAAGGACCACTGGGAGTTTAACGTGTAGACCGGAGTATCAAGTCAAACCGCATGGTAGCTCAGGTTAGCACGATTAAACTACATTTCGCCGACCTACATTCGTTAATGTTGGACACCACCTGTCACTTCGATACAGGGCACGGCCTTGCGTGCCAGAAATGATTGACTGATTTTAAAAAAATCTCTTTAAAAAATCAATAGATAATAACGCTTTTATGTACAGCATGCAGGCATGTGTGACTCATAATCAGATTTCGGGAGGTTTATTCCGATGTATTTGGGTCGAATATTTCAGAACTACACAGGTTATATAATCTTCCTTAATAATATAGTTTGATCTTCCGGTCAATACATCGTGACATGATATCTATTGATATATGAAGTGAAAAACTGACTGAAGATCCCGATTTGAATTCGTGTCCAGTAGTGAGAGTGAGTATGGTTTAACGCCGCTTTTAGCAATATTCCAGCAATATTGTACCCATGTGGGGAATCGAACCCGGGTCTTCGGCGGGACGTGCGAACGCTTTAATCACTGGGCTACCCCACCGCCCCTCCTGTCTAGTCAGGGCCGGATACAGCTTTTTGAGAAAGGGGGGGTGCACACTATTGAGAAAGGAGGGGTGCGACAAAAGGGGAGGGTGCGCAACACCACACCACACCACACCCCCTCTCTGGATCCGCCAAGATTCCAAGAGAGAGAGAGAGAGAGAGAGAGAGAGAGAGAGAGAGAGAGAGAGAGAGAGAGAGAGAGAGAGAGAGAGAGAGAGAGAGAGAGAGAGAGAGAGAGAGAGAGAGAGAGAGAGAGAGAGAGAGAATCATGCAATGCAATCTCTGGAAACCTTTCATGTGAATTTGACATGGCCACGTAACCATTGCTGGTATCAGCTTCACATTGCTTTTATCTCATCTAATTAGAAATACTACTTGAATTCATATGCAGTGTGTCATTAAATATACATGGTCCATATCACGATATGTGCATGAACTGTGTAACAAGAACACGAATACCGCGTCATAAACGTCAGGCAAAAACTATTCAGAACATGCATGGCGGTGTTTGGGACTGATTTTCTTTCATGTACAAAGGTCGTGTATATATCCAATATCACTTACAATCTCCCTTAATTGACTTGACTGAGAGGTCAAAAGATGGATCAGATCGCTTCTATTATAATATAACGGCCTTGAAATCGTGACATTAATCTACCAGATCGTTTTTCAATTAACAGTAATTAGTTCAGCAATTAACAACTGCTTGACGATATAGACCCGTCTCTTAATTCGGTAGCCACAGAATAAACAAATCAATTACTGCCACGTCACAATGCCAGGTGGCGATGTCGGCACGTGCCTCTCGTGCGAGCCACCGTGCACTGACAGAAATTAGTGTCAAGAGGTGAAATAGACAACATTGTCCATATCAGATTTATCGCTTTTGAAATACGACCCCCCTTCGAAACATTGATGGTGATAAGTTTGGAGTTAATCTTTCTTTTCCGGACAAATGGCGTCTCATTAATCTTATAATCCAACGATAACAAGTATGAACTGTCAATAAGAGTTCACATATTTCACACTTTCATAACAAGAAATATACCGCAATTATGTACAAGTAGACTTGACTTGCTGGGACAGTAGTTTAGAAAATAGTATGACGACATCGGATAAGTGAAAACTGACTTCTTCGTCTTCATTGTTTGCCTTTACGAACTGAAATACGGGAGACAGTACTAACACGTGTATGCAACACTTGACGCATAACGCATCCGTTAATGATTTACTATGGCGTGTACCATACCTCGAGTTGCACGCAAAGGTGGCAATAACTAATTTGCATAAATTGTGCATGATGTGAAACGTAGACATAGACGTTGTAAATTTAGTAACAGGTTTCGAAATGCCCCGGTGTCGTGAACGCCTGCATGCAAGCTTGCACATCTACACCAGGTGCACACATGGAAAACTGCACGGGATTTCGTCATATTGTCACTATGAGCCTGGGTTACACATCGGTGTAAGCAATTTCATTATATACATACAGGTTGCGTCAGGGCCCAGTTTGAAACATGAGCTTTCACACAAGTTTATCTTAAGCTGTAGGGGAGGTAGGCGGGGGTCAAAACAGGTTGCAGTAACCGATAAGACTCGATTATTCACGTGTCATCCAAACCTACATTAAACTTAATCCTACATAAAACCATGTGTGCATATTCATCGGGTTATTATGATTCGGATTCAGCGTCTTTGTTACAGGAAGTTCAACCGCTGATACATTTGTCAACATAAGTGATGTAACATATTTAGAAGATGCTAAATGCATACATTTTTATGGAAAGGCTAAAAATATGTAACTGTGTGGGTGCCGGAAACACACACACACACACACACACACACACACAACCATGCATTGATCGACATTGTTTTGCATTTTTGGACACTATACTTTATACCACTACAGGTATATGCATACAAGTCGAGCATGCATAGCGTCGTCCGATGATGTATACCAGAATCTTATTGCGAAATGGATATCTTTTCTAATACGGCGTATAGAAAACACGCTCCGCGTCGCTCGATTTACATAAGATATTCGCTTCAATATTACAACGGCGAGCTGAGAAATCATGCATTATACACAAGCCTTGTTCGTGTCCAAACAGGTTCGGTTATTCTCGTATCCGACGGGCTTTAAACGTACAGTCGAATCTTATGTCAATCCCGTCGGGCGGGACTCCTTAAAAGGAAATTTAAATCCCACACACATGTCAACAGGTTGCTAAGTATTTACGCCACACGGTTGTAAGATTTAAAAATAACTTGTATATAGATACTTAATTCTGCACGTAGGTAGATAAAAGCGGGCGAAGGATAGGCAATCTCGATCGCCTGACTGGGGTAAAAATATCGCCAGCATAACCGATGCATTTAGCCCGTCTGAATGTTCGTTTAACACCGTCAGCACTGAGCGAGCAGATTCGGTGCTGACGAAAGCCGCTTGTGACCAGCTCCACATCACATGATCACCGTATAGTAGACTCGTGGGCAATTTCGCAACAAAATCTATTTTTACCTCATCGAGTTGGGAATCACACAACCCCACTTGCCTCGAGCACTTGCGCAGTTCTAAGTAGGTCACCAGGTTGTTCTGTGACATACAGGTTTGTGCAGCGTAGCCAATGTATGTAAATCGCTTGATTGATCGTGCTTCCAAACGTTTAATAAACATCTCGTGCAACACAAAAAAACATCTGAAATAAACTAAACACATGCAACCGAAGGCATGCAGCCAAGCATGCAATGTAAACAAAGAAACTAAATGGCGATAAAAATCAAAATAAACGCTACGCCTTGATCTACCACGAGCACAACAACAGATTTAATTAACGAAGATCTCTTTTCGAAGTAAATATTTGGACGTATCCGCCATATCGCCCAGAATACAGCCAGTCGTGTTGACATTCCGTTTGCAGCTAGCAGAAAGCTCACATTCGGTTTTGTTTACATCCCCAACCGTGTCTGGAAAATCGATACAAAGCGAAAAGGCTTGATTTAGCTCCGTATCCACCTAAACATCTAGACATTGATAAACACGGCTTCATTTCACGTCCCTTTCCATCCAGTGTGCACATAAAATAACCACGACAATGCCTAGTCAATGCAATACGTTCTCTCTCCGGCCAACGCCCATTCAACAACTTGTTGTGTCTTTTCTGCCAAAGCAGGGGAAGGCGTGGTCCAGTCACGTGATTTGCTCTTGACCTCATTCCATTGGCTTAGCCAGTGGTTGATTAATATTCATGACGTCAATGACGTCGCCTGAGCACCGGCCTAATACATATTCATGAAGGATGATGTCATGACCAATCGGAAGGCGAGCTGTCAGTAGATTATTCAAATGAAAGGTAAACAAACGAGTGTTTGCGTTCGCCTGCCTCAACGTGCGTTTCAGTTCAGGCCAAAACAACCACGACAGCAAGACCTTTCAGTTCGTTTTTCTTTTGAGTTTGCCAAAATCTGCAATTATTTTCGATGATGCACAGTATTGCACAACTTCTACAAGCCGCTGAATATATTGAGAGAAGAGAAAGAGGTAAATTCAATGGTAAATAGCAAATTTTTCTCTCGTGTTTTGCCACGTTGCAGCATGGTCGCCCATTTTGACAGATAGACTCGCTCATGTGGTCTATTTATTTTGATCCTTTTTTTGCAGAAGCTGAGCATGGTTATGCTTCCACACTGCCTATGCCCGATGAATATTCCAAGAAAAAGTCGAAAGGAAAGAAAACTCAGGGAAATAGGTACGATTTTGACCGATCAAGGCGAGAAATCGCCTTCGAGCCGACTTGCTCGGTCGGGTCAGCTGATAGCGAAGTCATGCCGTTCTGCACGCCCGCGATCTGTCAAACTCAATCTTGGAAGTTAGAGTTAAACTTAACTCAATCAATCATATCTAATTGATTTAGCTCTTAGATAGACATGTTTTCTATTACTCTCATCCATTATTGTTCGATATTTGTGAACTATGAGGCTGGTGTGTAAAATTTTTACGCGCTGTCAAAATCTCGCACCCAGCCGACGACAGCCGCCATCTTGTGAACCGGTGCTCGGGCAAGCTTTCCCTGATATCAACAATAAAGAACGTTACTATTTTCCTATAATATTGTAAGCATGAGCAATAACAGTAGGTTAATCTGAAACCTGAACATCTTTTTGGTGGTACTGTCATGGAATTGTAGCATATCCATCAACTTGAACCAATGCTTTGTAAAGTTAAAGCGGATGATATTCCGCGCGCCCAAGAAACGGCAGATGTCAGATTTGACTCGTACCTGACAAAGGCGCTGTATTCTCTTACAAACCCATGCAGTGGAATTACCAATCACTACGATTTAGACAAATTCAATGTTTTGTAGTGATGTTAGTTTGGATATGTTTGTGTTTGCATTTGACCTCTGTAGATCCTGTGGCGCCAAGTGTATCGGTCGCTAACGCCCTTTCTAACGGTTGCGAGCCAAATGGATTGTTTACAAATTGATCTGCCGATAAAACCTACACGGCTCCAGATAGGTTGCTGTTATTTATATTTTGTGAATATGGATATCTCTTTAGTTGAGATTCTGTTTTGAAACATTTTGTTTTGATGATTTGGCGATATTGCAAGCACATTTGCCACGTTGATATTACCGACACATAGGGATAGGCTTGCCCTGATCGTAGATACACCAGCATTCATTTTTGTTTAAGAAGTAACCTTTGGTGTACTTCACCAGTTTACTGATCTAATTTATGCTATTTTCGATTTTTCAGATCAACTCATAACGAATTAGAGAAAAATAGGTGAGTAAATGATTCATATGTAAGCTGTCAGATACACGAGTCCACCATTTTGTAATCTGTATTATACACGGTGCTCCTTTTAACCTGTATGATTAGCCTGTATTGATTTTATCGATAAATATAACTTTACTGAAGTAACAAAATGCATACTTTTCCATTTGCATCGCATTGTGATCTTATTGTTTGCGGCGGACATTGAGATTCCATATTGGTCATGTGGTTTCGTGAAACGACCTTCACCTTGAGTTTACAAACACCGGGACGATATCAAAATAGAACACAAAGAAATGTGCAGTTTCGATTGAGTTTAGCGGTTTTCTCTCAGTTTTGGCGCAAAAGAGAAACTTTGTCTCGCCTATCCATACATTGATCTTAAATTCAAAACATATGCATATAAATAGTAATTATATCCAGGTTATATGGTTGATAATTTAATAAAGGAAATGTTATTGTTAGTATTTTTGTTGAATGTAAATTTTAGACAAAATTATTCACACAAAATATTACTTATAGATAATAGTCATCATGACTTCCATTGATGTTACGTTTTCTGAATAATGAGGTCATGTGATGAACTCTCAATTTACCATTGTTACTGTCAGAATATTTTGCTGGTTTTGTTTGTTCGTTCATTACTTGCCTTTAAATTCTGAAATTCATCTAAAAAAATTAATGGAATATATAAAATGTGAATTCAATGCAACACCTGTAGTTGGAAGTTATTGTCCCATTTCGTAGTTAATTAATACTAAACCCACTGTTTTCCCCTTGTGATAATTATCTTTAGCGATCAGCAAAATTCAACACTGAAACTTAGGTTATGGGTGAGGAATAACTATGGGAATCTCTTCTGTTAGAGGACAAGGAAGGTTAATCTCCACAAGTAGAAAAGATATATGTAAAATTTAGAAAAAAACCCTTTGATCTGAAATATGATATTGAAATATTAAAATTTAGATTTCCATGATTGAATATTAAGCTTTTCAGTTTTGATTGTCTTGCTTATAGTCCAGTGAGCATGAACAAGAATATATACGTTTTTGTCCATTTTCTCAGTGTTAAAATTTGTAAGAATGCAACAGCCTTTCATCAACTACATGTTTACCTAACATTGTTAGAGTTATATGTATTTGCAGTATTGTGTATAGCTTTGCTGTCTTGTTTTGCAGGAGAGCCCACTTAAGACATTGTTTGGAAAAGTTGAAAGACATGGTGCCTTTGGGACCAGACGCAACTAGACATACAACCTTAGGGCTCTTAACCAAAGCAAGAGGGTTTATTAGGGTAAGTTTCATGTTGGTCAAGCTAATAAGGTGTTTGTGATTGATTCCATCTGTATCAAGACATCATTCAACACTAGACATAGATATGACTGAATCACTTGTATGGTTTTAGTAGGCTTTAAGTCACAGAATCTGTACTTCTCAGTGGCAGATAACACGAGCAATGACATATTAATGGGTATGATGATACTCATCTGGTTTCAACAATTTCAAAACGTTGCATAAAGCTATACAAACACCCATTCGTTTTTGTTTAGTCTTGTGGGAAGATTGGGATAATCGGCCCTATTTTTCCAAGGAATTCAACAGTGTTGGTAGAAATATTGATTAAAACGTATTGCTGGCTGTCTTTCAAAACCTCTCACATTAGCTCGTACCTTGAAGCTTGTGATCCCTGGCATGTAAGAGTTGTCCCCCTTTGTTCACAAAGCACAAACACAATAGGAGCTTTCATTTATTCATTTCTTTTTAACAGCATTGACAACTTTATCATGTTTTTCAAACATTAATTCAATTGAATAAAGTAAATTAATTTTTTTAACATACTTACTCAGTTGATTATATTTTTTCAAGAAAATGGTATGTATGCTAGCCTGTATGTAGGTGGTGAAAATATCAGATGTAATCATACATTGTTTTGTTTTCATTCAGATATTAGAGGATAAAGAACGGAGACATTATACTCAAAAAGAACAACTGCGAAGAGAACACAGACACTTACAGAGGAAATTAGATCAATTGAGTGTTGGCATGTACCGTGTCAAACAAGGACGGAGTATTAGCGAATGTAGTACTTCTACAAACTCAACTACCTCAACTTCAGAGTCTGGTGAGTATCTCTGTTCACTGTTTGTTTTAAACATTTTGAATCGCAGTTCAATGCATTTGGAATAAAACCGGAACATGGTCAGTTAAATAATATATGATCGAACATATAGTCACAAATCAGTGCTTGTTTGTGATAGTATACATTTGAAATTCTAAAATTAATTCTTTGGTGTATCTATATGTACTAGGGATACAGTAATTGGTATTAGTAGATAATGGATTTTTCTGGAACATATTTCAATATACTGTGTTTTTCTTTACAGACGAAGTGGATATTCTGGGTGATAATAGTGGCCAGAGTGATACCGATGACCATAGCAGCATTGGAAGTGGTGGTAGCGATGGTTACAGTGTGGATAGCAAATACTTTAGTTTTATGGACGATTCACCCTCATCTGAGTCCCTTTGATGGTGTCCAATCAAGGACAGCACCGTGTTGATGGGTAGTGCTGTGTGTAGCATAATGAGGAACAGATATCACTGTTTATTCCACGAGAGATCTGTTATGATCACTATGCTGAGAAACAAAAAGCAACTAAAATATCTTACTGATCCATTCAGTTAATGAAGGTCATCCAATAATTCTACAGACACATTTTCTTTTTGGAAGCAATGGTGAAGTCTATTGTCATTTTTCCAATTTTTTAATTTTTTTTTTTTTTTTTTTTTTTTGCCATTTGTTGCTGTTATGACATGTTTATGTTGTGGGGGTCAGTCCAGTCCCTCAAAGATATGCCACCACGCCTTCCCTCATCAAGTAGGTACCGTTATCCTATGGCAGCAAAGGCTGGGGGTGGCATTAACTGGTAGTAACACTTGTTTCAGCTCTGTTTTTTTCTTGCCGGAGTAGGCAAGGCGCATACCATACTACATCAATAAAAATGTCTAGGAGTGTTCTGATACAAGTGAGTGAATGGAGTATACTGATGATTTATATTCTTCGTCTGTCCTAGACACACAGGACTTCCTCTCTATGTCTCCGAATGTGGATTACTGTATCAAGCTTGCATCTTTGCCAATAAGTTGCTTAAGGACTTTTTATCAGCTTTGTAAAGTGACACTTGTCACCAAATAGCTTTTTGATGAACATTTGGCTAGTCTTCGGTTAAATTGTGCTGTTGTAAAATGATCTGTAAATCTGACGCAGTTCCTACTTAATCTATTTGCTCTTGTAACATAGCCTGTAGATTCTGTATTCATAGCAAGAGAAAAAAAAAATGTGCAAGCATCAAAAGGAAAATCTTCCAGGGGTGACACGTGTCTAGTCTTGTGGCTAGTGTTCTGTTGTACATCAGTCCAGAAGTCCCGGTAGACTTATTCGGGCTGAGGATGAGCTTTTCAGACTTCTTCCCAGGCAATCATGGTAATATCTGTGATACTAAGCTGAAATGTGATTGGCTGGAAGATGAAAGGTGTCCTCGCCTATCGAGGCAGCTGTTGGATCGGACCCGCGGATGGATGGATGTACTTGAACAAGATGGCCGATACCTACGACATATGCAGTGCCTGGTCAATCAGCCAATATCCAGGAGAAATATTTTTCAATACTCAAACTCAAGATGTTCTGACCTATCAGAATTGATCTGAGTAAGGCTTTTGTTATTCTCATAGGGCAAACAGAATTCCAATTGTTCTCCAACTGAGGATTGGCACTGCATCTGGAGTAAATATTGCACTGTTACATCAATGTGCGAGTATACACTGGAATGGTTGGCTTTTTGCAATAAAAAGAAGTGACAGTTTATTTGTCACAGAGATATTTGCATACATATTCTCAGGAATGATGAAACCAGGAGTAGGTTTTGATGAAAAGCTTGTTCTCTGTATGGAATAATTACTATTCGTCCTTTCTACATTTTACTCAACAATAAGACATCACATTGCCTTTCTTTAACCTATATTTTTGTAAAGTGTTTAAGAATATGGTAAAGTAAAATAAGTAATAACCTGATATTATGATTAATATTTTCAAGTTTGGACTCAAGTTGACATTTTATTTTTGAAGTGACATTTACTAGGGTTATTGATGCATAAACCTGTATCTTTGCTTTAAGCTACTAAACTGTGAAACCAGTGTTTCAAGTGGCTCATTGTAATGTCCTTGACTTTTGTTAGTGTGGTTGAACCGAGCATGGTTTGAATATTTAAGGGAGTAAATTTTAATCTGTTGAACATATTTGTAAAAAGGAAAGTATTTATATCTTTTCCGTTATGGTTCTGTCTGTTTAATGAAAGGATCTATCTTGACTAATCTTTTCTTGGTTTTATGTCAAAGATAATTTGTACATGCAAGAAAATGGTTTGAGTTAAATTGTCTCTTGACATTATTTGATGAGATTATGAATTTGTGAGGCAAAGTTACTTGCCAAGAAACACAACAACATTTCTGATTCTCATTTCTTGCCCTGTGATGATCTAATTCTTTTGTGTTCTGTATCTTCTGTTGTAAAGTTTCTTTAGCTTAGTTTCATTGTTCAACCTACACCCTCAGTCTTGTGAAACAAACGTCTCGACTCTGAAAGACATTTTAAAGCATGTTTAGCAGTGATATTTTTAACTTTGATAATCACAGGAATTTTGATTATGGCCATAAAGATTTTTATCTTTGTCAAGTGTACTGGTTGCATTGATGCAATGATTTTAATCTTTTTAGCACTGGCAAGTAGGGACATGCACTGGATGCAAGTTGCTTGCAGGAATTGATTTTAATCTGTTTGACAAGATTGAGTGGTGTATTACTGTTTAGTTCAGTGAAATATTTTACTTTGCGATGTGGTTCTCAAACTGTCACACTCGGTGGTTGAAAGATCCCAGTGTATTTGACTTTTGTGTGAAAGGTGTGCATACACAATGTGCGAGAATGTTGTATGAATGGACGTTGTTGTTATTTTGAAGTACTTAATGAGGATGATGAAGTGAAAATAATGACCATGTATGCTGCTTGTAACCACGGTAACCAGTGAAGCTCTGTTTATCAAAACGAAACGAGGTGAAAAATATTCTAACAAATCTGTGATCATTTTGCATGGAAGATTTGGACTGATTGAGAAAATCTGCAGGTTTTAATTGTTTTATTTATGATGCTGTTTGTGATATTATTTACTATTTTCCTTTCCAAGTTATGCTTTGTTTGCAAGGTTTTTGAGACTTATCAGCAACTTTCCTAGACTTATTCCTACCTATCCCTGTGTTCCCTTCTATTGCCAACGGGCACAGATTATTCCCCTCCTCCACGATGTTTAACATCAAGTCATGGAGGCTTGAAATCGAAAGCATATTTAATATGCAAAAATTCCCCTACTTAAAAGCTTTTGCTTCATTAGTCAAGAATAAACAATGTCATTCTGTCAACAATGACTGCTCACAAACAGAACGAGGGCACTCTAGGAGCATTCTGTATATTTTTTGAGACTATAAAATGGCAGTTATATTATAATAATGGGGACAGTCATACCAAGGATAGCCGCAGATGCTTAATTATTTTAATCCTGATGTTATTTTTCTTTGATTAAGGATAGAAAAGGTAGTGTTTTTTTCTGAGTTGCCAAGGAAAAGCTTGATATTTCTAAACCAAAACTTGGTGAAAATAAGGCTTCTGTTATTGTTGTTTAAGTTTGAAAACCAGCGTAAGTCCAAATCTTGATGCAAAGTGGAAGTGAACAATCTCCCATCAGAATCACTGGTGCTTGTTAAGATCAAATATGTTTTCTATGTACCGGTACATCATATCGTCTTTGTGATGAATGTTCCAAGAAACATCAAGCGAGAAGGGACTAATAATACTCCATCCCTATCATTCAAAGCAACTCACAGTGCTAAAAAAGAAGGAATGAGGACTCAAAAGTCCGTTCCTAAAACTGTACATCACCGATCTGGAATGAATCGATTGTGTTTAACACTGGCATGTGAAAATTAAGCATATGTACATGTAATATGCATGTTCCTAATATATTGCAAAAAAAAGGTGTCAAACTTTAGACAGCAAACGTTAATATTGTTGTTTCATCAGAGCCAGGATACTGGTAAGAGTAGAACCCTAGACATTTTTGTGTACATACGACAATTAATTTTATTGTTTCAACTTCTCATTTTGAGGAATAAAAATCTTAATCAACCTGAATTTTGTATGTCTGTTGTGTTTGATGAAACACTTGGGATAAGTTTTTGTGCGTGCAACACTGTTCTCATGAATACCACATATAGAAGATAATATTATTTTGTGCCCATATAATACTATGTTTACGACACGAATGCCTAAATGTTGGTATTTCTCGAACGAGAGAGGGATATACCGATATTTAGACACGAGTGTCGTAAACATAGTATTTATATGGGCACGAATATAATACTATGTTTTTTACCAAAGTCGTCAAATTGAGGAAAATAAACCCTGCCTTTATGTAGAACACGTCACAGTAGGAACGTGACGTCGTAGCATTGTTCATGACATGTCATCATGACAAAGTGATATTTTGCCCTAGGGCATCTTATGAAAAATATGAACCCCGATATTTTTGCCCTCGTAGGTAATAAAGTATTATATATGAGTCTTGTCATCATGACTGAGAATTCAAAAATCCATCACATGTGAAAACTTATACACAAGTTAAATGTGAAAACAAGCTTCAGTGTAAACTTTCTTTTCAGGTTCCTGTTTGTTTATCAGACTGGTGTATAGATGTCGATAGATTGAACATGGCATTTTGGCACAACATCTTGCAGTCTGATATGCAATGTTTAATATATAACTTCATCCATTAGTGATTTGTGGCCACCACTGGGATTGTTTGTAAATGAATATTGTAAACCCAAGCAGAACTTGATGTAAAGTACTGTCATAACATTATGAGTTGTCATCTGAATTGTTTAAATCCATCCAAATTTGCGCTGAAGCTAAGCTCTAATTATAGACTTTCACCTCCCAGATGTCAATCTCATCTGGAGTTGACAATGGATGGTTGTTGACTATAAGTAGACTGTCAATATTGAAACAATTATAAGAGGACAGCGTCGATCAGAATTATGTATTTGTATGAAAGATGTACAGAATTTAGTTCAACAATTTGTATACAAGGCCATTGTCGACTGGCTCAGTCACGCACAGTTCAGTAAGCAGCTGTTCCAATCATTACCACTGATGCAGAACAGAATTACTAAATTTTATGAAAATACAATCATTGAAATTTTTTAAAATTATATCTCTTTATAATTTATGTTGATGTTCAAAATATTTTTAAAATATTTCCACTTTCAAGCAGTCTACATATGAACTGTACTTTTGACAGCAACTTTAGATTATTCATTCATAGACTGAAATAAAATGTTCATAACAATTGATGTACACACACATATGTTGACTTCTCTTCTTCATCAATATCAATTTTGCTATTAATAACGTCTCATGTTAGCCAGGTGATGATACAAGTCAATAAAACTGATGATCATTGCTGAAGCAGCTCAAAGGAAACTTGCATTGAACGCCTTCCCTTGCAACCCATTAACAAAGCAGTCATTGTTGAGAGCCAAGGTGAAGGTTATAGCCAGCTGTAAAGTGCTGACTGGCCGATCTTTGTTTGATGCACCTGTCTCTTGTGAGGTCAAAGTTAGTCTGAGATTTTATGGAAGTTACTTGCTGAATAGCATAATTTTGAATATGAAACCACCAGAAATGAACATAATACTAAATAATCAATGCTAAGCTAAATGCACGGAGTAATATTACAGTTCACACCAGTGTGTATGTATAGCAACATCTGTGGATCTTGCTATGATCAGACTTTCAGTCGTTCAGATAAGAACATTAATGAAATTCATACCTAAGCATGTCTACATAGAAATACCTTCAAATATGTTTTTGATAGTGATGTTTATGTGTTTGCTTCTTTTTTTTTGTTAATCAAAAAAATGATTTAACATATTATGGATAATATACACAAGATAGTATTTCAGAATATGAGAGACAAAATTAGAAAAATTTATCCGTATTTTATGTGACATCTATGTATTAAAAGTGGTGCAGTACTTATTGTATGTATTCATGACTTGTGACAATAAATGCAAAATTCATAAACATAAATTTTTGAAACAGCGCCAGATTAAAAAAAATAATAATTTCACTTCATTTAAAAAAATCAAAGTGAAGGATGTGAAACGAATGGGTTTCAACACGAAGCCATCACCACTTCCTCATTTAGCACAAGATATGCATCAAGCTTAGCTTGTGGAAACAAGCCACAGACAGGATTTGAAAACTGAAAGCATTCAGGCATTTCAAAATTACACAGAGGGTCCAGATGGGGGAGGTTATTCGTCACAAAGCAGTTAATTTAGAACTCATAGTTTGTATGCAGTGATTTTGTTTGAAGCAATTTGTTTTAATTTCCTATCCATCAGTTATTATGATTTTATTTTTTTTAATGGAATTTAGATTTCACTGGTTTCAACAAACACTGTCTTAAAGTCAATCAGTGATAATAATGGCGGTAAATTCCTACAGAGGGAACTAAACCAAACCTATTTTGGGAGGCTCATTTTTCAACATTTAAGAGAATCTTGAGTTAATGCTATAAAAAGCAGTTTGCCAATGTTTTTCCATTTAACATTGATTCTGAAATCTGGACCAATTTTCCATTTATGAAAGCAAAAACCCTGCCAAACCCATTAGGACCCTCAAGAGGGCTGTATCATGTGGCTCGGTCTTTGCACCCGGGTTTCAGCCAGGTGTTCTCGCACAGAGACCCATGTCGGCTCATTCATATTTTTGTTCATTTGGTTGTGCAACCCCGCTTTTCAAAATCCTGGCTGTACCGGTGTCTTTGGACCTGACACATGGATTCTTTGCATCTCTTATGATATATATATTACATGAATTCACTTTAGGCATATCAGCAGTGGGTCACTGCTAAAAACTTACTAACACACCAAAGATGACATGAACCTATTTAAAGATTCTGTTTGAATTTTGAATTTAAATCACTAAAAAATAGACATGCATGTTAGACATACCCACTTTATCCTTTGGCAACATTCATGCTGTTTTTAGTGGTGCACATATTCCAATTCATAATTCAGAGCTATATGTTGATCTTTACTGAATTAATTTGCCATTTCAACTGCAGCAGGGTGGTGGGGTAGCCTAGTAGTTAAAGCGTTCACTTGTCACTCCGAAGACCCGGGTTCGATTCCCCACATGGTTACAATGTGTGAAGCCCATTTCTGGTGTTCCCCGCCATGATATTGCTGGAATATTGCTAAAAGCGGCGTAAAACTAAACTCACTCACTCACTTAACTGCAGCATACGAGGAAATGACAAGAAGCAGATTTTCACCACAGTTAACTTGAACACAAAAGAATGAATTTGATATTTTTAACATTGCTTAAAATTTTGATTTGTGAATCAATAGGCTTATAGATTCCAATATAATGTGTGAAAACAATATGTTGCAGATGCACTGTGGCTTCTTTGTTTCTTTTTCAATGGAGTCTTCAGCTATATCCCAGCTATATTGTGACGTTTTATAAACAACTGAGTCTAGACCTGATAAACTAGTGATTGATATTGTGAACACCATTCTGTGAGGATAGGATGTTATGCAGTCATTCTCCGTTCAAGGAACCTTTGATAGCATGTGATGCTGGGGACCACTGGAAATCCACTATAGCATCAGTATCTGATGATGGAACTGCACCTATCTCACCAGGCATGTCATGAGTCTCATCTTGGAACTGACTGACCTATCTCACCAGGCACCCGCTGTAAGGACAATACTCCTGCCTCCATCAACATCTCTGGATGCAGCATGTCATGAGTCTGGATGTTGGAACTGACTGACCTATCTCACCAGGCACCCGCTGTAAGGACAATACTCCTGCCTCCATCAACATCTCTGGATGCAGCATGTCATGAGTCTGATGTTGGAACTGACTGACCTATCTCACCAGGCACCCGCTGTAAGGACAATACTCCTGCCTCCATCAACATCTCTGGATGCAGCATGTCATGAGTCTGATGTTGGAACTGACTCACCTATCTCACCAGGCACCCACTGTAAGGACAATACTCCTGCCTCCATCAACATCTCTGGATGCAGCATGTCATGAGTCTGATGTTGGAACTGACTCACCTATCTCACCAGGCACCCACTGTAAGGACAATACTCCTGCCTCCATCAACATCTCTGGATGCAGCATGTCATGAGTCTGATGTTGGAACTGACCTGACCAGGCACCCACTGTATCTCCTCCATCAACATCTCTGGATGCAGCATGTCAGTCTGACCTGACTCACCCATATCTCACATGCTGTAAGGACAATACTCCTGCCTCCATCAACATCTCTGGATGCAGCATGTCATGAGTCTGATGTTGGAACTGACTCACCTATCTCACCAGGCACCCACTGTAAGGACAATACTGTAAGGACAATACTCCTGCCTCCCTATCTCACCAGGCACCCACTGTAAGGACAATACTCCTGCCTCCATCAACATCTCTGGATGCAGCATGTCATGAGTCTGATGTTGGAACTGACTCACCTATCTCACCAGGCACCCACTGTATACTCCTGCCTCCATCAACATCTCTGGATGCAGCATGTCATTTGATGTTGGAACTGCCACACCTCACAGCACCATTCCAGGACAATACTCCTGCCTCCATCAACATCTCTGGATGCAGCATGTCATGAGTCTGAGTCACCTATCCATCATTTGAGTGACAGTCTGGATGTTGGAACTGACTCACCTGAAGCAATCTGATGTTGAAACTGACATCACCTATCTCTCCAGGCACCCAATACTCCTGCCTCCATCTCTCAGGATCAGCATGTCAGTCTGGATGTTGGAAATGATGACCTATCTCACCAGGCACCAGCTGTAAGGACAATACTCCTGCTTCCATCTCAGTGTGTCATGCAGGGTCAGTCTGGATGTTGGGATGACTGACCTATCTCATGAATGCACACCCATCAACATCTGTGGATGCAGTATGTCATGAGTCTCATGTTGGAACTGACTGTCCTATCTCACCAGGCATCCACATCACTATCTCCTCATCATGGGTGACAATTTCACTTTGTGTCAATGCCACAGTCAAGTGCCAGGCGGCGGCCTGTAAGTAATTGAGTCCTGACAATGTAAAGCAATGATTGACATCCATCTCCTCAGTTGCATTTTGTTGTGTCAATGACACCTGATCCCACAAGACAAACATGGGTCGCTGAAGACCAATTCTCAATTCTTCATGGCCTGTGTAGACATGTGCAAGTCTTTTTAGTGCATAGTTACAGATTATCAAGGATATGTATATTTAGAATTAACTTTAAGATGAGGATTTATTCCGTGAAAATCCCACATCCCTGCATGCAACATGTCCTGTCATGAGTCATGATGTTGAAACTGACTGATTTTTTATTTTTTAAAATGTATGTCTTTTCAAGGAATTTGACATTTTAGCAAAAACTTATTTCTGACTACTCATTCATGCATGAAAAGAAGAAGCATTATATGAAAATTCTTTTCATTTAACATATCTGACAATGTAAATTAAATCATTTTTTGTCTGTATAATCAGAGAAGGAAATAGTTCATCGGCACACATTTATTTTATAGGGTATTTTATTGTGTCATTACAGACACCTGGCTTCCTTTTTAGACACACTCCATCGACTTTGATGTCGTTTTTATTAAAACGCATATAAAAAATTCATACAATGACATTTTCCATTCACTAATCGGAAGTCACGGGTTCAAATGGAACCCAGCGGTAGCAAGCTGACTTGTGAACCTTCACAGTAAAACAAATGTACAGTTTTCCTGTCGCTGTGAAACTAATTTTAGCTGATACCATGCTGGGGTTGCTGGTTTGAAGATGTCCAATGCAGTGAAACATATGTTCACATTTCCTGTCACAGTAAATCTAATTTTAGCTGATACCATGCTGGGATTGCTGATTTGAAGATGTCCAATGCAGTGAAACATATGTACAGTTTTTTTGTCACAGTAAATCTAATTTTAGCCAATACCATGTTGGGATTGCTGGTTTGAAAATGTCCGACATCTTCAAACAGTATCAGTTGGTTTCCATTTGGGATAGAATCTGTAATTAAAAAAATCAATATAAATACAAGTATGTTTAGCCCATTAAGGAAACATTTTTCAATTTTCCATACTTCCAGATAGAAAACAGGCTTATTAGGTATCGAAAATCAATCTGATTAGTTCTCTCATGAACAGTCGTAGACGCGTTGAAAGTGTCCTCATCTTTCAAGGATCTTCAGGTAATCAATGAGGCTGCTAGAGAACCTTGTGGTTGATGAATTCTCTTGTCACATGTGGGTTTGAATCCTATGGAAGCGTCTTAGTGTCACATCACCAAATATTTATCATCGACATAGGAAATAATTTCATCTATGCAGAAAAAACTTTCATGTTCTGGTACATTGAAGACACTTTCATCAACTTAGATGAGTAAGTTTAATTTTATGCTCAGCAATATCACGTCAGGGTCACCAGAAATGGGCTTCACACATTGTTTGTTCCCATATGGGGAATCAAACCCTGGTCTTTGGTGTGACAAGTGAACGCTTTAACCACTAGTCTACCCCACCGCCTCTCAACTTAGATGATGCTTACATTAACAGTGTGATTTTATAATCTACTTAGGAGAAGGTATCATCTACTATCGAATTACTGACTTTGGGGACCATAATTTCTTGTGTAATTGAATTACATGTAGTAGTTTTGGATCTGTTATCTGACACCACTCGGTTAATTAATGATGACTGTTGTTTTGACTTGTTGCCTTCATATGTTCCTATTGAGGTACTATCAGAACATTCAAAATGAATTTACATATTTTCACGCTGACAGTTTGGCAATTTCGAAATCATCAACATACATGTAAGCATCATCTAATCATCTACATAGATGTAAATATCGTCTAATCACCTACGTAGATATAAGTATCATTTAATCATCTACATAGATGTAAATATCGTCTAATCACCTACGTAGATATAAGTATCATTTAATCATCTACATAGATGTAAATATCGTCTAATCACCTACGTAGATATAAGTATCATTTAATCATCTACATAGATGTAAATATCGTCTAATCACCTACGTAGATATAAGTATCATTTAATCATCTACGTAGATGTAAGTATCATCTAATCATCAGAGCAGTGGGGTAGCCTAGTGGTTAAAGTCGTCATGCCGAAGACCCAGGTTCAATTCCCCATATAGGTACAATATGTGAAGCCCATTTCTGGTGTCACCTGCGCGATATTGCTGGAATATTGGGCGCCATAAACCATACTCACTCTCTCTAATCGTCTACGTAGATGTAAGCATCATGTGAGCAGAACATCTAATCATGTAAGTATCTTCTACGTAGATGACAACATTTTTGGTGTCACCAGTACACATGCATAGCATCCTGTATGGATAAAAGATGTTTTTTTCCTGGAAAATTGCTTTAAGAATTATGAAACTGTTCTCAAGCAGATGATTACAGCTTCGTGTGTTTCTCCATGGACTAATGTATGCTCTTCCTTAATGGCGAGCGATAAATGGCGGAGAATGTTTACGTGAGTTTGCTTACGCCAGCTGGCTTACACTCTCATAACCTTGAGATCACATAATGGTAGACTACATAATGAAATGCCAGTCAGATTATACCATTAGGTTATGCAATGTACACTCGCAATATACGTATGTACATGTCAGTTAAGAGTGTAAAATATCACAGTGTCATCAGCTATTGACATTGCAGGCTTTCCAAAACAGATTTATTGCCCATTGTTCAAGTACACATTGTTTTAATTACAACGTGTATAATATCACTCCTCTGAGGACAGGGAGGTGAGGTGAGGGGGAAAGGGGATGGTGGTGGAGATTAATGTTATCCAGTGATATGAAGAAAGGTGATGATGATTGTTGAATTGGCTGAGGACATGACGGTTTGGCAGAGCTTGCAGGTGCCGAAATGGGGGTTGGGAATAAAAAGTTGGACTAAAGAGTGAGTGTGAATAGTTTTATGCCACTTTTAGCAATATTCTAGTACTATCACAGCAAGACACCAGAAACGGGCCTCACACAATTAGTGGGGAATCGAACCCAGGTTTTCAGCAAGATGAGTGGATGCTTTATCCACTGCGTTACCCCACTGCCTGATACAGTGAAGAAAGATTGGGGTATTGATGTATAGACATGGGTTTAAAATCTGAAGACGGAAGTTGGAGCTAAGGGTTTGGGCATTGGAGTTGCTGAAGTGTTGAGGGTTTGAGCTGAAGTGTTGGAGTTGCTGAAGTGTTGGGGGTTGGAGCTGCTGAAGTATTGGGGGTTGGAGCTGCTGATGTGTTGGGGGTTGGAGCTGCTGAAGTGTTGGGGGTTGGAGCTGCTGAAGTATTGGGGGTTGGAGCTGCTGATGTGTTGGGGTTGGAGTTGCTGAAGTGTTGGGGGTTGGAGTTGCTGAAGTGTTGGGGTTGGAGCTGCTGAAAGTTGGGGTGTTGGAGCTGCTGAAGTGTTTGGGGCTGGAGTTGCTGAAGTGTTGGGGGTTGGAGTTGCTGATGTGTTGGGGGTTGGAGCTGCTGAAGTGTTGGGGGTTGGAGCTGCTGAAGTATTGGGGGTTGGAGCTGCTGAAGTGTTGGGGTTGGAGCTGCTGAAGTGTTGGGGGTTGGAGTTGCTGAAGTATTGGGGGTTGGAGTTGCTGAAGTGTTGGGGGTTGGAGCTGCTAAAGTGTTGGGGGTTGGAGTTGCTGAAGTGTTGGGGGTTGGAGCTGCTGAAGTGTTGGCGGTTGGAGTTGCTGAAGTGTTGGGTGGTTGGAGCTGCTGAAGTGTTGGGTGTTGGAGTTGCTGAAGTATTGGGGGGTTGGAGCCGCTGAAGTGTTGGGTGTTGGAGTTGCTGAAGTATTGGGGTGTTGGAGCTGCTGAAGTGTTAGGGTTCAGAGTTGCTGAAGTATTGGGGTGTTGGAGCTGCTGAAGTGTTGGGTGTTGGAGTTGCTGAAGTATTGGGGGGTTGGAGTTGCTGAAGTGTTAGGGTTCAGAGTTGCTGAAGTGTTGGGGGTTGGAGTTGCGGAAGTGTTGGGAGTTGGAGCTGCTGAAGTGTTGGGGTTGGAATTGCTGAAGTGTTGGGGGTTGGAGTTGCTGAAATGTTGAGGGTTTGAGCTGAAGTGTTGGGTGTTGGAGTTGCTGAAGTGTTGAGGGTTGGAGCTGCTGAAGTGTTGGGGTTGCAGTTGCTGAAGTGTTGGGGGTTGGAGCTGCTGAAGTGTTGGGGGTTGGAGCTGCTTAAGTGTTGGGGGGTTGGAGCTGAAGTGTTGGGTGGTTGGAGCTGAAGTGTTGGGGGGTTGGAGCTGAAGTATTTGGGGGTTGGAGTTGCTGAAGTGTTTGGGTCAGAGCTGAAGTGTTTGGGTGGAGCTGAAGTGTTGTGAGTTGGAGCTGAAGCACTGGCACTTGGAGCTGAAGTGTTGGGGGTTGGAGCTGAAGTGTTGGGAGTTGGATCTGAAGTAATAATGTTTGGAGCTGAAATATCACAGTGTCATCAGCCATTGACATTGAAGTGTTGGGGATTGGAGCTGAAATATCACATATAGTAATATCAAAGGGGACACTAGAAATAGGATTCAGCCATTTTACCAATGTTGGGAACTGAACCCATGCCTTAGGTCGGACATCAAAAGCTTTAACCACTTGACTACTACCATCCCTCAAACTCATTATAACGAGGCCATGATCATCGTTAATTTATAATTAGATTTATACTTTAGCCCAATGTGAATCCTCCCTGAATTCACTATCATCACTTTAAATACGTTTGTTTAATAATGCCTTATGACAAAAATATGGCAAAATTATTAAAATACAAAAGCCATAACTCTGGAAATGATATTCTAATCATCCAAATATCATTATTAAGACATTATATATCAATGCAAATTTCAGCTGATTAAAAGTCCCTGCTAAGTTCCATTTCAGTAGCCTTAATAGTTTTCCCCACATCCATGATATGATGATGGATTGGGCGGATGGAAGGATGGAAAGATGGACAGTGGGCATTCCTTATAATGATAAAACATCATTCAATTAAGCAATGAAATGCAAACTGTCCCTCGTGTTACATCTCATAATGAAAAAGGATAATCACAAAAGACCCGCTTCCATTTTCAGCGAACATTCTGCCAACCTGAATCAGTGTAATTTTGAATCAAGCATGCTATACTTGTTCAAACAATCGGTTTCATGTGTATTATTCATGTAAACAATGTGTTAATTTCATGTTGATTACACTCTTGTTATGTGCACTATGATTGACAGGTGAACACAAGCAACAAACATGTCCATAACAAATAGGTCAGCTTAACGTTACCACGCATGAGCGGCTATACAGATGACCACGGTGTGATAACGAGTGGCTTTAGGTCGCAACAATGCCAGTGATTTGTCCCCCATGATCAGGCGAAAGGACAAGCTTTGACCATAAGGTGACCAGTAGTGATAATTATGGCCTTTGAGAGGGAATAACACCCCCTGATTACAGAGGATGGATCAGCGTTTTCAGCTCAATTGAAAAGGATAACCAACACTGAAATGGTTCAATTAAATCCTTTGTCAACTGCATGATGGAGACCTCGAGATCAGCTACTCTTGGAATTTAAGAACTTTATCTGGTTCAGTTCTTTTCGTAAATAGGAAAACTACTTTCTTCAATATTTAGTTCATAGAAATGGCAGGATGATGTTGTTTTTTCTGGTTCTCGAACAAAACTTAACTTTCTGACCTTTCTGGTTTGTGATTTTCTACAAAAATGCCTCCGGTGTCAACTCAGAAGTTTCAGTGCTCTACTGTGGCACTTCAATAATGGTTACTATCTTGGAGTTGATGAAGAATTTCATTTCTTTTAAGGAAAGAAAACCATACGTTCCCGTCAGCCATACAATAATTGGACTTGACGGTTCTTGTTTTAGGGATGCTCTTTGTCAACCGCATAGAGGAAAATGAAAAAAAATGAATTGTTGATTTGCAGTTGATGTTCTTAAAAAAATATGCCGACACAAAGGATATCAAAAGCCACTACTGCATGTTTCTTGCTTTTGTAAATATTTGTTTTTTCTTGTCCATAACCATGGCAACAGAAGTCAGTCAATATGTTGGTCTGTCCTGAATTAAACATATGCCAAAATGATTTAATGGGCCTACAGAAAAGAAAAAAAACATATAAGAAAAGGAAGGACAATTTGATAAGATAAGAAATTATTTTATCCAATACTCAATACCCAATAGGTTCAAAGTTCCTTGCTGAACTTCTGCTTGTTGCCATGACAATATGATTCCTGCAAAACTCTGCAATCTAAAAGCAGGTGTTTTCATTCAGATTCCTTCTTAGATTTCAAGCCAAATGTACCATGAAACAGTTTTATCCAGGATTGCTTAAATCTTTATTTCGTGATTTGAAAGTTTAATTTAAAATAGAGTAATGGAAATAAAAACTCCAAAAATGCCTAAGTGCTCTCAGAATTCTTGACACTCTGTAGAATAATGTTTTTCCTTCCCAGAAGCCTTCAAAATTTAAACGGCCATTTACTCTTTGCCTGAAGGTAACTTTTGTAGACTTTCAAAGACCAGCCTTTTAATGAAATGATTTCTTGTGTCTTCAGTGTGCAAGTAACATTGCATTACACACATGTCACACCAGGAAGTACAAAATTCCATGTTTAACCCCTGAGGGTGTATTTGAACAGAAAAACTGACAAGAGCCAAATGGCTGTTCCTGTGAGTGAATCACATTTAAGTCTTTCATAGGTAATTAGAAGTTAGGAGATCGAAAATCAATCAAACTGATGGACAATTTTGTTTTATGCCTTCAAGAAATATTGAGTCTGAACCAGAGAAACTACTTTTATTTGGCATCAGTTGTGGTTTAAGTTGACATACAGTCATCTTGATGGGGTGGGGGTGGACAGGTGTGGGGTGGGGTGGACAGATGTGGAGTGGGGGGTGGACAGGTGTGGGGATGGATGGTGTTCAGGTGGATATGTGGGAGGATGGGTGCTGGTTGGACATGTGGATGGATGGAGGTTCAGGTGGATGGATGGATGTGTGGATGGATGGAGGTTGAGATGGATGGATGGAGGTTCAGGTGGATGGATGGATGTTCAGGTGGATGGATGGATGGAGGTGGATGGATGGATGTGTGGATGGATGGAGGATTAGGTGGATGGATGGATGGATATATGGATGGATGGAGGTTCAGGTGGATGGATGGATATGTGGATGGAGGTTCAGGTGGATGGATGGAGGTTCAGGTGGATCGATTGATGGATGGATGTGTGGATGGATGGAGGTTCAGGTGGATGGATATGGTGGATGGATGGTGGTTGGGATGGATGGATGGAGGTTCAGGATGGATGGATGGCTGGTTGGATGGAGGAGGAGATGGATGGATGTAGGTGGATGGATGTGTGGACAGGTGGATGGATGTGTGGAAAGGTGGATGGATGTGTGGACAGGTGGATGGATGGGTGGACAGGTGGATGGATGTGTGGACAGGTGGATGGATGTGTGGACAGGTGGATGGATGTGTGGATGGATGGATGGGTGGACAGGTGGATGGATGTGTGGACAGGTGGATGGATGGAGTGGACAGGTGGATGGATGGGTGGACAGGTGGATGGATGGGTGGATTTAGATGGATGGATATGGGCAGGTGGGCATGTGTTGGTGCTCAGGTGGAAGGGAGCATGGATTGAAGGGTGGAAAGCCATTTGGGTAACCAGGTGCAGGTAAGCAGTTGGGCTTTCAGTTGAGTGAGTGAGTGATGGAGAGTTTGGCTGAACTCAATAGCATTTTAGTCACCATACCTAACAGACCTAAAATTTATGCACAATTTCTAAAACTGCTCTCTATGAATAACATTAACTGTATGTGTACAGTGCACCCTGGTTATAATGCCACCCTGGATATAATGCCACCCTGGATATAATGCCACCCTGGATATAATACCATGTTTTAGCCAGAACAGATTTCCTGCCTCAATAATTCCTTGGCTATAATGCCAAACTGGATATAGTGCCATTTGCTTATGGTTGTGTATAGCATTTGCTCATTTTCCCCTGGTAATAATGCCAATTTTATATGTCTGCGTTCATTTCTGCAATATTCAATGCATATAAGGAGAATGTATAACAATTAATGCATGTGAGTAAAAATCAATGCATTTGTGTCAAAGTTACCTGTTGTGGAATAAATCCCAACAGATTATGGACAGTTCATAAATTATGGGTGGGGTGAGGTGAGGTGAAGTGAAATTGGGTTTTACGTTGTGCTTGAGAATATTTCGCTCCTATGACGACGTGCATGCATGTGTATGTGTATGTGCGGCTGCTTGTACTAGCCCAGACTGAAGCTGGTTTTATAGTGCTAGGCCACTGAGATACCATGCCGCAGTGAAGCATGAATACCCCACTCAGACACAGACACACTCAGGTCATTGATTTTGTACATGACATGCAGGGGGTTGTCACTCACACTGTACATGCTTCTCCATGAAAATTATCATCAACCACCCCAGCCATAAATTATGAATGGTCCCTTATATAGAAACCATGCTCAGCCATAATAGAATATATAGGTCAGACTTTACAAATACTTCACTCATATTCACCCCACCGATTGATGACCCAATGCTCATTAAGTGTGATATCTTCACACAGTTCAACATGGCCTAATCTGGATCGTGAAGGCACTAAGCACAAACCGACACTCAATGTTCCTCGCATGTAATATAAAATATCAAATACTAGCAGTAAAGCTCTTGGCAATAACTTAACAGCTAAGGAAAATGACTACACCAAAATAGCTGGATTCAAACTAACACCATATTGATCTAGAGCTGTAGCTATCTCTATTGAGCCACAAGGGATGAAATCTCATATCAGAGACTAAATCAACAGAGACAAAAGTTTAATTATCAATGGCGAAGACTGTGAGAGGGGATTTGTGCAGTTTCATAACACTTTTAACAGTCCCCTCGTATTTCTGCCGGCAAACGGATCACATTAAAGCCTTCGATCAATACTTTCCATTCACAATCATTGATTGATTAGTTGAAACCGTGAATGTCTTTATGCGCCTTGTCAACAGCCATGATTAGACAATGGATCACTTTTCCCTGCCCAAAATCTCACCGATGCTGCAATTTTCCTAGATAATACCCACTTGTGATCGTTGTGGATAATAAACAATGACGCCCAGTTTGGTCAATTTCATCAAATGATGGACAGAATTGGTTATGAAAAGGAACAAAATGGGTAGTGATTTCACGTCAGTTTCTGATGTGATCTGCATCCCGACACAAGACGTAACATGCTTGAAAGATCGTCAAAACAGTTGGACAATGCTTGAAGTTTGCAAAATTGATAGTGGCAGTGACAAATGAGAGAGTTCTCTTTCAGTTTTGGCCAGTGTTTTCGAGATTAATCGAGCATGGAGGGAATAATATAAATAATCAGTTTGAAAATGAGCTTCACTGTTCAACCAGCAGTACTCTTTGTCCACAATAAATTAATAACATTTTTATTTAAATTGTTAAAAAATGTGAGTCGGGAGCTACTGCAGTTTTATGTTTTATTCAAAACAAACTGGTCGAGGCATCTGTTAGTCTCTCCAGAGACCATATACCGGTATATGGTCTCTGGCTTGTCTCACAGTCCCTGAACCACATTATGTTCCCTACTGCCTGGCCCTCCCTGCAATGCTAAAGCCCTAAATGAAGCAAGTCTAGATTTCCTCAGGTTGAGCATTGTTGTCAGACTTGCACAAGTCTATAAGGTAATAACTGATAGTTTAAATGATAATTTCTAAAAAATATATATATCCCTCTAACAGACTGGCACCCTTACTGTCCGCTTATCTAGACTTACCTCTTTAAAGGATAGAATTACATGTACTGTACATCCATGGGCTTAGCCTTCAGTACAGCCTTGGAGCAAGGCTGGATAGTTGTATGATGTTACTTCTATTTAATACTGATCCCAGGACGTGTAGCCCCAATGCAGATGTTATTAGTCTCTGAATCTCCCATCTCACCGGGGCTCCTTTTCAATTTAAATGGGTTTATTTGTTACTATCAGAATTATATATATTCAGAGACTAAGTGTTAGTCTAGGCGTCTGTAGGCATTATATGTCTGTAGAGGAAATCTAACAAATCATGAATGTTTGGAAAGACATGTTATGGTCTGTGTGATGACGAGAGACAGCCACAAAGTACCCTGAGATATCATGGCCTTGTGTACCCTGAGATATCATGGTCACATGTACCCTCAGATATCATGGCCTCATGTACCCTCAGATATCATGACCTCATGTACCCTCAGATATCATGGTCTTGTGTACCCTCAGATATCATGGCATAATGTACCCTCAGATATCATGGCCTTGTGTACCCTCAGATATCATGGCCTTGTGTACCCTCAGATATCATGGCCTTGTGTACCCTCAGATATCATGGTCTTGTGTACCCTCAGATATCATGGCCTTGTGTACCCTCAGATATCATGGCCTAATGTACCCTCAGATATCATGGCCTAATGTACCCTCAGATATCATGACCTCATGTACCCTCGGATATCATGACCTTGTGTACCCTCAGATATCATGGCATAATGTACCCTCAGATATCATGACCTTGTGTACCCTCAGATATCATGGCCTTGTGTACCCACAGATATCATGGCCTCATGTACCCTCAGATATCATGGTCTTGTGTACCCTCAGATATCATGGCCTAATGTACCCTCAGATATCATGACCTCATGTACCCTCAGATATCATGACCTCATATATCCTCAGATATCATGACCTCTTGTACCCTCAGATATCATGACCTCATATACCCTCAGATATCATGGCCTTGTGTACCCTCAGATATCATGACCTCATGTACCCTCAGATATCATGACCTCATGTACCCTCAGATATCATGACCTCATGTACCCTCAGATATCATGGCCTTGTGTACCCTCAGATATCATGACCTCGTGTACCCTCAGATATCATGACCTCATGTACCCTCAGATATCATGGCCTAATGTACCCTCAGATATCATGACCTCATGTACCCTCAGATATCATGACCTCATGTACCCTCAGATATCATGACCTCATATATCCTCAGATATCATGACCTCTTGTACCCTCAGATATCATGACCTCATATACCCTCAGATATCATGGCCTTGTGTACCCTCAGATATCATGACCTCATGTACCCTCAGATATCATGACCTCATGTACCCTCAGATATCATGACCTCATGTACCCTCAGATATCATGGCCTTGTGTACCCTCAGATATCATGACCTCGTGTACCCTGAGATATCATGACCTCATGTACCCTCAGATATCATGGCCTTGTGTACCCTCAGATATCATGACCTCATGTACCCTCAGATATCATGACCTCATGTACCCTCAGATATCATGACCTCATGTACCCTCAGATATCATGGCCTTGTGTACCCTCAGATATCATGATCTCGTGTACCCTGAGATATCATGACCTCATGTACCCTCAGATATCATGGCCTTGTGTACCCTCAGATATCATGACCTTGTGTACCCTCAGATATCATGACCTCATGTACCCTCAGATATCATGGCCTTGTGTACCCTCAGATATCATGGCCTAATGTACCCTCAGATATCATGACCTCATGTACCCTCAGATATCATGACCTCATGTACCCTCAGATATCATGACCTCATGTACCCTCAAATATGGCCTCGTGTACCTTCAGATATCATGGCCTCGTGTACCCTCAGATATCATGGCCTCATGTACCTTCAGATATCATGGCCTTGTGTACCCTCAGATACCATGGCCTTGTGTACCCTCAGATATCATGGCCTTGTGTACCCTCAGATATCATGGTCACATGTACCTTCAGATATCATGGTCTTGTGTACCCTGAGATATCATGGCCTCATGAACCCTCAGATATCATGGTCACATGTACCTTCAGATATCATGGTCTTGTGTACCCTGAGATATCATGACCTCATGTACCCTCAGATATCATAGCCTCATGTACCCTCAGATATCATGGCCTTATGTACCCTCTCAGATATCATGGTCTTGTGTACCCTCAGATATCATGGCTATGTGTACCCTCAGATATCATGGTCACATGTACCTTCAGATATCATGGTCTTGTGTACCCTGAGATATCATGACCTCATGTACCCTCAGATATCAAAGCCTCATGTACCCTCAGATATCATGGCTTATGTACCCTCTCAGCTATCATGGCTTATGTACCTTCAGCTATCATGGCTTATGTACCTTCTCAGCTATCATGGCTTATGTACCTTCTCAGCTATCATGGCTTATGTACCTTCTCAGCTATCATGGCTTATGTACCCTCTCAGCTATCATGGCTTATGTACCCTCTCAGCTATCATGGCTTATGTACCTTCTCAGCTATCATGGCTTATCTACCTTCTCAGCTATCATGATTTACGTACCTTCTCAGCTATCATGGCTTATGTACCCTCTCAGCTATCATGACTTATGTACCTTCTCAGCTATCATGGCTTATGTACCTTCTCAGATATCATGGCTTATGTACCCTCTCAGCTATCATGGCTTATGTACCCTCTCAGCTATCATGGCTTATGTACCCTCTCAGATATCATGGCTTATATACCCTCTCAGATATCATGACTTACGTACCCTCTCAGCTATCATGCCTTACGTACCCTCTCAGCTATCATGGCTTATGTACCCTCTCAGCTATCATGGCTTATGTACCCTCTCAGCTATCATGGCTTATGTACCCTCTCAGCTATCATGACTTACGTACCCTCTCAGCTATCATGGCTTATGTACCCTCTCAGCTATCATGGCTTATGTACCCTCTCAGCTATCATGAAGCTTATGTACCCTCTCAGATATCATGGCCTTATGTACCTTCTCAGCTATCATGGCTTATGTACCCTCTCAGCTATCATGACTAATGTACCCTCTCAGATATCATGGCTTATGTACCCTCTCAGCTATCATGACTTATGTACCCTCTCAGATATCATGACTTATGTACCCTCTCAGCTATCATGCCTTACGTACCCTCTCAGCTATCATGGCTTATGTACCCTCTCAGCTATCATGGCTTATGTACCCTCTCAGCTATCATGGCTTATGTACCCTCTCAGCTATCATGACTTACGTACCCTCTCAGCTATCATGGCTTATGTACCCTCTCAGCTATCATGGCTTATGTACCCTCTCAGATATCATGGCTTATGTACCTTCTCAGCTATCATGGCTTATGTACCCTCTCAGCTATCATGACTAATGTACCCTCTCAGATATCATGGCTTATGTTCCCTCTCAGCTATCATGGCTTATGTACCCTCTCACCTATCATGACGTATGTACCCTCTCAGCTATCATGACTTATGTACCCTTTCAGATATCATGACTTATGTACCCTCTCAGCTATCATGGCTTATGTACCCTCTCAGCTATCATGACTTATGTACCCTTTCAGATATCATGACTTACGTACCCTCTCAGCTATCATGGCTTACGTACCCTCTCAGCTGTCATGACTTATGTACCCTCTCAGCTATCATGACTTATGTACCCTTTCAGATATCATGACTTATGTACCCTCTCAGCTATCATGGCTTATGTACCCTCTCAGCTATCATGACTTATGTACCCTCTCAGATATCATGACTCATGTACCCTCTCAGATATCATGACTTATGTACCCTCTCAGATATCATGACATTGTTTGTCCCCATGAAGACCTTGATGGAGAGATTGCGAAATGATATTTTCAATAAATGAAACATAGTCTTTGTTTATAGTCTCAGGACATGTTTAAAACCACAAATAGATCTTTAGTTTGGTTTCGTTAAAATATTTTTTCATCTTATCATTTCTTCTTTAACAAAATAGAAAAATATCTTCAGAATAGTCATGCATTAGTAATGAGCTTATTAGGGATGACAGAGCAGAACAGAAAATATTTCTGCTCAAAAGAGCATGTCTGACTTAAATCATGAGATTTTGCTGAATTCAAATATCAAGAACTCAAAAGATTTTTGGGGAGAAATCTGAAGACAGTTTTATAAGGCTTCCTATTTTGCTATTTTGCAATTTTGCACTAAAAAACCGCTCACAACTCATTTATCTCCTGTTCCCAGAGTTTGTAAGAGACATTATTTCTTGTCACAGTTAATCCTGCCCGAAGTTTGTAAATGCCAAACACTTTTGTAATTTTGTTGAAACATTTCAGCCAAGGCTGATGTTCACCCACAACCTATATTTGAGATGAACACATTATTTTGTATTTGGACAAAAGAGAAATTAGAGCTTTTCCTATTTTAATTATAGTACACATTTTAATTTCCAAGTCTATGGAATCTGTAAAACATTTTTTAAATCTTGACAAAGAAGCATTTTCAAAACACATCATAATTCTAATGTTACTTGAGAGATTTAATTAAATATAGTCCCCCTCATTCAGTTCTGTTGCCCCACTTCCAATGGACATATTTTTCTTCAGGCAGTCAGGTAAAAAATATTAGTCTGTTTTGAGCATTATTAATTTACTAATGCAGTGAACTCCAGGACTCGTGCGTATATTTCCTGAAGCCAAATAGATTCAGGTAGAATCAGGTAATGGGTTGAATGTTGTACAGCTGCAACGTACACTGAAATGAGGTTCTAAGCTGTATATCACAGCTGTAAGCATTGTAATGGAGTTCAGTGATGTATCCTACAGTTATGAACATTGTATAAATCAGTTAAAAACTGACTACAAAGAATGTTAGGCCACTGATGGGTGGGTGTGTCAAGGATCACACAGAATATCAGTCCATCAATAGTGAGTGTGTCACAGATCACACACAATATCAGTCCATTGATAGTGGGTGTGTCTCAGATCACACAGAATATCAGTTCATCGATAGTGGGTGTGTCTCAGATCACACAGAATATCAGTCCATCGATAGTGGGTGTGTCACTGATCACACAGAATATCAGTTCATCGATAGTGGGTGTGTCACTGATCACACAGAATATCAGTCCATCGATAGTGGGTGTGTCACTGATCACACAGAATATCAGTTCATCGATAGTGGGTGTGTCACAGATCACACACAATATCAGTCCATCAATAGTGGGTGTGTCACAGATCACACAGAATATCAGTTCATCGATAGTGGGTGTGTCACAGATCACACACAATATCAGTTCATCGATAGTGGGTGTGTCACTGATCACACAGAATATCAGTTCATCGATAGTGGGTGTGTCTCAGATCACACAGAATATCAGTTCATCGATAGTGGGTATGTCACAGATCACACAGAATATCAGTTCATCGATAGTGGGTGTGTCACTGATCAATCAGAATATCAGTCCATTGATAGTGGGTGTGTCACAGATCACACAGAAATATCAGTCCATCGATAGTGGGTGTGTCACAGATCACACAGAATATCAGTCCATCGATAGTGAGTGTGTCACAGATCACACACAATATCAGTCCATCGATAGTGGGTGTGTCACTGATCAATCAGAATATCAGTCCATCGATAGTGGGTGTGTCACAGATCACACAGAATATCAGTTCATCGATAGTGGGTGTGTCACTGATCAATCAGAATATCAGTCCATCGATAGTGGGTGTGTCACAGATCACACACAATATCAGTCCATCAATAGTGAGTGTGTCACAGATCACACAGAATATCAGTTCATCGATAGTGGGTGTGTCACTGATCACACAGAATATCAGTTCATCGATAGTGGGTGTGTCACTGATCAATCAGAATATCAGTCCATCGATAGTGGGTGTGTCACAGATCACACAGAATATCAGTTCATCGATAGTGGGTGTGTCACTGATCAATCAGAATATCAGTCCATCGATAGTGGGTGTGTCACAGTGTAACGGTAACATGCCATTCCTGCGGGAATATGGACTCCAGTGAGAGTAACGAGTGTTATGTGTGTTTTGAGAGTATGTACGCGCCCTTTTACTTAATTGTTCATGTCTGCAAAACGTTTATCCTTAACATTAGGTATCATCTGAAAGATCATGTTCTCACCTTTCTTAGTGAGTAATCTGTTTTGTTGTATATATAATCTTGAAAACATACCTTCACTACAAAGTATACCAACGTACTCCCTGTAGCTCAATTTCATCAGTTAAATCCCTATATCTCATACTAAGTTCGTATTATGATTCTAATACCCAGGCAGTCTGATAGGGAAGTTTCTCAGCTTTCCATCCATGTATGGATTTATAACTTTACCATTACTTTAGTAAGTAATGTAGTATGTTTACGAAATTGCAAAAGCACAATTCCTTGGGACTGGCGGGTCTGAGAGGGTGTCCTGCTAATTGCTTCCTCCGACGTCCGCCCATTCCCCTTATCTAGACCATGGTCAAGCCCATCAGTGCCGAACATCGCCACTGCTCTAAGGAACGTTGGGGAGGACCTCGGGAAGCCGGACATGGGTAACTATGGTACACCTCCTTCATGTGCTCTATGGGGTTGCTTTGAATAAGCCAACTGTCAGGATTTATATTAGCTAGACTTCCAAAGAGTAGGTCTACGTCTATTCCTTCTTTTAAGCCTTATGTAGAAGTATATCTAGTTCCTTGACTTATCCCCAGTCCGTGCTTCCCTAGTCCATCATATATTTTTGTGTGTTTGATCCACCCCGTTCCACTATTGTGTAATTGTATGGCAGTGACCATTGCGCCTTGTACTTGCTATGATTGAAGATAACAATATATTGTCATTCTCACCCAACCTGTGTTTGTTCATATTTGACTCCTAGTACAATGGATATTAGTTTGTGAAAACGTCATTTTGGACACTAGTGTGGAAGTTTGGTTTGCCTAAAGCTACGTTTCTGTCTGCTATTTTTATGTTATGGTACGGGAACTATGTCAGCAGTACACCAGTATACTGTGAGGGGCTAGGTCGCCGTAACATAAATTGGGGCTCGTCCGGGATCCTATTTCATTAACCTGTCATTAGGCTTCTGTTTTATGACCACACACAAGGTCACAAGGGGTCAGGTTTGACTGTTGGGTTATGTGAGCAGCGGCGAGAGCCGCGGAGCCGGGTTTGTGTATTTTAGCAGATGGTAATTGTGTCAGTTAGATCACAATCTGTAGTTAATTGGAGGGGTGAAACAAAATGTCTTTGCATACTATTGTTCAAGCGAAACGGGCTAAATTACCCGAGTTGTTGAGTTTGGCTGAAGAGCATGGAATTGAAATTCCTGAAACCATAAGAGAGAATGCTCAGAAAGTTAGGAAGTTACTGATTAATGAATTATCTCATGATCAGTCAGCTGGTGGGGACGATACCCCAAATGACATAGAATCGGACCACCAAGGCTTGACCTTTGAACAGCAGCTAGAGCTAAAGAAATTAGAACTAGAGGCTAGGAAGTTTGAGAAAGGGCAGGAATTAGAAGCCAAGAAATTAGAACTGGAGGCTAAGAAGTTAGACTTAGAGCGGGAAAAGTTGGACCGGGCTACAACCGAAAATAGTAGGGTCAACCTTAGTGAGTGCTATCGGTCAGTGCCTAACTTTGACGAAGACGATTTGGATCAGTTCTTTGCTCAATTTGAGTATGTAGCAGAGTCGCTCAAGTGGCCCAAAGAACAATGGGGTTTGATTCTTCAGAGCAAACTTAAAGGCAGGGCCAGCACAGCTTTTAACGGACTTAGCATTCCTGATAGGGCTGATTTCGAAAAGGTTAAGGAGTGTATTTTCCTTACTTATTGTTTGACACCTGAGGCATACAGGCAAAAGTTTAGGGATGTCAAGAAACTTTCTCAAGAAACTTATTGTGATTTTGCTGCGAGGTCCAGTAAAGTATTTGGCTTTTGGTTAAAAGCAGAAGAAGTAGATGGAAGCTATGATAAGTTGAAGGAATTAGTAATCTTGGAAAACTTCAAGAACAAGTTACCTAACAATATCCGGATACATTTGGAAGATAAGAATGTCAAGGAAGTCAGGGGAAGCGGCGGTTTTGGCCGACAAGTACGCTCTCATTCATAAAGACCAGACAGCCGAGGGTACCTATAGCGATTTCTTTCGGAACAAGAAGTTCAGTTCACAAAGGGGGCAAAATCCTAGGACATCGCAAAAGGGTGATAGTTCTAAAGCTAGTGAAGGGCAGAGTAAGACTGAATCTAAGAAGTCAGGTTTGAACGTGGATGCACGTAGCTTTGCACCCAGGTGTAACTATTGTCAGAAACCAGGTCACTTGGCGGTAACCTGCTATTTGAGAAAAAGGGATCAGGAAAAGGCAGTGGCTTTTGTTAGGACAGAAACCGGGTTTGGAAAACCAATTAGTCAGTCTCGGTACGTATCGGAGGCGAGGATAGGTCCCAACCGTTCAGGCAGTAAGAGTGAGGTGACTATATTTAGAGACACGGGGGGCGTTCTGTTCGCTGGTCAGGCGAGAGGTAGTTCAGGGGTGGAAAGGAACGGCTGTGGGTCGCTCAGCTATCATACAATCTATCGCGGGTGCCTACCAAGCTGTGCCTCTACACAAGTTGTATCTAGACTCAGATTATGTCACCGGGGAGGTTCTGGTCGGGGTGATCGACGACTTACCCATCCCCGGGGTAGATGTTCTGTTAGGTTCGGACTTGACAGACAAATGTTGTGCTAGCAAGTGTCTAACTGTATCTGAGCTGCCATTGGAGTCAGAGGAGATTCAGGATGAGGAGGTCTATCCAGCTTGCGCAGTAACTAGGTCTATGTTTAGGCAGAAGCAACCTAGTGAGACTGTTCTAGACTCCGATGATAGTGGGCTAGACAGATTGTTTGATGAGAGTGAGAGAGTGAGCAGGGCTCCAAGTGAAATCGTAACTGAAAATGACAGAGAGAAGGAGAGGGATAAGGACAAAGTGAATGAAAACCCAGTTGAGAGGGATCTTCTTGGTAAGGACCTCAGCATAGATTGGAATCGGGCAGAGTTGATAAGGCAACAACTACACGACACTACACTTCAGGAGTGTAGAGATAGAGCTAAGGACTTAGCTAACAGTGGGGAAGGAGATGGGGTCGTTTTGCCTATGAAAATGACCTGCTAGTTAGGAAGCATCACCTTCAGCATGGTGATGATTTCACTGAGGAACGGGTCCAAATTGTTGTACCACAAGCTTTCCGTGAGGAGTTACTGGGATTAGCGCATGGTGGCTTATTTGCTGGGCACTTAGGGCGAACTAAGACCTATGATAGGATAGAGAGGGATTTTTACTGGCCGGGCATTTATGCCGACACTGAGCAGTATTGCAAGACGTGTCATACTTGTCAAGTAGTAGGCAAACCAAACCAAACTATTCCACCTAGCAAAATTCAAAGTATTCCTGTACAGGAGGTATTTTCTAGAGTACAAATTGATGTAGTCGGGCCTTTGCCAAGGACATCAGGAGGAAATCAATACATCCTTACTGTGATGTGTTTGACTACACGATTCCCAGAAGCCATTCCTCTTCGGAAAGTAACTGCAGCTGTAGTTGCAAAGGCCTTAGTCAAATATTTTACAATGACTGGACTACCTAGGGAAATTCAGTCAGACAGGGGTACAAACTTCACTTCCAAATTGTTCTCCCAAGTCGCTGATTTGCTAGGCATTAAGCATGTTTTGTCCTCCGCTTACCATCCCCAAAGTCAAGGTGCTATTGAGCGTTTTCACCAAACTTTGAAAAACTTGTTGAGATGTTATGTGTTCGAAAATGAAAGGAGTTGGGACACAGGATTGCCTTTTGTGCTCTTTGCTGTTAGGGATGCAAAGCAGGAATCATTAGGTTTCTCACCGTTTGAACTGTTGTATGGCCATAAGCCCAGGGGACCCTTACAACTAGTTAAGGCCAATTGGATTGAAGAGCACAACCAAAACAGCATGCTAGGCTATGTCTCTAAGGTTAAGGATAGATTATTTCAAGCCACAGAGCTAGCTAGGAAACATTTGGAAAAAGCGCAAGGAAAATCCAGATTGTATCATGATGCTAAGGCCAAGAACAGGCAATTCAAACCAGGGGGGATAAAGTGTTACTCTATCTTCCCATTGAGAAATCTGCTTTGGAAGCGAGATATTTTGGCCCGTATGAAGTAATTAGGAAGGTTAGGGACGTTGGCTATGTCATTGCTACCCCAGACAGGCGTAGGAAGAGCAGGTATTGCCATGTTAATCTTTTGAAGGCCTACCATGAGCGTCCGACATCTGTACCTGTTGGCTGTGTGACTAAAGACGATGTTCCAGTCCACGAAGAAGTTGTTTCTGCGAAGCTAAACAACTCTGAGGTGTTGGCCAATCTTGACACCAAGCTAAGTCATCTGGAGCCTCTACAGAGTCAGCAACTCAAGAACCTGATCCTAGAGTACACCTGTATCTTCCCAGATAGTCCCAGCGTCACTTCCCTGATCCAACACGATGTAGACGTGGCAGGAGCCAAACCGATCAAGCAGCACCCGTACCGGATGAGCCTAACCAAGAGAACTGTCCTCGACGGCGAGATCCAGTACCTACTCGACAATGACATCATTGAACCGTCTAACAGCGAGTGGGCGTCTCCATGTGTCCTAGTGCCAAAAGATGGGGGTACCAGCTATCGTCTATGTGCAGACCTGAGACAGGTGAACAAGTTGGTGGTAGATGACGCCTTTCCCATGCCACGCATCGACGATTGCATTGACAGGATTGGAGCAGCCCAGTTCTTGACCAAGATCGACCTCTTGAAGGGATACTACGGCATTCCCCTGACCGAGCGAGCAAGGAAAATTCTAGCATTCTGTACTCCGACAGGTCTCTACCAATACAAACGACTACCCTTCGGCCTGAAAACAGCCCCAGCAGCTTTTCAGCGCCTAATGAACTGCGTCTTAGGAGATATGGAGGACCTGCATGTTTTCCTCGATGATGGAGTACTGGGCAACATGACGTGGGAGGAACATCTAGACCTCTTACGGGCTGTGTTTGAACGGCTGAAGGCGGCGAACCTGACAGTCAACCTCTCAAAGTGCGAGTTCGGGAAAGCCCAAGTTCAGTTCCTGGGACATATGGTCGGACTCGGCAGTGTCGCTCCAGTGGAAGCCAAGACCACAGGGATCCACCACTTTCCCACCCCGACCTGCAAGAAGGAAGTCCGACGATTCCTGGGAATGGCCGGTTACTACCGCCGGTTCTGCCCGAACTTCGCCGCCGTGGCCTCACCACTCACCAATCTGTTGAAGAAAGTCACCCGCTTCTGCTGGAATATGGAATGCGAAGCTGCATTTCAACAGATTAAGAAGATGCTTTGCTCCTCCCCAATCTTGGCAGGCCCTGATTTCAAGAAGCCTTTCAAGCTAGCAGTGGATGCCAGTGGGATAGGATGTGGTGCCGTGCTGTTCCAGGAGGATACCCATGGAGTAGATCACCCCGTGAGTTTCTACTCAAAAAAGTTCAACCGACACGAGGTGAACTATTCAACGGTGGAGAAGGAGGCCTTGGGGCTCATTTCAGCTCTGAAACACTACGAGGTCTACCTCAAGTCCCATACAGACCCAGTGGTAGTGTTTACAGACCACAATCCGCTGACCTTCATCCACCGAATGAAAGCCTCCAACCAGAAGATCCTCCGTTGGAGTCTCCTCCTGCAGGACTTCAGCCTATCCATCCAACACATTCCCGGAAGGGAAAATGTTATTGCGGACGCTTTGTCACGTGCACCTGTATAAAAGGACATTCGGAAACCGTATGCCAATGCCTTGTTGCCGTAATTTTGTTAAAAACTTGTGAGTGTCTCAAAAATTTTCAATGCATTGTATTGCAAATTTCTTTGTTTTTTGGTGGGGTCGTGTAACGGTAACATGCCATTCCTGCGGGAATATGGACTCCAGTGAGAGTAACGAGTGTTATGTGTTTTTATGTACGCGCCCTTTTTACTTAATTGTTCATGTCTGCAAAACGTTTATCCTTAACATTAGGTATCATCTGAAAGATCATGTTCTCACCTTTCTTAGTGAGTAATCTGTTTTGTTGTATATATAATCTTGAAAACATACCTTCACTACAAAGTATACCAACGTACTCCCTGTAGCTCAATTTCATCAGTTAAATCCCTATATCTCATACTAAGTTCGTATTATGATTCTAATACCCAGGCAGTCTGATAGGGAAGTTTCTCAGCTTTCCATCCATGTATGGATTTATAACTTTACCATTACTTTAGTAAGTAATGTAGTATGTTTACGAAATTGCAAAAAGCACAATTCCTTGGGACTGGCGGGTCTGAGAGGGTGTCCTGCTAATTGCTTCCTCCGACGTCCGCCCATTCCCCTTATCTAGACCATGGTCAAGCCCATCAGTGCCGAACATCGCCACTGCTCTGAGGAACGTTGGGGAGGACCTCGGGAAGCCGGACATGGGTAACTATGGTACACCTCCTTCATGTGCTCTATGGGGTTGCTTTGAATAAGCCAACTGTCAGGATTTATATTAGCTAGACTTCCAAAGAGTAGGTCTACGTCTATTCCTTCTTTTAAGCCTTATGTAGAAGTATATCTAGTTCCTTGACTTATCCCCAGTCCGTGCTTCCCTAGTCCATCATATATTTTTTTGTGTTTGATCCACCCCGTTCCACTATTGTGTAATTGTATGGCAGTGACCATTGCGCCTTGTACTTGCTATGATTGAAGATAACAATATATTGTCATTCTCACCCAACCTGTGTTTGTTCATATTTGACTCCTAGTACAATGGATATTAGTTTGTGAAAACGTCATTTTGGACACTAGTGTGGAAGTTTGGTTTGCCTAAAGCTACGTTTCTGTCTGCTATTTTTATGTTATGGTACGGGAACTATGTCAGCAGTACACCAGTATACTGTGAGGGGCTAGGTCGCCGTAACATGCCACTTTTAGCAATATTCCAACAATATCGTGGTTGGGCTTCACACATTGTACCGATGTTGGGAATCAAACACCATGCTCTTCAGAGTGATGAGCGATTACTTTAACCACGAGGCTACACAATCATCGATATGTTCAAGATATAAATTATATTTTCTTCTGCTGAACCTCAACTTACAAATCAGAAACAGTTAAGTAACACTTGGTTGAGGATGGAAGCTGGACAAGTAACATTTCACCAGGTAAGCTCCTCTGGGGCTTCGGTCCTGATCCACAATGAAATTCTATTTTTTCAAGTTATGTCTCCTTAGGGAAGAGACTTTGTTAAAAATGTACTGTTCATCCGACAGTGAGTGAGTGAGTTTAGTTTTACGCTGCACTTCCAGCTATATGGTGGTGGTCTGTAATTAATCGAGTCTGCATTAGACCAGACAATCCAGTGATCAACAGAAATGAGCATCAATCTACGCAATTGGGACACAATGACATGTGTCAACCAAGTCAGCAAGCCTGCCCACCCAATCCCGTTAGTCACCTCATACAACAAGCATCCAGCAGTGAATGGGTACCAGGTGGGATAACATAAAAATGTGACTGTAAAATTTCTGCCTGAGATGGCAGCATGGGTTGTATTCTACCCGAGGGAGTGAATGACCAGCATTCAATAATGCAGAACCATGAGCATTTATTTGGTGAATGGAACTTGCAACATTATAAATACAGCTGTGATCTAGCCCTTATCTAGCCTTCATTTCAGTTTTCCTGTTTCCACAAGACAACAATAAATTTTCAAATTTTTACAATAAGGCTTATCTTATCTGTATACTCTTTCCATACACTTTCCTTATTGATAGTGAATTAATATAAACCCTTTATTTCCTCTAAACTATTGACAGCAAAGATAGGGAAAGGCTTGTGGCAATAAGGGAACAGGTGAATGCATCACGTGAAAGATTACACTTATACTTCTGAAGATACAGTTGACCATAGCAGATTCGTCAAGGATAAAATAACTTACTTCCCAAATGGTTGCCTATAGCTTTATTGAAGTATCCTAAATAATACTGGTATAATAGGATGGGCTAATAATTCTGAGATGTACATAGACCTTCGTAGTTCTTCAATGTCAGCATTGTCAGATCCCTTACTCCAGTAGGGTACACACACCTGTGAAGATCCAGGTTAGAATTGGTCTTCAGCCAACCATGTTTGTCGTAAGAGGTGACTAATAGGAATGGGTGGTCAGGATCGATGATTTGGTTGACACGACGACTTGGTTCTGAATTATTGAATGCTGTTCATTCATTCTCAACTCCCTCGGGTAGAATACAACCCATGCTGCCTTCTCAGTCTCAAGAAATTGTACAGTCACATTTTTATGTCATCCCACCTGGTACCCATTTACTGCTGGATGCTTGTTGTATGAGGCGACTAACGGGATCGCTGACTTGGTTGACAGATGTTATCGTATCCTAATTGCGTAGATTGATGCTCATGATGTTGATCACTGGATTGTCTGGATTGGTCCAGATAACCTTGTGTGTTGTTTGATATCATGGTCTCTTGTGTTGTTAGATATAGCAGCCTTGTGTTTCTTACATATCATGGCCTTGTGTGTTCTTATCATGGCCTTTTGTGTTGTTTGATATCATGACCTTGCGAGTTCTTAGACATCATGGCCTCTTGTGTTGTTAGATATCATGGCCTCTTGTGTTGTTTGATATCATGGCCTTGTGTGTGTTCTTAAGTATCATGGCCTCTTGTGTTGGTAGATATCATGGCCTTGTGTTGTTAGATACCATGGCCAAGTGAGTTGTTAGATATCATGGCCTCTTGTGTGTTCTTAGATATCATGGTCTCTTGTGTTGTTAGATATCACGGCCTTGTGAGTTCTTAGATATCATGTCCTCTTGTGTTGTTTGATATCATGGTCTCTTGTGTGTTCTTAGATATCATAGCCTCTTGTGTTGTTAGATATCATGGCCATGTGAGTTCTTAGATATCATGGCCTCTTGTGTTGTTTGATATCATGGCCTCTAGTGTGTTCTTAGATATCATAGCCTCTTGTGTTGTTAGATATCATGGCCATGTGAGTTCTTACATATCATAGCCTCTTGTGTTGTTAGATATCATGGCCTCTTGTGTTGTTAGATATCATGGCCATGTGAGTTCTTAGATATCATAGCCTCTTGTGTTGTTAGATATCATAGCCTCTTGTGTTGTTAGATATCATGGCCATGTGAGTTCTTAGATATCACGGCCTCTTGTGTTGTTTGATATTGTGAGTTCTTAGATATAAAAACAGGACTGAGCCCGGTACAATACCACTGATTACTTAGTGAGCATGTGTGGTCATCTTGCATGAAAATGGTGATCACGGGAAAAGACTGCTGTTCGATCATGGCCTAACGATAGTCACTCCAAAAAACTGGGCCAAGCAACGGATGACTCAAAGCATGGACAATGTTCTTCTGGAGCCGCTGGCATGCAGCCAACTGTTACTCAAGGTTGACCAGATGAACACGTTAAGTCACAAGCAGTATCTGGCTGATTATTAATTTAATTGTAACCATGATCTGTCACTAACATTGTTGCTTTTATGACTAATCATCTGACTCAGGACAGAGGTAATGGAAGTTCAGAATCATTTGTGTAGAATCGGTTTTAAAGTCACCCTGCCAAGCCAAACAATACATAGCTAGAAACCTGTTTCACAAAACAGTGTACTCTAAAGAATAGGTCATGCATTTAATGTCCATCCATTTGGGAAACTGAATAAAGACACATTTGCATCAACATGAAAAATTAAACAGTAGGGTAGGAGCAATTCTTTGACAACACACTTGTAAAATTCTAACAGCTCAAAGCCTGAATAAACAATTCTGTTATTATGATAACCATTGCTAAGAAGTGTCATGTAGGAAATAGATTGTTACGCATAAAAGAGGAAGCTGAGACAAAGAATAATTTCTCTGGAGATTTCTAAATGAAGATTGAACTTTAAAGATGTATAACCAATCTTTCAAGTATCAGTAATATTCATGATTAAAAACTGTTTCCATGGTTTCGTTCCCATCGTTTGTTTCAAATATTAATCACTGTGTGTTTTTATAAAATAATGTTTTGGGTAAAAACCAAATTTCAAATTAAAATGCTCATCAAAATAAGCATGGACACAATTCACAAAGCTTTTGTAACACTATGTCAATCATAAGCCAATTATTTTGTAAAAAGATATACGTCGTAACATTACGATCGCTTTGTGGATAGAGACCCAGAGCTGTTCACCAAGAAACCAATATAGAAGCTTCTTCGGAATATCACTTCATCAGTTTCCATGATGTGGTATTGTCAGGGTTACAATATTATCGTAAAAACTTCAACTTGGCTTGCAATTATCCAGTTCTTTACCAAGGCAAATTTTTAAATATTTCCTTTCATAAACTTGAACTAATCAGAGAAGAAGAATTCATGCGAAATATGATTTGATTTAGAAGAGAAGATTGGTATTATGTAAGATACACCCACACAATTCCCTTGGAGTTTCAACTAAGCTAATATTATAACCAATAGAAGGCGTTGAATCAGCTGAAATCAAAGGAAATTACAACCAAAGTAATAAAATTAAAGTGAAGGAAGACTCTTTCCAGTGTAAGTAGCCAGTGAAAACAACTTCAAATGATCAGAGTGATTAACCAGAGAATGCATTTATTCTTTATTTAAGCGTTAGCTTGGGACAGCCACTGATGCTGACAGTGTACCAATGCTGGTCTACAGATGATGAAGATGAGCTCTCACAGCGTGACGTTACGAGACCCACGAGAACACTCGGAACATGAAAGGCTTGCATGATCTCTCTGTAATTAGGCCGATGTTTGTGAAACATCAATAACAGTCGACATGAACAAGAGTGTAATATAGGCCATGAAAGTGTTTGGCCGTTTACAAGACTTTGCTAGACTTTGGCAATTTGCTGACAACTGTTCTCTTATTTATCTTCCTTATAATTTTTTCAGGACCTGATTCCTATACAGGTCATTTTTTGATAGGGATAAATAATTTCAAACTGTTAAAACCAGGGGCATTTCTTTATGTGAAATATGTTTTAGTTTGCAATAAGGAATGCTATTCTCATGACAACATATTCAAGCATTGAGACCCTTTCTATACATTCTGTATATCCCTGTCAAAGTTTGTGTAGTACACAACGCTGATCAGGAACATTATATCCCTGTTCGATAACTGTGAACAATTTATCAATATTACCAAGTCATGCAAATAAATTATATCTTTTTAGTTGTTAATAGCTGGTGAAATGTGTCCCGTTCAAACAGAAGTTTCTTGTACATCAAAGCTAATGTTCTTAGCAATTCTCTTTCTTCTTTTTATTCTTGGGTCCCAGGAGAATCTTGAGATGAAATATGCCCCTAATATATCATGCTTCGGTAGCATTTCTACAACAGGACAGAGAGTCAAATCATTTTAAAATCTTTCTGACCAGGGGGGCTTGTCTTGAAAGTTACTAGCCATCATGAAATTTCCCAAGCTGGAGATTGAGGCTGACTGAGACGACATAGTAAGGAACAAATCGCCATTAAATATTCACTGGCAAGTCGGGCTTGAGGCATTTCAGATTCTCTAGCCCAACAGAAAATTTACTAGCCGCAGGCCAGCAGGTAGACTTGCACAAGTCTCTTAGGTAAAAATTTATAGTTTGAATGATAATTTCTAAAAAATGATAAATAGGAGACTGGGGTCCTTAGATGTACTGTCCGCTTATCTAGACTTGCTTCGTTGAAGGATAGAATTACTATACATCCATGGGCTCAGAGTTCAGTACAGCCTTGGAGCAAGGCCACCCAGCAGGCTGTCGGCTATTTCGAACACCACAGGAGCAGTAAGGTGGCCTTGTAGGGAAGTGTTTGCTTGTCACACTGAAGACCGAGGTTTTATTCCCAGCATGTATGCTGATCCCACTTGTACTTCATCAGTCCCGATATGGCTGAAATATTGCTGATGACACCATGAATCTTAACTCACACTCAGTGAGTGAGTTTGGTTTTTAACACTGCCTTGAACAATGTTTCATATACAATGCCATCCGGTAATTCTGCGCACCTAAGCACATCGATCGCAACACGGCAACTAACGTCTCTTATTTTTTGTGGTACACGTGACTAAACATGCTGGTATGCATCATATTTACCTAGAAATATAAGTTTTATTGATGACTATAAGATTCTAACGTTGCATTATGCCATACGGTTGACCTTACCGGCGTTCTGACGACATCGCTTGCTGTCCGGTAATTCTGCGCAGCAACTGATGCGCATAACATCCAGCTGGAGATCCGAAGTATGGAAGCGTATTAGGGCCAGATTATTTTCAAAAATCACTTCATCAATGTAAGGAAGAGTGTTTCATATTAAATCCAACTATGAATAATGAAGAAAAAGGTTTAAAAGTCTGAAGAACACGAAATTTCATAAAACTGTCAATTTATCTGTCAATTACTGGTATTTACTTACCTTTAGTGATTAAATGCCAGTCCCTTGTAGAAATGTCCCGATTTCAAGCGTAAATGTGGTATCAGACGATGTTTACCTTCGATACGGAAGGACGCTACTGCACAGACGCGTGGAATTACCGGACTCGCTTGTATATCGCGGCACGTCAACATGGAAGGAGAGAATACAGGAGCAGGTTGATGAAAACATTGACAATGGATGGCATGGTATGGATAAACCAGGAAACGTCATCATGGTGAACTGGGCTTCAACCCATAATCCTATGTCTGTTCTGAGTGAGTGAGTTTATTTTTACGCCGCACTCAGCAATGTTCCAGCTATATGGCGGTCTGTAAATAATCGAGTCTGGACCAGACAATCCAGTGATCAACAGCATGAGCATCAATCTGCGCAATTGGAAACCGATGACATGTGTCAACCAAGCCAGCGAGCCTGACCACCCGATCCCAGTAGTCGCCTCTTATTGGTTACTGAAGGCCAATTCTAACCCGGACCTTCGTGGGTGTATATGTCTGTTCTGACACAACCCTGCACAGCAAATGGTACTCTGTCTCATAGTCCCTGAACTGCATTATTTTCCCTCACAAAACCCTTTCTCATTGCTAAAGCCCTAAATCAAGCAAGTCAAGATTTCCTCAGGTTCTGAATCTCCCTTCTCACTGGGTCTTCTTTTCAAACTAAAAGTAATAATTTGTTTCTATCAAACTTATATATATTCAGAGACTAAGCATTTGTCTAAGCAAATGACAGTACCTTAGATGATTTGGGACTCTTTACCCCCTCTAGATTTTCTTAAACAATCTGAAATAGGCATTTTTATTTGTAATCGATTATTCCTCCTCAAACAGTTCATGGGAATGGATGTACAGTGTCCACTGGTGTGAACACAGAATGTTTGGAATGTTTCTGAAATGGAGGATTCTGTCAAGTGAAGAACCAAGAGAAAACATTTCATCATTTTCTTCCTCTGTAAGAACTTAAGGAGGGATTAAAATCTATCAATTATATTAATGGCCTTAACAATTTTCCTAAATAGTGACACTATGTATGTTAAACAATTAATTCAAGTGGTCTGGTCCTATGTAGTGTAAACGAACAAAGAAGAATGGTCTCAGCACACATCCCTGTTCACCACACACCAGGGTAATCAGCTTCTGATAAGACTGTACACCCTGTTAGTGCTGCTGAAGACAACACGGACCTGACAATGGACCCCATCCCTACCACAAACAAACCAGACTGGATCTCTGCTGAGCTCAACACAAGCCCCTGATCAATATTTACCATTTGGCAATAACATTTATGATTTTTATTTAGTTGTGTAAATAAGGAAACATTTTGAAAAACATCCTGCTTTGTGTGTTCCAAATCTGTCTGAAATTCCTTCCTGTGATCTCAGGGCTGAATAGGCTCTGAGTATTTACACGCACTTGCAGTGGGGTTTGTTTAATGTGAATCAAATGGACACAATGGCGGCTATCAGTGGATTATACTTGGAGAACTGCACCATTGTTAGTGTGTAGAGAAAACTGCATGATACAGATCTGAACCTTTTTAGGGTTGTAATACAGGGATTTATCTAGGATTCCATCCTAAGAGACCCTGGAAACCACCCAATTATTTTGTTCAAAATATGGAATTTGTTTAAAGTGCAATTCTTGTTTACATTCACGGTATTTTGAGATTGCATTCTATGCAATAATACAAAGTACGGTCTAAACCTCTTTCTCTTTAGGGGGCTTTGGTGTAGCCTACTGGTTAAAGTGTTCACTCATCACGCCGAAGACCCTGGTTCAATTCCCCACATGGGTACAATGTGGGAAGCCCATTTCTGGTATCCCAAGTGATATTGCTGGAATATTGCTAAAAGCGGTGCAGGGCTCCAGATAATTTTTCAACATCAGCAGTACGTACACCTAATTTTTTCAATACAGGAGTTCCGGAAAACCTTAAGAGTACATTTAGAGTACTGAATGGAATTTAATGGAGTATCTGTAATCTTGTGTTTCGTATCATATATGCACCACAACATTGCTACTCTCAATAAACAATAAAACAATAATTTTTCAGATAAATATGTCTGTAAATGATTCTAAGACTATACACCATCGCTGTGGTTCATATCTGCTACGTTTTCTAAATTATTTCCTACTGTATCATGCATATTTTTATCCATTTCGCCAATACGGCCCTTATCTGGAGCCCTGCGGAGTAAAACCCAGTTCATTCACTTTTGCACTTTAGTGGTTCTGTTGTCAGTGCAATACAGGTTGCCTCTGACAAGGCATAAAATTCTGCACTTCTTGTTAGTGAAATATTGATATTTTTGATGACTTTTGCTGCCAACTTGGCACCAAATATCAGGCTCTGTAAATCCCTGTAACAATGTGGAATGTGGTTAGAAACACAAAAGAAATACTCAATTTCTTCCCATTAAACAGTTTGTTACAAAACCACTATTTGTTTATTTGATCAGGTAAAATTTTAATATCTGAAATATTTTTATTAACAAATAACTATACCCATAATTTCACCCAAATTCATTGAATATTGCATAAAATTTCATTACAGTTTTTCAAATCAACCCAATTTAAAATTTGTGGTTGAAGAGGACTGTCAAAATTAGGCCTAAACAGATTTAATTCTTACTTGTCAGATGAGCTTTCTGTTCAAAAGGTAACAAAATCATGCTTCTCATTGAGTGGAAGGGGCTTATGGTCCTCACTACATTAATAATGGGAAGTGTTAATCAGTATTGGCATTAAATCCTTTGAATACAGTAGTAAGCCTTTCGGAAGATTATGGCGTGAAACTGCAAACAAACCTCAGTGCACTCAGTCACTTTGAAAACAGAAAATGTATCGCTTATTCCACCTGGCTCACAGTTAGATCCCCAACATCCCCCAAATCAAGATAAAAAAGGAACAAGATTTTCCTTTAATTCAGCAAAACAAAACTGTTTATAAAAAAAATACCCTTAGCAACATTCACCGGTCACATTGTCTCCACACAATACCCGACCTGCCTGAGGTTGTCCCGAAACAATGAGATAGCCATCGAGGTGGCCGAAAGGTTATGGGGGATTAATTCCCCTAATTGATACAAAAAGTATTGTAAATATCGTCTTGTTTATTTGTCTATCAATCATTTATCTAGAGAGTAATCGCTGCCTTCAGCGAGAAGCATGCACAGCTGGTTAGGCAGGAATCTCCTCCACATCTTGAATAAACAAGCAGGAATGAATCTGTGGAGAGGCTACAGTAACCCCTTCAAAGGACAGTCTCCTGCGTTGTGATTGGCTGTTCTCGTTTATTAAAGGCTGTGATTGGTCAGATGGTCAATACTTGCAGGTGCTGTCCAGGTGCAAGATCCCAGTGGTAGTTATTGACCACAAGTGAGCATTCTGCCATTACAAACAAGCAAATTGATATGTACAAAGACTTTTCCCAATATATTGTAGTTTGATGGTCAATGAACATGCTGCTCTGGGGAAGATAAATACAATCTCCCCTGATGACTCATAAAGAACATAGACATATATAAAATATCATTGCTGTAGCTTGTTGTCTATAAACATACTGCAAATGTTGTCATAGTAATATTTCAGGTTCATATTACTATTTGAGATTCATTTAGAAGCTTGCATGATGAACAGGAACGATTTATTACTTGTTTGAAAATGGTGTTTGTATCTACACCAAAACGTTGCAGCCACTGCAATAAAGTGAGTGAGTTTCTAATTTTACACAGTTTTTAGCAATATTTCCGCAATATCACGGTGGGGAACACCAGAAATGGGCTTTATCATTGCAATAAAGAAGCTGTCTATCCATAAATAAATCGTTCCTGTTCCTGTTCATATTAATTGACAATATCAGATAACACATCTTGATTTGATATATTGATATGGGACATGAATACATTCCTACCTTGAATAACTGTTCTCATTTGATGTTTATTGTTGTAAAAATATGCTTGATACGAAACATTCATTTTGAAATAAGGCCATTCATTTTGTTTATTTCATTTACACGTAGCTCTATACTAGATTTTGCTAAAGATAAAAAATCTTAATATTTTTATCAATAATATATTAATATAGATATATAGTAATAATATTAATAATAATAATAATAATAATAAAGCTTGACAGAATACAGTGCAACTTTTATTCACATGAACAAAACTGTACAATAAGATAACTGTGACAAAAATTACACCCAGGGATGTAAATTATATAATAATTATATATTATAGACATAAAACTGATCTCAGGTTTCTGATTTAGCATTACATCTATTATTATTAAAGTAATATTTTTAACATTATAATTCAACAATGTTTTAGGTCTCTTGGCCTATTGAGCTGTCAGAATTATCCCTCAAAATGTTTTGTCCTTTACATCTTTTGTTCTGTTTTTGTTCAAGTTTTGTTCTGAAATCTTGTCAGAACATGAAGGAACATGAACAAATTCAGTTCAGTCTCCCAGGGTTTGATTTTGACAAAAAAACAGAACAAACTGCAGGAGAGTCTGTTTTCTTGACACAACCAGTGGTGCGATTGGTGAAGCTATGACACTGAATTAACACTGTGAAACATTATACAGCATTATCAACCTTCTTAAACATGGAGTGATCCCACTGGAATACTGTATAATCTCAAATTGTTCAATACATGCTGCCCTCATGACAATGCTTGTAAACTGCAGTACTCTGTCATACAGACCCTCAAACAAATATATCCAATACAGCCCATGCAAGTCTATAATGAAGTCTTTCTTGGCATTTCATCACCTGTTGTAAGTACATCATGGACTGTATTTAGGACACAGACTCACATCATCTGTACATCATGGACTGTATTTAGGACATGGCCTTACATCATCAGTACATCATGGACTGTATTTAGGACATGGCCTTACATCATCAGTACATCATGACTGTATTTAGGACATGGCCTTACATCATCAGTACATCATGGAAGTATTTAGGACATGGCCTTACATCATCAGTACATCATGGACTGTATTTAGGACATGGCCTCACATCATCAGTACATCATGGACTGTATTTAGGACATGGCCTTACATCATCAGTACATCATGGACTGTATTTAGGACATGGCCTTACATCATCAGTACATCATGGACTGTATTTAGGACATGGCCTTACATCATCAGTACATCATGGACTGTATTTAGGACATGGCCTCACATCATCAGTACATCATGGACTGTATTTAGGACATGACCTTACATCATCAGTACATCATGGACTGTATTTAGGACATGGCCTTACATCATCAGTACATCATGGACTGTATTTAGGACACAGCCTAACATCATCAGTACATCATGGACTGTATTTAGGACATGGCCTTACATCAGTACATCATGGACTGTATTTAGGACATGGCCTTGACATCATCAGTACATCATGGACTGTATTTAGGACATGACCTTACATCATCAGTACATCATGGACTGTATTTAGGACACAGTCTCATATCATCAGTACATCATGGACTGTATTTAGGACACAGTCTCACATCATCAGTCTTAAGCTGGGGTCGAAGATGTCAATATCACAGTATTGCTACTTGGTCCAAGATCCCAGTCTTCAATATTGCCTGTATTCATTCATATTTCATGAACAAAAATATCATTTTCTGACATACTCATGATTCCCATGAGCAATCAATATTGGACAGGGAAGTTGAGAATTATCTGGGGGATAATTGAGAGCAAATGGCCCCTTTGTTATCAAATCTGATGCCCAGTGGAGAGTTGAACCTTAATACAGGTACGCAATTAAGGTTTCCAAACATCAATAAACCAGCTCATCCCATTTGAAGGCTGACACTGGACTCCCAACCCTGCCTTCCATATGTCAGGTATACAACCACACCTTGATTACACCCACACAATCTGCCAGGGGTGAGCCAAGGCTCACAGGTTTCACAGATTTCAAACAATGAATGGCCTTTGGAACAGCCGCGTGTTAAAACACTGCCCCCATGAAAGGCTATTGAGTAGTGCACGTGGAAATCAATTTGATGAGTCCATGGTGTCAGGGCTGGTAAATGGATGTGTTTGGACCTCCTTGAGCACCACCTGATGACTGCCTTAAAACTTTCATGTGGTATTGTTCTGCCTCACCCCCAACCCTTCAGGGATAATGAGGGTCCCTCATTAAGCTCTCAGGGGCTGAAGGGTATGGACAAGGGTCATCTGGCGGATTGAGGGGAAACAGGCATTGACCAGTGGTCATTATCTGTATTAGTGGACAGCAGGCAGCTGCAGGCAGGGTTGGGGTGGACGGGTGGGGGAGGGGTGGTGAGGTGAAAATGATAGACTCTCCTGAATGTTGATTGTGAGGAGTTGTAAGGATGGCGTGTGGCAGTTTGGTAGGGGTGGGGATGGGGTTTAAATTAAATGGATGGGGAATGAATGACCATGAATGAAGGATTTAGGAGGGACCATTTGGTGAATGGGCAGAGGGGTTGAGGAGGAGGAATGCTGGAAATGAGAACGATGAACATTGTTTGAAGTGGCTGCAAGTGGAATACTAATGTTAGAAACTAGTGCTTGTTGAAGGTGGGGGTAGAGATGAAGGTATGTTGGCGGTAGGTGATGGAGGCATTCTGGGGCTAAGGGAGGAGAGGTGGTTGGGGATACAGGGTGGAGGTGTGTTGGGGGTAGGAAGTAGAGGTGGTTGGGGTTAGGGGATGGAGGTGTGTTGGGGTTAGGAGATGGAGGTATGTTGGGGGTAGGGAATGTTGGTATGTTGGGGTTAGGGGATGGAGGTACATGGGGTAGGGATGGAGGTATGTTGGGGGTAGGGATGGAGGTATGTTGGGGGCAGGGAATGTTGGTATGTTGGGGTTAGGGGATGGAGGTACATTAGGGGTAGGGATGGAGGTATGTTGGGGGTAGGGAATGGAGGTGGGTTGGGGCTTAGGAAATGTAATATGTTGGAGGGTAATGGGATAGGTACCTTAGGGGTAGGGAGTGAGTGAGTTTAGTTTTACGCCGCACTCAGCAATATTCCAGCTATATGGCGGCGGTCTGTAAATAATCGAGTCTGGACCAGATAATCCAGTGATCAACAGCATGAGCATCTTCCGCGCAATTGGGAATCGATGACATGTGTCAACTAAGTCAACAGGCCTGACCACCCAATCCCATTAGTCGCCTCTTACCACAAGCATTGTCACCTTTTGTGGCAAGCATGGGTTGCTGAAGACCTATTATATCCTGGATCTTCACGGGTCTTAGGGGTAGGGATGGAGGTGGGTTGGAGGTAGGGCATGGAGGTGTTTTCACACCAGATACCTTGAAAATAGAAAAAGTACATAAAATAAGTTGCTATTCCATTTTGTTTCTGTCGATGCAGCTTCTTACCCTCCCATCAGTCTGCTGCCAAACTTCCAATCACTGAGAGGAGACGACTCTCACTGTTACTACATCAGAACACACACACACACCTCCCCTCACTACCACTCTTTCTCCTCCCCACACACACACACACACACAATCAGTGACCCTCAGACCTGGGGGTTCTTCCACAATCAGTGACCCTCAGACCTGGGGTTCCTCCACAAACAAGTGACCCTCAGACCTAGGGGTTCCTCCACATAAGTGACCCTCAGACCCTGGGGTTCTTCCACAATCAGTGACCCTCAGACCTGGGGGTTCCTCCACAAACAGTGACCCTCAGACCTAGGGGGTCCTCCTCCACAATAAGTGACCCTCAGACCCTGGGGTTCTTCCACAATCAGTGACCCTCAGACCTGGGGGTTCCTCCACAATAAGTGACCCTCAGACCTAGGGGTTCCTCCACAATCAGTGACCCTCAGACCCTGGGGTTCTTCCACAATCAGTGACCCTCAGACCTGGGGGTTCCTCCACAAACAGTGACCCTCAGACCTAGGGGTTCCTCCACAATAAGTGACCCTCAGACCCTGGGGTTCTTCCACAATCAGTGACCCTCAGACCTGGGGGTTCCTCCACAAACAGTGACCCTCACACATAGGATAACATCCCCTTTCCCAACCAGCATTAGCTTCACACGCTTCCCAAAAATACATTCTTTGTATAATCCATGAAGTTGAAACAAGACCCAACTTAAATATACATACAAACATAGAACTTACATCTGTCTTTATTTCTCAGGAAATTTAAACTTTCAGGAAAATAAATATCAAAGTTATCTGTTGGCAATAGCAAGAATAAACAAACCATGCATGATATTCCTGTCCTATTTTTATGGACAACAACAATATACATCTCCGAGTCAGGGCAGATGAGGTCACTGCCATTTATCTGAACGAATTCAGTTGTTTATGCATACAAGAGCGGGATAGCTTTCAAATCCCTTTATTATCATGTTCTCAAGGAATAATTCATTCCCTTTAATCTTTCCAGGTAGGAAAAGGTCAAGGTCATGCGAAAGTTCCCGGAAGAGCCATCTCCTGCAGCTGATGGTGTGGTGCACAGTTGCAAGGTGCATTCTGGGGTGTCTCAATGGATTCTGCTACTGTCGTCATGGCATCAGTGAAATCTGGTTTCAAACTTCAAGTGTGTTGATAATTATAAACATTTTGAAGAAAAAGTATTTGTATCGCATGGAAACGCTGAGTTGGCATAAAACTGACTGGCAGGTTGAGAGGATTTTTCTTAAATCCAGATGTCGTTTTGAAACTAACCAGAGCTGTAAAACCATGACAAGTAAAGAAGTGAGCCATTCTTGCATGGTTGTCACAGCAGGTCTTCTCAGAGACACAGGCTGTCTCAAGGGCTATTGACGTCTCAATGATTAATGTGGGTCCAATGTCAAAGGTTCCCTCATAAGATTATGGTTTTCTCAAATTGAAAGGTTGCCTGAAAGACTAAGGCTTTCTCTTAGTCAAAGGTTGCCTAAAAGGCCAAAGGTGTCACAAAGACTAAGGGTGTCTCAATGATTAAGACTGTCTAAAAAATAGGGTGTCTTAACGTTTTAGAGAGTCTGAAAGACTAAGGGTGTCTCAGTGCATAAGAATGTCTTAAAGACTGAGAATGTCTCAATGCTTAAGAGTTTCTCAAAGACTAAGGGCGTCTCAGTGCTTTAGAGTGTGTCAATAATTATGATTATCTCAAAGACTAACGGTGTCTCAAAGTTTCTCAAAGACTCAGGGTGTCTCAGTGCTTAAGAGTGTCTCAAAGACCAAGGGTGTCTCAATTCTTAGAGCGTCTCAATGCTCAAGAGTGTCTCAAAGACTAAGGGTGTCTCAATGCTTAAGAGAGTCTCAAAGACTAAGGGCGTCTCAATATTAATGCTTTGGAGTGTCTCAATGATTATGATTATCTCAAAGACTAAGGGTGTCTCAATGCTTAAGAGTGTCTCAAAGACTAAGGGTGTCTCAGTGCATAAGAATGTCTTAATGACTGAGGATGTCTTGAACAAACATAAAGGAGTAAGATAGAGTGGAAATCTATCTCAAAGACAGAGGCTGGTGCAGTGACTGACAGCTTCATAAACATAGCTGCAAATAATTATTAATAATATTATACATCACAATATCGGTTGGCCCATATCTCAACTGGTGAGACATTTCAGTTAAACCAAAATCAGTTGTTTGAGTTATCAGGACATTCCTGAATTATACAGCCATATAAAGACAGGCACTAATTAAACACTTTCTTTGTGACCTCAGGAAGTCCAGAATGACCACACTCTACAATACAAGTTTGTTTGTATTTTGTTAAACGCTGCACTCAGGAATATTCCAGCTATATGGTGGTGGTCTGTAAATAATCGAGTCTGGATCAGACAATCTAGTGATCAATATCATGAGCATTGATCTATGCAGTTTGGACAGAATGACATGTGTCAACCAAATCAGCGATCCCATTAGTCTCCTCTTACGACAAGCATGGGTAACTGAAGACCAATTCTAGCATGGATCTTATCGGGTACTGTTATACATGTGGTACATGGAAAATTTCACAATAACTGCAATAAAACAATAGATTATAAATTGATTATTTGATGTTAATTTCTTTACAAAAAAATGTTTGAACAAGTTTAAAAATCACATTTTTATTCCATTTTATTCTGTAAATATGATTAGGTTGAAAAGCAAAGAAAACAACAGTTATGGCCTCAAAGGGGATTTATTGGCACAAATATTGGCATATCATCTTGAAACATCTTCATGACTACTTAAAATTAAACAACAATATTGGGAACCTTAAATATATTGGGTTTCAATTAAATTATATAAATAAAATCAGGAAAATGGCACAAGCAATTATCTATCATCGACCATGCATGTTTTAATAGCATAATATGTTCAATAGAGCCATAAAACTCTAAAAATGTTCTTAAACACTTTAAATTTGAATTATGTTTCCTTCAAGTTGGACAGTCAGAATGAATTACAGAGGTTACAAAAAATCAAATTCTTGGATTATGCTTTAAAACTTGGGTTCTGCCATCTTCGCTGCAAGCATATTGACAAGGGGATAATAACAAAGAATTCTACAAAGAAACCAGGTTGTATTTCCCAATACTGAGCAAAACAGGCATGACTCATCGTGTCGCAGTGACCCTTACAGAAATAGGGATTCCCGAAAATGATGATTCAGGCGCCAGTGAAAGTATTTTTCTCACCGCATGAGGTTATGCTGACTTGATTATTTTAAAAATTGGGATTTTTTTGTGAAATTTGCAACCATGTCAATTAAGGATTTCCATATGAGATGCGAGGCAGCTGAGATTTCTTTATGGTCCTGCATCAATTTGGAATTGAAATGATTGGGAGGAAAAATGTTTTAAAGACAGAATTGGGAATTTTCGATCTGAATCCGATGTGAAGTGAATTTCAATGTATCTCTGTTTAACATGGTTGCAGGGAATGTGTGATTTTTATGCAATCATAAAATCTCAAAAGACAGCATTATTACTAATTTTGATTAAACAACTATTCTATTTTTATGTGATTGATATAAAGATGAAATAATATGTGCCACATTATTGCAGCTCAGTTGGATATATAGTCAAAAGTTGGATATTAACAAAGACAAGTTTGTTTGTTTGTTTGTTTGTTTGTTTAACGCTGCACTCAGCAATATTCCAGCTATATGGTGGTGGTCTGTAAATAATCAAGTCTGGATCAGATAATCACTTGGATATATGGTCAAAAGTTGGATATTAACATTAGACAAATAATGTTTAAAACACTGACATTCAAATACTTTCTGCATTAATACTGTAGATTAAAAATCAATACTAAAATTTGCTGATTTTAAGTAAATATAATGTCATGAGGAGAAAGAAATATGTGAAAGTTTGTCTTCTTCAGTCTGTCTGTTTCGGAGAGAAGAGTTTCACAGCAAAATATGCAGTTTGAGAGAATCAATGCATGTCAAATCTAGTTGAAATTTAAATATTGCAAGAAATGTGTTTAGCCCCTTTACTAACTCCTATTGTAAGAAAATGAAATTTTTAAATAGATATCACTGAGAAGAGGCCATTGATAGTGTTTTTTCAATATGACAGCTGTGGTGGCCATATTGGAAATCACATTCAAGCACTCTTGAACACATTAAGCTGTTATCAGTTGTGGGAACAAGCATATGAAACTGCAACTATCGGTCCAATATTGATGACTACTTCTATTTGTATTTTCCAAAGCTGCTATATTTGATTTCAAGAAGCCTGGTATAAACTTGGTACTCAGAAAGGTGAAGTTTCAGCTGTCTGACCCGTTAAGTTAAAGATATCGTAGAAATCCTTTTCTAAATCAAAGATGGCTATAGTCTGTTTGCGGTGAAAACGTACCGATGAATTTCACTTTAAACAAAAATGTAAATCAAATAAAGAGAAATTAAGATTGCGAATCCTCATAATTTTATCTTGCCATTTCAAAATGTAAATCTCAGATTTTTATTCAACTTAGGATAAAAGTTGTTTAACAAACGATCATAGTTTCAAATTGCTATTATTGGTTTGTATTACAAGGGGGTATGCACATTAAATGAAACACCAAGAACAAGGAGGGTTGGTCTAAGTTAACGCTCATCACGTACTGCACGTGCATTTGTTTCACTGTTCCAACTACTGCGCTTACCCCCTTGTAATACAAACCAATATAAGCAATTTGAAACAATGATCGTTTGTTAAACAACTTTTTTCGTAAGTTGAATAAAAATCTTAGATTTAATTTTTAAATTGGCAAGGTAGAATTATGAGGATTCTCAATCTTAATTTCACTGTATTCGATTTACATTTTTGTTTAAAGTGAAATTCACCGCTACGTTTTCACTGCAAACAAATTATACCTGGTGGCCATATTGAAAGTTTTGAAACTTGCCTCTGACAAATCATGAACACCCTTATTGTATCAAACAACCATGAGCAAATTCAGCTGAATCAATTTAACAATTTCAGAGAAGTTTAAAATTAAAAAAGGTTTATGAACAACGATGATGAACAACATGGAACAGCATAAAACTGTACAAAAATCTACACATAAACATCCTCCTATAGTAATTCACAAAAAAGCATGATCAAAATTAAAAATATACATCACTTCATTGAAATAAACACTTCACGAAAAATATAACAATTAAGAAATTCACAATATTTATTATCATTCCAATTTAATCAAACTTCCGTGTGGCCCCTTTAATGTCCAACTAATCCAAACAGCTGATTCTGTTTAACAGGGTATGAAATCAGCGCTGGAGAATGGCAGAATCCAATGTCAATAAGAATGTCAAAATGTCAAACCAGGGTTCAAGGAGGTAATGGCTATTTTGATTGCCATGATAAATTGTCAATTTGAAAGCGCTGTTAGCGTAGCTCATCTTGCCAACTTTCATTTCCAAACTCGAAAGGTTGATGATTCATGCTTACCTTCCTTGATCTCTACCATGTCAAAGTGAAATTACATTGTAAATTTCATCTAAATGAAAATGTCAAACCCAAAATGTCTCTTTTTTCTTTAAGATTTTATGGTCTGTTTCAAAGGGCAAGATGCTGTGTGACTGATACTGACATAACAAGAATGAAAGCTATCCCCTTTGCCATTTGTGAAATTATAGAAAATTGAAAAATATTGAAATATTTGTATAAAATTATCAACCATGTTGAAATGACATAACTTGTCGGAATTTTTTTGACAAAAACTATGGCTTTGATCACAGGAAAAATATTCTAAAATTAGCCATTTGACCCACTTTCGTCTAACAGTAAATTTAGTGCTGACTCAGCCAATATATACTACTGAAATTAACAAGGTCTTATTTGGATCAGAGACCATATGATATATGACCATCTATTATATGGTCACTGTTTGGATTGATATGAACATGTGCGACACCTATAAAGATGACTCCTAAAGCTCTTTTCTTAAATGTTTCTCCAGACAGAATAGTGTGTCATAAATGGTGACACCCATCATCAATTTCATGGGGAAAATTGATTTTGGTAATAAATCAATCAAATCTGACATTGCGATATGTTTTAGTCAACTGAGTTAATGATTACAATTCAAATAGTGAGATTAAGTGCTTATTTATGATTTTATAAAGTCAATATGATTAAAATGGTTTGAACAAAGCGAGGATATTGTATTAGGTATAAAGTGATTAAATATTCAATTTCCAGTCTTTACTTCATCATGACTAAACAAGATATCTTGTTTCATTGTGATAAAGTACTCACAGATGAAGAAACCCTAGGGAGTGTTCCCTTCTTTGTGTACTTAATGAAGTATGTTACTCAACGGGGGAGCTGGGACGGCTGGTTGAAGTATTTACTGATCATGCTGAAAGCCAGGGTTTGATTCCCAACTTGGTTCCATGGGTGAAGTCAGTGGTGTATTCTACTGTGATATTGCTAAAATATTGGTAAAAGCAGAGTAGAAATCACTCATCAGCTAAACAATTGCTTTGATGGCTAGAATATTTTGTTTTAATACGATTAAAGAAAATGCTTTATAAAATTTATAATAAATTTGTTCCCTTATTCATTATTTATTTATAATTGAGTCATACCTTCCTCTATTCTTTCCTCTTTCCTTCATCATCTGTTCATCCTCCCTTTCTTCCTTCATCATCCATGCACCCTCCCTTCTCTCCTTCATCATCTGTGCATCCTTCTTTCCTTCATCATCTGTGCATCCTTCTTTACTTCATCATCTGTGCATCCTTCCTTCATCATCCATGCATCCTTCCTTCTTTCCTTCATCATCTGTGCATCCTTCCTCATCTACACATCCTTCCTTCATCATCAGTGCATCCTTCCTTCTTTCCTTCATCATCTGTGCAGCCTTCCTTCTTTCCTTCATCTATGCATCCTTGCTTATTTCCTTCATCATCTATGCATTCTTCCTTCTTTCCTTCATCATCTATGCATCCTTCCTTCTTTCCTTCATCATCTATGCATCTTTCCTTCATCATCTGTTCATCCTCCCTTTCTTCCTTCATCCATGCATCCTCCCTTCTTTCAGTCATCATCTGTCCATCCATCCTTCTTTCTTTCATCATATCTGCATCCTCCCTTTCTTCCTTCATCATCTATGCATCTTTCCTTCATCATCTGTTCATCCTTCCTTCTTTCCTTCACCATCCATGCATCTCATCCTTCCTTGAATCTTGTATTGCAACCTTTCTTTCTTCTATCCATTGTGATCCATCCCCATTATTTCCATCATTCACCTATTTCAACTTCCTCATTTCTTCATCCATTCATCCAGCTTTCTCTCCATCCAATCACCATTTTCTCTATCCTTCCTTTGTTCACCCTGTATTCATCCATCCATCCCTCACATAACTTCATCACCAGTATTGAGCACCCTATCCCATCTGCATCAACATGCATGGTTCATATAATTGTACCATATATGTTAATCCTTTCAACTATAACTGATTCATTTACAGGAATCGTCCTGGGCATTGTTGCCTTGTCCCTGATATGTAAATCCATGAAATTAATTTCAAATGGAGACTAACAAACCTGGCGTATATAATGACAGGGTTGTTAATTGCAAATATTGACTCACAGGGATATTGTTACATGCAATTAACCTCAGGTCAATAAAGCATTATCCATGAAATTGACAAGGCACACCTGCTGGGTGATATAGTCTGGGTATATAGCTGGTTATATCACGGACATAAGAATTTGGCTTCAGTCAATGGAAGAGTATGCTGTATCCTTTGTCAATTTTATAAATCCTAAATTGAAAAAAAGATATGACATTTAGCTTGTGAAAGTGAATACTAAGATACTTATATATATTCAGTTTGATCAGCATTCATCAGACGAAGTTCAGTTTAGTTTTGTAGCTCACATGACTGTTCATGTCGTAGTGATTTGTCTGTTTGTCAGTCAATGATGTTTGTATTACAAGGCCTGCAACTACAATACCAATGCAGTTGAAACTATAAGGCCAATGCAGATGAAACTAAAAGGCCAATGCAGCTGAAACTAAAGATGCAGATGAAACTACAAGGCCAATGCAGATGAAACTCAAGGCCAATGCAGATGAAACTAAAGGCCAATGCAGATGAAACTACAAGGCCAATGCAATGCAGATGAAACTATAAGGCCAATGCAGATGAAACTAAAGGCCTATGCAATGCAGATGAAACTACAAGGCTAATGCAATGCAGATGAAACTATAAGGCCAATGCAGATGAAACTAAAAGGCCAATGCAGCTGAAACTAAAGATGCAGATGAAACTAAAAGGCCAATGCAGATGAAACTACAAGGCCAATGCAGATGAAACTAAAAGGCCAATGCAGCTGAAACTAAAGATGCAGATGAAACTAAAAGGCCAATGCAGCTGAAACTAAAGATGCAGATGAAACTACAAGGCCAATGAGATGAAACTACAAGGCCAATGCAACTGAAACTATAAGGCCAATGCAGATGAAACTAAAAGGCCAATGCAGCTGAAACTAAAAGGCCCAGTAGTTATCATTTCTTTCCTCTTCAAGTGAACTACAAGGCCTTTTCTTTGTATCAAGAATATATTGCTCATCTTTGACAGCATTATCAGGAACTGTCAAAAGGTAATTTATCAAATACGGAACTGAACAAAATGACAATTCATATTAGAGACGACCTCACAACCTCATTATCGTTCACTGGCGTGTCGGTTGTTGAAAGTATCAGCTTCCTGTAACATGACCATTCCCTGAGCTTCACCTCATCCTAATGATCACCCGTGGGGAAAGAAAGCTTACCAGATTTGTAAACGGACAAAAAACATTCCCCAAAAAACTAAACATGAACATGACTGTTACATCCAATTACAACATAAAAAATAGATAAAACAAAATCCAAGATGACTCCGAGAGTGACCTAATCATGTGACTCAGGGTTCATGATGTCATCATGTCCAGACAGCTTACTCAACACGTTGATAACAGACCTCGCACAGGTGCATGATTCATTCGTCATTAATTTCTCCCTGTCAACACATCATTTTTATGCTGCAATCCTCCTCATCTAATTCCTTTGTAAAACATACATTATGTATATCATGTTATTTTGTTTTGTTAAGCAGAATTTTAAAAGGGATGTTTTAGATAAATTGTTTTTGTTTTGTACCATACATCAGCATACGTGATGCAGCTTGGTTATTATGTGAGATGGAGAGCATGTCGTTGGGGATGGGAAACAGGGGGGTGGGGTTGCAGGGGGTGTTTGGTGTGGGATGTTGAGTGCCAGGTGTTGGGTGTGGGTTGCGGATTGAAGGGGGTGGGATGGGTAGGTATTGGGTGTGGGTTGTGGTTTGGGGTGCCAGGCGTTGGGTGTGGGTTGGGATGCCAGGTGTTGGGTGTGGGTTGTGGTTTGGGGTACCAGGTGTTGGGTGTGGGTTGTAGGGTATGGGTTTGGGATGTAGGTTTCAGGGCATGGGTGTGGGTTGTGGATTGAAGGGTGTGGGGTGGGTAGATATTGAGTGTGGGTTGTGGTTTGGTGTGTAGGTTTTGTGGTGTAGAGTGTAGTGTATGGGTTTGGGTTTGGGATGTGGGGTGTAGGGTTTAGCATGGAGAATGAGAAGACAATTGAAGGTGGCTGAGGGCCCAAAGGTTATTTTTCATCCAAAGTGTTTACATTTACAAACAAAACTGAAGAGAAAGGTATTCTCTAGCTCATAACAACCACAGTCAAACCCTGAGTGTTAAATAATGATTTTTTACAAAATGAATCGTCACTCCAGGCTGTAAACAATTCTGGTCATTGTCATGATAGTGGACAAACTTCAAGCAAGGATAAGCACTTATACATGCAAAAGCACATGGCGTAAAGCTGTCCTCCATAGCAAATAAAAACAGAGAGATGGATCATGTTATTGTTTAAAAAATACAGATCATTGCAGTGAATAATCTTACTGCATTGAAGAAAGTTATCTCTGTCAGACTGTCACTGGATTCTGTAGATGGAATCGTCTGACAATTCAGCTTTCCATTTTGATAATTCATTGTCAACTTTTTTCACTCTGAAATATTTTATTCTGTTACACAAGAATTTTAAGTAAATGTTCAATTTTGTTTTAATAAATTTGCCACTTTTGTGGAAAATAAGTATCATTGATAAAACGTTCACATTATCGGGACATTCATGTAATTTAGGGGGGGGGAACATGACAGGATGCAGCATAAGGGGGGTGGGGAGAGGGTTTAATGAATTTTATCACAGTTGTACTTTTCAATTAATAACATAAATTTGAATCCCATTTGCCATTTATTACAGGAAGGGGTGGGGCAGCATGAAATATGTTAACTATATTGGGATGAGGTGAGGGGAAAGGGTGGGTTTAAGTTCAGGTGGGTTGGGTTAGGTGTTGGGGACAAGGGAGTTCGGATAAAGATTTGTTGACTGGCTTTTTTAAAAGGAACCATCCAAAAGATTTCACAATTTCTCCATGCACTATAATATACTAAAATATATAAACTGGTTTTGATACTCACCCTAGTAATACCTGCATAACACCTGTGCACACATTCCTTGAATATTTGAATTTTATATCCTGTATCAGCTGATCAATAGTTGTACATACCTGAAATCAAACCCGGCAACATGCACATGACATTCTATGCCATATTTCATGCATATTTTATGCCTTATTATTGGAAATGTTATAAAGGTTTTGGTGCTAAAACATAAAGAGATCTTGGTGCAAAGAGGTTCCTAACTTCCAAAGTTAGGTGTTGCTTTATCAAGCCTTAGTGATAACATGATCCCAACTTCCATTGTTTAACATTGTCATATGTTTGTCACATCGCTAAGATGATGGCAATTTTAACACTTCAACACTGCCTTATTTCAGTAATATGGCTAAGATGATGGTAATTCTAACACTTTAAAGGTCACATGCAACCAAAAATTCAAACATAATTAAAACACAATTATCACTTATTCATGACATATAATATACATTGCTGGTTACGAAAAAAATATATAAACAAAATTATAAGCGTACAATCGCAAATCGAAAGTGCAAAATTGTGTACTTCGGTTTACTTCCAGAGAAACGAAGCAGCCGGGATACCGAACCCAGTCAGAGCGGGTGGGTGTGCACTCAAGTGTGACGGCTGGTTCATTTGCAGATGCCTTCGCGGCTAATTGTGTGTATATATATATAGAGATGTTGGGTTTTGTAAATACATGCTCATTTTTTGTGTATAACATTTTGCAATCAACAGACATCATAACATGTCATGTGTTCAAGTATCACACCTGCCTGTCTGTGTAATTACATAATGTGACAGAGACCGAACTCGGGCCATAAATCAATGCATTTTGTTTATGGTGTATAGCCTGATTGGTTTTAAGTTCAAATTGCATGTGGTCAGTGATAGCAGCTGTGTATTGAATATTGTCATTAGCAGACAGGCAGGCAGACACACAGGTGTCAATAAAACAAGACATTGAGTTTTGTCTGTGACAACGACATATCTATATCACAGTTAGAAATTCTGTCAACGCTAAATAATGACATTGCTTTTAAGTATCGAACTGAGAAAGTGTCTCGGTAAGAAGAACGTGTGGTGAAATAGACAAATGAAATTATATAAACAGTTAATTTACTGTCATAACATATAAAAAGCTCGCTTGTGAGATATCAACAAAACATTAGAAAAATAGCTCACACCAAAGCCTTCACCAAGTATTCACCCGACAACCGCTTCCAAGCTGCGCGAACCTATTTACTTGCGCACGTGCTATGAGCGCAGCCCAGCTGTTGAAACCCGTTTTCCCCAGAAAAGTCTGGGGAAAATTAGTGAAACGTTTGAACTCCGATTTCGCGCGTATTTTTTCATTGCGTTATTTTTCAACTTTATAAGTTGAATTTGCATTTTTGACGATTTGTTTCGGTCTGTCCATACCGAAAGGTATCAGAATCTGCAAAGTTGTGTTTTACGTTGCATGTGACCTTTAACACTGCCTTATTTCAGGAATATCGCTAAGATAATGGTAATTCTCACACTTTAACACTGCCTTATTTCAGTAATATCGCTAAGATGATTGCAATTCTCACAGTTTAACATTGCCTTATTTCAGAAATATCGCTAAGATGATTGCAATTCTCATACTTTAACAATGCCTTATTTCAGTAATATTGCTAAGATGATTGCAATTCTCATACTTCAACTCTGCCTTATTTCAGTAATATGGCTAAGATGATGGTAATTCTAACACTTTAACACTGCCTTATTTCAGGAATATCGCTAATATGATGGCAATTCTCACACTTTAACACTGCCTTATTTCAGTAATATCGCAAATATGATGGTAATTTTCATACTTCAACACTGCCTTATTTCAGTAATATCGCTAAGATGATTGCAATTCTCACAGTTTAACATTGCCTTATGTTTGTAATATTGCTAAGATGATGGCAGTTTTCACACGTTAACACTGCCTTATTTCAGTAATACAGCTAAGATGATGACATTGTCACAGTTAAACACTGGTTGTTCACTGGTCATGAGGGGGACATGCGCTGATGTACCCTCTATGTTTGTTTGTGTTCCCTGTGCCCCAAGGGCGAGGGGAACACAAACATAGAAGGTACATCAACCCATGGGCCCCGAGGGGCCAGTGAATAGCATATTTATCTTACGAAACACCTCAATGTCAATTATGAACTGTTTGAAACACAGGTATTGGATCATAATGAGTACCGGAGTTAGGCAACAGCCAAAACACTACTAACACGAAGTACCAAACGAATTCCCACAGTTAGGCATTTACAGCGGGTAACATAGAAAATGTTACTCACTTGTAAGCGGGGTACATTGATTGGCTCAGCCAATCAGAAAACAACATTTATGTGTGAGGTAAGATAATGATTTATGTTTGTCATATTGCTAAGATGATGGCAATAATTCTCACTAACTTTAGTCATATCTAGTTGTACTGAAAGGCTGACTTAATAAGTTTGTGAATGGTGAATCTACAAATTAAGCATCTGGATGTGGACATTATGTTCTTCCAGTTCTATATCCAGGAACCTGTTCAAACCTTTTAGCCTTGACCAGGTGACTTACTCCATTCTGTAGCATCTGTATTAAATAAAACAAGCAAAATCAATATTTATGATGATTAAAAAATCAAAAACACTTTTGAAGGCAACCTGAAGGTCAATTTCTATCATAACAGAGTGAGTATTGTTTTATGAGTACTAAACATTAGAACAGCATTGAGAACAGGCTGTTCACGCCATACCAAAAGAACTTTAATATCTGACTAAAAGAACCATCTGAAACTGATTTCAATAGGAATACAATGTTCACTTCACGAAAATTATACTACACAAACAATATTTGCATAAAAAAACATAAAAGAACTCCGTAAAGGAATGACATACTGCCATCTGTTATTGATTGAAAGAAATTGCTGAATCAGCCATTTTCATCCTGGGCAAATCGTGCTTGATAAGTTGACCTTTCACCCCACTGTATATGTATATTGAATGTATAACTCCAGCTGCCATTACACAGCCTGTACATAAGACCCAGTTCTTTTATGTAATCGGTTAAGTGCCCAGCTTGTATACATAAAAGTGTGGTAACATTGAGCTGGGCAACTCTTTCAAGGTCATGACCTCATGTTAGTGACCTTTCAACTCTTTGTGGCTTTCACTTTGTGACAGGGATATGACAAGGATGGTTTTATGCCCCATTTAGCAATATTCCAGCTATGGTGTTACCATGTTAGGATCCAAACCCAGTCCTTTGCCATGATGGGTCAATGGTTTACCATTAAGCTACCTTATTGGCTAATTAATAATTGACCAATGAGCTACCAAGGTGGGACTATAGATTTGATAGATTGATTCTAAGATAGATGGATGTTTTGTCCTTGGTCCCTCCACAAAAAAAAGCTATAAGGGATCCTGGCACTGACAAGGGATGTAACTCCTTACAGGTTTTTGAGAAGTCTGAGACACCAATGCCACTTATGATAGTGTGATGGTGTGAAGATATGATGATTGTTATGATGATGATTGTAATTATTATCATACAAACCATACCTGTGCACACTGAGGGATGATTTGGCTGGTTTGTAGTTAATGCCGCACTCAGCAATATTCCAGCTATATGGCGGCGGTCTGTAAGTAATCGTCTGGACAGATAATCCAGTGATCAACAACATGATCATCAATCCACACAACTGGGATATGATGACATGCGTCAACCAAGTCAGCAAGTCAGACCACCCAATCCTGTTAATCGCCTCTTATGACAAGCATGGGTTGCTGAAGACCAGTTCTAACCCAGATCTTCACGGGTCCACTGAAGGATGAAACAAGAGTTCTCATATTGACCAAGTCACATGACGTAGGATGCAGAAGCCAGGGCTGGAATGGACAATCATATCCAGCATGTCTGTGTTTCTTCTTCACTCGCAGGACCGACCCAACATCTCAGAGAAATTCCGATAACAATGGTTTAGTGTTTCAATCTTATATTTTGTTTATCACAAACTCTAAAAACAGGAAAGTAAATATACATGTAATTCCCCTTTTAAGATTGATTTTCATCACAGCCTAGCCTGATTTTCAAACAATTAGGAAAACGCAAATATATTCCTGTATTACCGAGCCAAGAGGTAACAGATCAATGCCCCAAAGTCTGAGCTTAAGCAACCACAACTACTATTTATTGATTCAAGCACTATATATTGACTTCAGACACTGTGGCTTTGTTCTTTGTTTATGTTAAACATTGTTAACATTCCTGTCACGCTTCACAAAATTTCCAAATGCAAAACAGATCTAGGAAAGACAAGTCTTCATAGAGGATCAACTTCTTCACTGTACAAAAGTGACATTTTGGTATAGATACTTATACTATTTTCATTATTGAAAATGGCATAAGTATCTATACCAAAATGTTGCTATTGTACAATAAAGAAGTTGATCCTCCATTAAGACTTGTCAACTTCTAGAATGCCTCTCAAACAGTTTAAAACAGATCTACTTTTATCACCAACTTCAACAGTTTTAAAAAACTAATTTAAAAATTGATACTTTATTTTTATTTTTTATTTCAACTACCTACCCATATTTTGTGTTCTAAATGGTATTGTGTATTCAAATATTAATGGGTAAATTAACTAATTGGAAGAAAATGTCCTGAAGTACAGGGCTTATGGCAACCAGTGTCATGGAACCAGGAAGGCTTTCTAAATAATATAATGGGTGCTGTGAAGAGCAGGATAAGTTTATTGCTGATGTCAGCGCTATCTCAGTTACATGACAGCTGTTAAACCTGGTCACAGCAATGACTTGTAAATATATACAGCATTGTACTGACAAGCCTGGAAACACAGGGGCACCTGAACGATTGTGTGTTTGTGTGTGTGTTTGGTGTGTTGTATGTGTTATGCTGTGTGTGTGTTATTCTGTGCTGTATGTTATGCTGTGTGTGTGTTGTGTTGTGTTGTATGTGTTATGCTGTGTCATGTGTGTGTTGTGTTGTATGTTATGCTGTGTCGTACGTTTTGCTGTGTTTGTGTTTTTGTGTGTGTTGTGTTTGTGTGTGCGGTGCTGTGTTGTGTGTGTGTTGTATGTGCTTGTTGTGTCCTCTGTATGTTTGTGTGTGTGCTGTGTATGATTGTGTGAGCCTGTGTCTTTGTGTGTGTGTGGTCTATGTTGTGTGTCTGTGTTTGATGTGTTTATTTAATTGTGTATGCATGTATGTGTGCACATGTGTGTTTGTGTGTGTACATGTATGTGAATGTATGTATGCAAGTTCTGGGTCCTATGTGTTTTATGTATATGCTTTCTGTGTGTGTGTGTGTGTGTGTGTGTGTGTGTGTGAATGTGTGTATTTGTGTGTGTGTGTGTGTGTGTGTGTGTGTGTGAATTGTGTGTATCTTGTATGTGTTTTGTGTGTAGTGTATAAGTTTGTATATATGTGATTTCTTAAGGAAAAAATATTAATAAGAGTAATGAAAAGACTAAAGACAACCATTCTTGTAAATGTACAATTAATGATTTTCGAAGTAATTATTTGTAGATAATGGATCAAATATGGCTATATCGTGTCATCATTTGTGTACCGGTAATATCAAGTGAATTGTCAGCTAATCAATGAAGATGTAGCAATAATGATGGTAGCAATATCAAACTGACTAATTACAAAAACTCCGTAGAATATTTGAAAAAATGAAATTGGATTGGGTGCCAAATTCAGGACCCATGTGGTTTTTTATTCTTTAATCATAAATCATGATTCTCAACTTGTGGCAGGCAATCAATAGATATCGTCATTTTTTAGTCTAAAAAGAATCAAGAAGCATTAGCAGTGGCCAATCAGCTGTCATATATTTGCAATGTCACAAATAAAAAAAATTCGGGGTCATCTTGTCAATTTTCATCGCAATCACTGCATTGAAGAACTGGAGATTCTTTAAAAAAGATTTGAGGAAATGATTTATTAAACAGATTCTCATATGCACTATTTAGGAAGTACATTTCAAAATGCCTGAGATTATTAGATGATATTTCAATGTTTAATTTCTATTGTTTGTTTTGGATGGAGGGATGGAGGGCTAGATTTTGATGGTTTTAGTTTAATGATAGATTGGAATAGATGGTTGATTATTGAGGAGGGATGGAGGGCTAGATAGATTATTTGGATGGTTGGTTTAGATTCTGGATGGGTTTTTAGATTATTGGATGGAAACTGGCTGGGTGGTTAGATTATTAGATGGTTGGGTGGTTAGTTTAATGTTTAGATTCTGGAATAGATGGATGTTTAGATTATTGGATGGAGGGATGGAGGGCTAGATTATTGGATGGTTGGGTGGTTAGATTATTAGATGGTTGGGTGGTTAGTTTAATGTTTAGATTCTGGAATAGATGGATGTTTAGATTATTGGATGGAGGGATGGAGGGATAGATTATTGGATGGTTGGTTGGTTGGTTTGGTACAAACTTTATTCACATGTGAGTGAAGTTTTACACCATTATAACAACATTCCAGCCATATAACATCTGGGAAGTGCAAAAAAGTGGGCTTCACATTCGACATGTTTTAGGCATCGAACCTGTGCCTTCAGCATTATGAGAAAAACAGCTTCAACCACAAGGCCAACTATCGACACAGTTTAGAGACATTCTTTGGAGTCTCATAAAATTATAATAAAAACATATATATACCACCCATCAAAAGTTTAGACTCACTTAAAGAACTCACTATATGTTATGTATATATGTATGGTTACATCGAAGATGAATTTCTCCACTAACTTGGGGGAACCAACTGCAAACCTGATGCAGATGGGTTCCACGAGGATTATGCATCAAATTGCTGAAAAGCATGTGCAGATATCGTGCATGTGAACAGCTGTGTCTTGGTGTTGAGTTTTGTTAAGAATTCGCCAATTTTCACTGAGTTTCACCATTTATTGAACTCATGAGAATAATCTTTTCAACGTTATGAATTTGTTCTACAGGCAGTGTATGAAATAAGCCAAAATCCAGACAGACATCAGCGCTGGTAACTTCAAAATGTTACCAGCCCAAAATGGATTTAACCAGACCAAATATGGTGAATTTACTCAGATGTATGGAACATCTGAAATTTTTACCAGACCATCGGGCTGGCTAGCTGTCAGAAAAATCTAGACTGTCTCAGGTGGTCTAGCGGTCCTTATTTCATACACTGCTACAAGACATCAGTTCATGTGTAAACAGTACCTTTAAACAGTATGAAATACTTTGCAATATCTTGTTTAGAACAGTTGACTGAAGTAAGTGGCAAAATTTACACTAGTGAGTCTAAACTTTGATAGGTAGTATATAGAAATATATGAACAGATTCCAGGTCAAATCATGACAGTGACTGAATGTTGTTTTAAGCCACCACCAGCAACACATATGACCTTGTACATATTCCTACAGGGCCGGTGGGGTAGCCTAGTGGTTAAAGCGTTTGCTCGTCACGCCTAAGAGACCCGGGTATGATTCCCCACATGGGTACAATGAGTGAAGCCAATTCTGGTGTCCCCTGCCATGATATTGCTGGAATATTGCTAACAGTGATGTAAAATTAATCTCACTCACTCACTCACAATTCCTACAGCTAATGGTGTCAGTACATCCGTTATCTCAAAGCACCCAACAGGTCAAATGAAAAACTGATAAGACGGCATTAAACAATATTTGATGACCCAATTAGCATCAGTTTCACCTGGGCTAATATATCTGTGGGGAAAGTTCATTAAGTGTGTCTTCTCATAATCTTAGTTTGTACAACATTTTATAACGAGGCATTTTGACTAATTCTACTAGATTACACATCTAAAGGTCATAGTCATGTGTAATTATGAGTTTATTTCTAAACTATTTTGCGCCATTTTCAGTATGATAGTATGTTTGAAGTGCTACACCATAATAACAATGGCCTTTGGTCCTAATTTTAATGACATTTCAGGGGTGGTGGGATAGCCTAGTGGTTCATGCATTTGCCTATCCCACAAAGACCTAGGGTTGATTCCTCGTGAAACCCATTTCTGGTGTCCCCTGTCATCATATTGCTAGAATATTGATATAAATGACATAAAAAGTTCTCACTTGTTTATTTCAAAGGCACTCAACTTTGTATAAGGCTGTTGACATTTATTTCAATTAAAAAAATTAAGATTTAATGGCTGTATTGAATGCTAATCATAATGACAGCATCTCCAAGTAGCCAGTCCTCAGCTGAAATAACTAGACTATCCCAAGCCAAAGTTGAATAATATTACTTCCATTTCCCTAACTCATCAATCCTGGCCCAAACCCTGTTCCAGATTAACTGTCATCTCTTTAATAACCCACAGCTCTGGTCTGCTTCCACCATTGCATAATGACCTTACCCCTGACCTTGCCTGACCTGACCAGTGACCTCTCATGACCCCTCACTGCTGACTGCCCATCCCCTGCTGAGCTGTGGTCAATACAGACGTATCAACCGGTCAGTTATTGTAATAGTGTGGCTGCATGGGGTGATATGGTCAATAACTCCGCGGTCAATGGCTTTGGTATGTCTATTGATACCTACATGGTCAGGGCTTGACCTGGATTTAGAGATTTAGATATCCGTGAAAGCTGTTAATCCTTTCACCTGCTAAAACTTTCCTGTTTCACTTCAGACAGGATTAGGAGTGGACAGTGATGCGGGTTTGTGGGATATGAATTTGCAATTTGATATCACCAGGAATGGGTTTGTTTGCATACAGTGAAGGTCATTAATGGATAGGATAGGATAAGATATTTATTACATAGCATTCCATGACGGAACAGTGGCAATATTGTATAAACCACAAATTCAAACATAGTAGGTACTAATATATAGAAATACAGATACATTTCACATATACTGGACAAAATAAGTTAGGGATATTGGTATTTTTATGATTGATATTTAATCAGCGTGTCAATGAATGAATAGATCATTACCCATAATTTCAAAATTTATATATATCCCTAACTATTTTTGTCCAGTATATAAATGATGTACATTATAACAGTTTCACAAATCAAATGGAGTATAAATCATGGAACCAATATGAGGGGACTATGGTAATACACAGAAAGGTAATACTATGGTAATACACAGAATTCATTTAAAATTGTAAATATGATGACATATTTTGGAAATTGTTTCAGGACTTCTGTTTGTGAGTGAGTGAGTTAAGTGTTACATTGCTTTTAGCAATATTCCAGCAATATCACGGCAGGGGACACAAGAAGTGGACTTTCTGTTTGTGATTTTTTTTCTAAAATGTTATTTTTTAGAGAGTGTAGCACATTCTTGATCATGATGAAGCATTATTTGTAGAAGGGATTCTCTTTATTTGCTATACTTTGTACAGGATATTACATGGTGGTGTTCATCTTCTAAGACATTACACATTTCACAGAGACGTTGTTCTAGCGGGGTTGCAGGTTCACCCTTTGTGATCCACAAAGCTACTTAAAACAGTAGCTGCAGAACAATTCAATAACATGAAAATATGCTGACTGATCAAAAATAATAAATTTTTCATCAATAGATTTGAAATCAATGCTATCCTCTGTGGGGCGAAGGACATATTTGTCACCTTAATTCTCATACTCCCTGTCTCTGTAACAGCCATTTTCATGGGTTTGTGGTGGATTTATGGGGTTTTTTCTTCCTAAATATTTTATTTTATTTATTGACAGTTAGAATTTAGACTTGCCCATGTTTTGTAGACTCTGCTGGACTGAAGAAGCCCAGATTTGCCAAAGTGTGGTAGACATAAATGGATTAATTTTTAAAACAACTTAATTTAGGATGTGGAGGAATGACTTTAACTGTATGTCTCTCTCTCTCTTTCTTTCTCTCTCTCTTTCTTGCTTCTTTTCTCTCTTTGTTTCTCGCTCGCTTGCTTTCTTTCTCTCTCTCCCTCTCTCGCTTGCTTTCTTTCTGTTTCTTGCTTTTTTTTCTGTTTCTCACTTTCTTTCTTGCTCTTTCTCTCTCGCATGCTTTCTCTCTTTCTCACTCTCTACCTCTCTTGCCCACTTTCTCACTCTTTCTCATTCTTTCTCCCTCTCTCTCTCTCTCTCTTTGTTTCTCGCTCACTCGCTTTCTGTCTCTTTCTCTCTCCCTCTCGCTTCTTTCTCTGTTTCTTGCTTTCTTTCTTTTTCTTGCTCTCTCTCTCTTTCTCTCCTTATCAGCATCAAAACAGTTTGTTTTTAAAACAATTTCAGATACTGAAATATTTATATCACACACAAAAAAAACACAAAAACATTGATGTATCATGGATGTCCCAGGAATGGATAAAACTGGATAACATCCAGTAGAACAGTAAATGGCTATGAGAGGATGAATATCATTATCTATCAGTATTTACATTGCAGTCAATGTTGAATTCACCACTTACAAAAACAGAGTTTTCAGGAGTTATTCATGAATTATTCATTCAAATGCACAATATTTGATAATATCTGTGTCATCGAATCTTCTGTCTTCTCTGAATTTTTAAACGTTGCTAGAATTTCATTATTTGTGAAAAAAACAACAATTTCAACAACATAGCACAAAAGCTAGCCTTGCTAAAAGGCTGTACTGAGGACTAAGCCCATGGATGTATAGTAATTCTATCCTTTAAAGAGGCAAGTCTAGATAAGCGGACAGTACAGTCTGTTAAAGCGATATTTATATTTCTTTAGAAATTATCATTTAAACTATTAATTGTTACCTTAGAGACTTGTGCAAGTCTGCTTAAAGTATAACATGCTTGTTACTAGGAGCCAACTGAATGGCTGTTCACATTATCTACACCAGCTGGATGGAGAAAGTGAGTTAAATGGTAAATGCAGTTGTTTTAAACTTTGGCCCACAAACACTAACAACCGAATCTAGTGTAATTCAGTTTATATTCAGACATGAATAACAGTGGAGAATGGATAAATAGAGGAAAATTGTTAGTTTTATTGTAACATTCAGCAATATTTCATTTATATGACGTTGGTACATTTTAAATCATTGTTTAGATCATCATTATAGAAAAAATATTATTACTTCCTGGTGACTACTAGCCACATAGCTGGGTACTGAGACATATTTTGCTCAAATTTAATATTAACAATTCCAAAAATTTCAGAATCAGATCCATCCTGTTTAAAATGCAGTTTAAAACAGGTTTAAACTCACTCACTCACTCACCCAACCCAATACCACCCACCCACCCACTCACTCACTCACTCACTCACTCTAGTCTGTCTCACAGTCCCTGACTCACTCACTCTAGTCTGTCTCACAGTCCCTGAATTATATATTTTCCTTCCGACCAGCCCTTCGTGTAACAATTCACCTCTAAACAAAGCAGTTCTAGATTTCAACCATGCTCACTCAAGCTCCTTCTGAGATCTAATAAAGTTCTTGCTTCCATCAGAATTATACATTTTCAGGGACTAAACATAAGTCTACCACAATGGCTACACCCCTATTTTTGGCTCAGCATGACATTCCAAGTTGCCAATATGAGGAGGAATCCTAACAGTGCCAACTCCCCTATAACACAACATGACAGTAATATTTATGGAGCCACATGCTCGGACTGTCAGTTATGTCTATATGTCTACTTATAGCATGAATTATCACGCTAGCCGAGTATCAGGTTACATCATCAGTGCTGCTGGCCACTCTGCTTATGGCCTCTCAGCTGGAGAAATACATAAATCAGGATATACACAACCGTGGCCTTCACTGGACAGGAGCTGCAGCTCACCTGGGTCTCCTTCTGTGAAGCAATGTTAGCACTTGATTACCATAGTTAGCTGGGTCTAAACGAGTAATCTTAGCACAACGATTACTGTAGTTAACTGGGTCTAACGAGTAATCTTAGCACAACGATTACTGTAGTTAACAGGGTCTAAACTAGTAATCTTAGCACAACGATTACTGTAGTTAACAGGGTCTAAACTAGTAATCTTAGCACAACGATTACTGTAGTTAACTGGGTCTAACAGAGTAATCTTAGCACAACGATTACTGTAGTTAACTGGGTCTAACAGAGTAATGTTAGCTCAATGATTACTGTAGTTAACTGGGCCTAACAGAGTAATCTTAGCACGATTACTGTAGTTAACTGGGTCTAAACGAGTAATCTTAGCACAACGATTACTGTAGTTAACTGGGTCCAACAGAGTAATCGTAGTGCAATGATTACTGTAGTTAACTGGGTCTAACAGAGTAATCTTAGCACAACGATTACTGTAGTTAACTGGGTCTAACAGAGTAATGTTAGCGCAACGATAACTGTAGTTAACAGGGTCTAACAGAGAAATCTTAGCTCAATGATTACTGTAGTTAACTGGGTCTAACAGAGTAATCTTAGTGCAATGATTACTGTAGTTAACAGGGTCTAACAGAGTAATGTTAGCTCAATGATTACTGTAGTTAACTGGGTCTAACAGAGTAATCTTAGCTCAATGATTACTGTAGTTAACAGGGTCTAACAGAGTAATGTTAGCTCAATTATTACTGTAGTTAACAGGGTCTAACAGAGTAATCTTAGCACAATGATTACTGTAGTTAACTGGGTATAACAGAGTAATGTTAGCTCAATGATTACTGTAGTTAACTGGGTCTAAACGAGTAATCTAAGCACAATGATTACTGTAGTTAACTGGGTCTAACAGAGTTATGTTAGCGCAATGATTACTGTAGTTAACTGGGTCTAAACGAGTAATCTAAGCGTAATGATTACTGTAGTTAACAGGGTCTAACAGAGTTATGTTAGCTCAATGATTACTGTAGTTAACTGGGTCTAAACGAGTAATCTAAGCACAATGATAACTGTAGTTAACTGGGTCTAACAGAGTAATCTTAGCACAACGATTACTGTAGTTAACTGGGTCTAACAGAGTAATCTTAGCACAACGATTACCATAGTTAACTGGGTCTAACAGAGTAATCTTAGCACAACAATTACTGTAGTTAACTGGGTCTAACAGAGTAATCATAGTGCAATGATTACTGTAGTTAACTGGGTCTAACAGAGTAATCTTAGCACAACGATTACTGTAGTTAACTGGGTCTAAACGAGTAATCTTAGCACAACGATTACTGTAGTTAACTGGGTCTAACAGAGTAATCATAGTGCAATGATTACTGTAGTTAACTGGGTCTAACAGAGTAATCTTAGCACAACGATTACTGTAGTTAACTGGGTCTAACAGAGTAATCTTAGCACAAACGATTACTGCAGTTAACTGGGTCTAACCAGTAACATAGTAAATCGATTAACTGGGTCTAACAGAGTAATCTTAGTCTTTACTTTAGTGAACTGACGTCTACAACGAGTAATCTTGCTGCATTTACTGTAGTTAACTGGGTCTAACAGAGTAATCTTAGTGCAATGATTACTGTAGAAGCTAACAGGGTCTAACAGAGTAATCTTAGCTCAACGATTACTGTAGTTAACAGGGTCTAACAGAGTAATCTTAGCACAATGATTACTGTAGTTAACTGGGTCTAACAGAGTAATCTTAGCGCAATGATTACTGTAGTTAACTGGGTCTAACAGGTAATCTTAGCACAATGATTACTGTAGCTAACTGAGTTTAGCACAATGATTACTGTAGTTAACTGGGTCTAACAGAGTAATCTTAGCACAATGATTACTGTAGTTAACTGGGTCTAACAGAGTAATGTTAGCGCAATGATTACTGTAGTTAACAGGGTCTAACAGAGTAATCTTAGCGCAATGATTACTGTAGTTAACAGGGTCTAACAGAGTAATCTTAGCGCAACGATTACTGTAGTTAACAGGGTCTAACAGAGTAATCTTAGCACAACGATTACTGTAGTTAACTGGGTCTAACAGAGTAATCTTAGCACAACGATTACTGTAGTTAACTGGGTCTAACAGAGTAATCTTAGCAACGATTACTGTAGTTAACTGGGTCTAACAGAGTAATCTTAGCACAATCGATTACTGTAGTTAACTGGGTCTAACAGAGTAATGTTAGCACAATGATTACTGTAGTTAACTGGGTCTAACAGAGGTAATCTTAGTGCAATGATTACTGTAGTTAACTGGGTCTAACAGAGTAATCTTAGCACTAAATGATTACTGTAGTTAATCTTAGCACTTAGACAACGACACTGTAGTTAACTGGGTCTAACAGAGTAATCTTAGCACAACGATTACTGTAGTTAACTGGGTCTAACAGAGTAATCATAGTGCAATGATTACTGTAGTTAACTGGGTCTAACAGAGTAATCTTAGCACAACGATTACTGTAGTTAACTGGGTCTAAACGAGTAATCTTAGCACAACAATTACTGTAGTTAACTGAGTCCAACAGAGTAATCGTAGTGCAATGATTACTGTAGTTAACTGGGTCTAACAGAGTAATCTTAGCACAACGATTACTGTAGTTAACTGGGTCTAACAGAGTAATGTTAGCGCAACGATAACTGTAGTTAACAGGGTCTAACAGAGAAATCTTAGCGCAATGATTACTGTAGTTAACTGGGTCTAACAGAGTAATCTTAGTGCAATGATTACTGTAGTTAACTGGGTCTAACAGAGTAATGTTAGCACAATGATTACTGTAGTTAACTGGGTCTAACAGAGTAATCTTAGCACAATGATTACTGTAGTTAACTGGGTCTAACAGAGTAATCTTAGCGCAATGATTACTGTAGTTAACAGGGTTTAACCCATATAGAATAGTGATCTTAGCACTTGATCACTGTTGTTAACAGGGTCTAACAGAGAGAGATGGTAGTGATCTTAGCACTTGATCACTGTTGTTAACAGGGTCTAACAGAGAGAGATGGTAGTGATCTTAGCACTTGATTACTGTTGTTAACAGGGTCCAACAGAGAGAGATGGTAGTGATCTTAGCACTTGATCACTGTTGTTAACAGGGTCTAACAGAGAGAGATGGTACTGATCTTAGCACTTGATCACTGTAGTTAACATGGTCTAACAGAGAACAACGGACCCAAATCATGACTACTTCAGTCTGTGGTTACCAGTGACGAAATCTAGGAAGAATCTCTGATTCATACCAACAATTGTGTGATAATAGGTAGAAGAAACCAGTGTGTCCATCCATCTGTTTCCTTTAGGAACTGCCAGATTATGTTCAGTTTCAAGATACACAAAGTCAATATGCTGCCAGAAATGGTTCAGTCATTTGTGATGTGACTTTAGAAACCTGACTGGCTAAGAGAAAGCTTAACTGACATAATCTTTTAGGGAGGTTTTCGTACTTTAAGGAGGTCATGGTAGAAAGTATTATATCTAAAAATATTTCATGATATTATCTGCAGTGACTCCACAAACAGCTTCAAGAAAAGTTTTGTTCCCTCTGATTAGAAATTAGTAGACGTAACATAGTGTGGATTGATTTTATCTGATGATTCAAATTTGTGGCACCAAGATGCCAGAAAGACACAAAGCTGTTCTGATTGACTTCATTCCAAAGAAACAGAACTATTTCCATTGCAAACAAGAGTTCAGAATATTTTAAAATCTTGATTACTAGTGCGCTAAATTCACAAATACAAGTCTAAATTCAAATTACAACAGAACCACATATAAGAACAGGTTAAAATATGCACGTGCTTAATCAACAAAACATTACAATTTGTTTACTTTGACCAAAATCTGAGAAGGCTCATTAAGATAAGGCCAGACAAATTTTATTTCTTGTTTTACGGGTTTTTGTCGTCAGAAAACTTAAAGGCAGGAGGGAAAAAAACAATAAAGATAAAATGACCAGCCAAAGAAATATTCCTTCTAAATACTAAAAATTTTACTTTTGGGAATTTATGAAGTGTATATGGGGCAAAAAACAATCTAAAAGAAGTTTTCTTGTAAGTTTTCATTTTTGGCCAATAAAAACATAAGGATTTTATTTTTTGAGCAGTGAAAATTAATTAATATTTTTTTTCTTATTCTTGAAAAAATACAACCCAGCGGATCTCTAAAACAAGAAATATAATTGGTCTGGCCTAAAAAGGTAAAAAATGTCGGTCAGCTTTAGCAAAAGTGCAACTCCGCAACCTTGAGTTTCTGACACAGAAGAATCACAGCATGTACAAGAAAATCAGCTGATTTATAGCCACCAGGGAGGATATAACAAAGTTTATATCCTCATCAATTACCAAACAATGTTTAATTGCTCAACACTGACTGGTCAAAGCAACACCCCCCACAGGGGGTCAGTTGTTACTGACTGTGAAGTAAAGCTCTGGGAATGACTATGCTGGTATATATCAAATTTCACGACTTTCCAGGAATAAGTGGGAATTGTGGTATCTGCCTTTAAACATGTCTGTTGTTGAGTGATGTGGGTAAGTGCGATTGCCCCATAGTGGGAAGATGGTTCTAATTGTTACCAACACTGTTTTAAAGCCTTGAAAATTGCTTAGCTGGCATATGTCAAATGTAATGGCGTTTCATTACGTGGTCCAGCACAATTACATGAGGGATGAGGCAGAAACCGTTCCATTTGCCCCGATTGGAAATGTCGAATTTTAAAGTTGGGGTAATAATGGTTGAAATTATCAGACATTTTCAAGCAGCCTTTTCCCCTTCTTACATCTGCACTTGCAGAACTTATGACACAATCAAATATATAAATATGACAAAAATGAGTAATGAAATCAGAATTATGAAAAATTTAAGTTTGAGCAAATCTGTGACTCAAGATGAATTTTTTTACCATTTGTTTACATGAATTTTATTTACATTTACAAAAATCAGCTTTGTTCAAAGACATTTTAATCGCCAAACATAACAAAACGTTATCTTTAAATCTCCCCTTTAACTAATTTTAACCTTTTGTATTTGTAGTGGCAATGAAATGTCCCAGTCCAAAAATTGAAATTGAACCATGGATTTTCTGATCCAAAGTTAAATGTCTTGTCCATATGACCAAAGAGATTGACCCCTACAGACAAAGGTAAGGATATCTTTACTCTGTGGGCAACTTTGTGTGTGAGTGCAGTGTGTGTTAGTGAGTGTGTCTGTGTGAGTGATGTATGTGTCTGAAGGAGAGAATATGTGTGTTTCTGAAAAACACACAGCTCTCGCACGGACTTACACTCACTAACTCCACCATCCCTCCCCCTCTCGCTCCCTCCCTCCCTTGCTTGTTCACTCACTCACTCACTCGACCCATGAAGGTCCGGGTTAGAAATGATCTTGTAAGAGGCGACTAACAGGATCGGGTGGTCAGGCTCGCTGGCTTGGTTGACACATGTCATCGGTTCCCAATTGCGTAGATCGAAGCTCATGCTGTTGATCACCAGATTGTCTAGTTCAGACTCAATTATTTACAGACTGCTGCCATATAGTTGGAATATTGCTGAGTGCGGCGTAAAACTATACTCACTCACTCACTCACTAACTCACTCACGCACTCATCCATCATCTGGAGGGTCTTGCCAGTTGGGGGTACAAATCTATCTTACTCACTCACTCATCATCTTTGGGGACCTGCTGGAATATTGCTGAGTGCGACTACAAACTAAACTCACTCACTCATCTGGAGGGTCTTGCCAGGAATCTATCTTAATGATGGTATTTGTATCACCTTCCCAATGGTAACTGTGGAGACAGCCTCACAAACTATATCGACAAAATCAAGACCTATGATTGACATCCTTTGAGTGTTTCCAATATTGTTCAAGCTTCTAAGGCAATGTTTAGCTCAGTATGCATGAACTCATTTTCAAGTAAGCACAAAATACTAACTGTCTCTTTAATCAACCCATTGTAAAAAGCTGCACACTTTGAAGTACCAGAATTGAACAACCAGATCATTTGCAAGGAAGGACTTTTTTAACAATCATAGACTCAGTCTATGGCTGGCGGTCTTTCAAAACATTTACTTCTGATTAAATTTAAATAAACTTTGGATTGTGGTCTGCATTATTCAGCATTTTCCTTCCTTTGATCAAAATGATTGTTTCTTTTGAAAGATAAAGTTTTTTAATCTCTTGCCTAAACAGAATTCAGAAAGCTTGTGGCTTGTGTGTACCAAGAAGAAGACTAATCTTCTTCTGCCACTGTCAGTGTTCCACTCTACTTGACACACAAACTCCATTGTTAACAGAAAACAATACTTTTTAATTTCCTTTGTCACTAAACCAAATGTGCGTGAACGTCATAAAAGGGACAGCCTTTTTTAAAAATTTATATTCCTCCTTATCTTTTATGTTTTTCCAAAGTCTTTTTAACATTTTTAATTATTACTTTTTTCACTTAGGGTTGATTTATATTCAACTTGCCTTTTCTGGTGTGACGTTCTTTTTCAGACTAATATCTTTGAAAGGGTTTTGGAGATAGTGTTTTTAAGGTTTTGTGTTGGTAAAAGCTTATTTCAATGCTAGGTTAAGTGGATATTATAATTTTGTGACTTTGAGTGAGTGGCCATACATCAAGTATAGAAGAAAGAGGGTCAATTAGTCAGTTCCTCGTGTGGAATCAACCAAATGTACTTACAACACTATGGCGTTTTTATTTAGGCAAAATATTTTTTTAAACATTGTTTTAAAAAAAGACACAAAAAAATTAATAAAAAAACAAATGTGGAGTGTAACCTGTGGCACTATGGTGTTCTATTTGGACTACTTTAAAAAAGAAAAAGAAAGATGAAACATTATGTAAGAAACACCAAATATAATCAGAATTGCACTAAAACCTTATTGGCTGAAAAATTGACATACCTGTGAGAAAATTCGTTACAATTGATCATATTCTCGACAAGCTTAACAAGTGTACATGTACGAACAGGAGTGACGGTTACAGCCTGTTCATATTTGAAGCATTTGCTCGTCACGCTGAAGACCCAGGTTCGATTCCCCACATGGGCACAATGTGAGACGCCCATTTCTGGTGTCCCCCACCGTGATATTGCTGGAAGCTTGCTAGACCAAACCCACCCTCATTTAAGAAACTGCTGACCACTCGTGAAGGTCCGGGTTAGAATTGGTCTCCAGAAACCCATGCTTGTCGTAAGACGCGACTAACAGGATCTGTCGGTCAGGCTCCCTGACTTGGTTGACACATGTCATCGTATCCCAATTGCATGCTCATGCTGTTGATCATTGGATCATCTGGTCCAGACTCAATCATTTACAGACTGCCCCCATATAGTGCTCCGTTAAACAACAAACCAACCAATCTTTTTAAGAAACTGCTGATGCAATGGTGATGGCTTCCACTGACAATCTGTTCACTTTCATCTGTCCCATGGGCCGTTGGGGTAGCCTGGCTGGTTAAAGTGTTCGCTCGTCATGCCAAAGGCCCGGGTTCAATTCCCCACATGGGTACAATGTGTGAAGCCCATTTCTGGTGTCCCCAGCCATGATATTACTGGAACACTGCTAAAAGCAACGTAAAACCCAACTCCCTCACTCACTCACTCTAAATGAAGCAAGCCCAGATTTTCCCTGAGACTGAATCTCCCACTTTATTGGGCAACTTTTCAACTTTAATGGAGTTCCTGTTTCTGTTAAAATTATATATTTACCTTCTCTCCATCAGCAAGATGACTGTATAATATGTAATGTAGTCTGTCTCACAGCCCCTGAACCACATTATTTTCCCTACTGCCTAGCCCTCCCTGCAATGAATTCTATCTCCCAGTCCCTGAACCACATTATTTTCCCTACTGCCAAGCCCTCCCTGCAATGTATTCTGTCTCACAGTCCCTGAACCACATTATTTTCCCTACTGCCTAGCCCTCCCTGCAATGTATTCTGTCTAACAGCCCTGAACCACATTATTTTCCCTACTGCCTAGCCCTCCCTGCAATGTATTCTGTCTCACAGTCCCTGAACCACATTATTTTCCCTACTGCCTAGCCCTCCCTGCAATGTATTCTGTCTGTCTTTTCCAGTCCCTGAACCACATTATTTTCCCTACTGCTGCCTCCTCTGTTTTTTGTCTCATCCATGATTGAACGCCTAGCCCTCCCTGCAGTCTCAGATTTCCTCAGCTTCTGAATCACACATCACTGGGGCTCCTTTTCAATTTAAATGGAATAAATCAAAATGATACTTATTCAGGGACTAAACATTAGTCTATATGTAAAGGTCAACTATACTGGAGCACATCAAGCTGGATTTAAATTGTTCAACCACCTCTTTGCTGGTCTTCAAACTGAAATTTTATGATTCACTTTTTAACAGTTAAAGATACATCAATTTCTTTGTGACTCATGAGGTAATTATTATAAAACATTATTACACACTTTTGAGTGTCAATAATAGTCAACTGATTGAGCAACATACACCCTATTTACTTTTTACACCCAACAACAGACAAATAAACACAGGATGAGACGTGACAAGGACCTTTTTTTGTCCCATAAGATCTACATTACAACTGGCAAAACCTTCAAAAATTATTCTGATATCAAATACGTATATGTGAACGGTAGACTAACATCTACTCCCTGAAATGAACATACTTTACAGAAAAAAATGTTCATAGTAAAATAAATATAATATAATGAAAAGGAGCCATGAGACTTTCTTCGTTTTCAGAAGCCGTGGATATCTACACTTGCCACATTTTCTAGACTTGCATAGGTTTTCTTGGATATATTTGCTTCAGGGTCTGTATGACGGACTAGGTCTGTAAGACAGTCAAGATGAATGGGAGCTCAAGCATCTTTTTCAATACATGTCTTGTTTATGTGTCATTTGATTTGTTATAAGTCGAAAATTAGTGAGTGAGTGATTGAGTTGGTTTTACGCGGCTTTTAGCAATATTCCAGTAATATCACTGTGGGAGACACCAGAAATGGGCTTCACACGTTGTACCCACGTGGGGAATCAAATCAAACCCAGGTGCTTTAACAACTGGGCCTCTCCAAAACATAATCTATATGTAAGGATAAAATACATCTGTTTAAAAGCCTTATTTTAAAAGTCTTCATATCAAGCATTTTTTAATTATTCTAAGAAGAGGAAAACCTTGACCAAACTGGGTATCTTGGAAGATGTACATGAAGTCAGTAAAACCATATGCTAAGAAAATCACAGACTTGCTCACTGATAGATGTTCTCTTAAATTTGGAATATCAGGCTTTTCATTTCCTTTTAACCATTCTTGTGTACTTAAACATGCTGGACACGAAAACAAACAAAACTTGCAAGAGTACGCAAGTCAAACGATAGTTTCCAGTCGTTGAGAAATGTTTGATGATTTTCACCTCATTATCAGAAAGTTTTCCACATCTTTAAACTTTGATTTTTCCAGTCTGTCAAACATGGCCCTTATCCTACTTCTCCCTTGAATTTAATCTTAATTCCGGTGTATTTGTTCCTCCAGATGAAACAGTCCTGTTATCTGTAAGCATGGTTAGACCAGCGCCTTTCATCTTCCTGTCCACCACGTGTCAGTAGCTGCTCTCAGTGTTCTGCCCAGCGGTCATTATAGTGTGTTACACAGGGGGTTGGTGGTCAGTCAGTGGTGAGTTACACAGTGGGCTGGTTCAGCCGGTCAGTCAGCGGCTGTCAACTGGTATAAGTAGTTGTATAAGAACGTCTAACATGAGTTAATTACTTGGTTTGGCAGGGAGGACAGCTGTTGCAGACCAGGGGAAGGAAGGAGTGTTTGAAGAAGGAATGAGGAAGGGAGGGTTTGTGAAGGGATGTGATGGATGTGAGAGAGATAGAGAAAAGGAAGGAAGGAAAGAGGTGGCATGGATACAGAAAGTGGTAATGTACTAATGAATGTTGTCAGTATCGTGACTTAAACTGCACAGTAAGTGTCAACAGCATCATGAGTTAAACCATGCCGTGTCAACAGCAGCATGAGTTAAACCACACAGTGTCAACAGCATCATGAGTTAAACCACAGTGTCAGCATCATGAGTTAAACCACAGTGTCACAGCAGCATGAGTTAAACCACACAGTGTCAACAGCACAGTGTCAACAGCATCACAGTGTCAACAGCAGCATGTCAGTTCATGAGTTAAACCACAGCATGTCAACAGCATCATGAGTTAAACCACACAGTGTCAACAGCATCATGAGTTAAACCACACAGTGTCAACAGCATCATGAGGTAAACCACAGTGTCAACAGCATCATGAGTTAAACCACACAGTGTCAACAGCATCATGAGTTAAACCACACAGAGTTGAGTTAACCACACATTAAGTGTCAACAGCATCGTGAGTTAAACCACACAGTGTCAACATGAGTTAAACCACACGCAGTGTCAACTTCATGAGTTAAACCACATAGTTAAAACAACAGCATCATGAGTTAAACCACACAGTGTCAACAGCATCATGAGTTAAACCACAGTGTCAACAGCATCATGAGTTAAACCACACAGTGTCAACAGCATCATGAGTTAAACCACACAGTGTCAACAGCTTCATGAGTTAAACCACACAACAGTGTCAACAGCAACAGCATCATGAGTTAAACCACACAGTGTCAATCATGCATCATGAGTTAAACCACACATGAGTTAAGTGTCAACAACATCATGAGTTAAACCACACAGTGTCAACAGCATCGTGAGTTAAACCACACAGTGTCAACAGCATCGTGAGTTAAACCACACAGTGTCAACAGCATCATGAGTTAAACCACACAGTGTCAACAGCAGCATGAGTTAAACCACACAGTAAGTAAAAGCCAGTCATACACATCCTGTAATGCAATAAAACAAAATGTTGCATCGTTATGAATGTGTTTACAAGTAGACATGTGAGACTGTGTGTCATCATCACATGATGCTCATGCTTTCAACCACTAGTTCATCGACCTTGACATTGACTATGTACAGTGTGATGTGATACAGCTGTACTATTGCTGATTGTGGAGTAAAAGTATTCTTAACTCAAACATATGAGTCACTGTTCCCACTGATCTGACAGACCAGGTCAAGCCAGGATAATGCGGTTGTGACTGGTTAGGGCTTCACTTCACCTTGGGTGACCAAAGTGACACATGCATTCATTGTACTTCAAAATAATCTCTAGTCTAAATATATTTCACCTCGGGGACAAAATATTATAACATATAGGAGGAGGAGAGAATTACCCGTGTAAGTCTGTGAGTCAGACAGGACAAGTGTGTATGATTGGCCAGGACAAGCAGCATGCTGTGGTTACATCATCTACTTATCTGCCCAACTGACCATAGAGAATGTGTCTAGGAGAGATGGTGAAGTGCCTTTGATGCTTGGGCCAGGGGCTCTGGGTGATGGGAGGGCTCCAGGTGTGGACACTTCAGTATGGGAGGGTACACTGGAAACTGCACTTCCACACCACCTATATTAGCCTTGCACAAAGGTTGTACTGCATGCTGAGCCCATGGATGTATAGTAATTCTATCCTTTAAAGAGGCAAGTCAAGATAAGGACCCCAGGACCCTTCACATCTCTATCAGCAACTTCACATCACTATCAGCAACTTCACATCTCTATCAGCAACTTCACATCTCTATCAGCAACTTCACATCACTGTCAGTAACTTCACATCTCAATCAGCAACTTCACATCACTATCATCTCTATCAGCAACTTCACATCTCTATCAGCAACTTCACATCTCTATCAGCAACTTCACATCACTATCAGCAACTTCACATCACTATCAGCAACTTCACATCTCTATCAACAACTTCACATCATCATTCACATCTCTATCAACAACTTCACATCTCTATCAGCAACTTCACATCACTATCATCTCTATCAGCAACTTCACATCTCTATCAGCAACTTCATCACAGCAACTTCATCTCTATCAGCAACTTCACATCTCTATCAACAACTTCATCTATCAGCAACTTCATCTCTATCAGCAACTTCACATCTCTATCAGCTTCATCTCTATCAGCAACTTCACATCACTATCAGCAACTTCACATCTCTATCAGCAACTTCACATCTCTATCAGCAACTTCACTATCTCTATCAGCAAACTTCACATCTCTATCAGCAACTTCACATCACTATCATCAGCAACTTCACATCTCTATCAGCAATCTTCACATCTCTATCAGCAACTTCACATCACTATCAGCAACTTCACATCTCTATCACTATCATCTCTATCAGCAACTTCACATCTCTATCAGCAACTTCACATCACTATCAGCAACTTCACTATCAGCAACTTCACATCACATCTCTATCAGCAACTTCACATCACTATCAGCAACTTCATCATCTCTATCAGCAACTTCACATCACTATCAGCAACTTCACATCTCTATCAGCAACTTCACATCACTATCAGCAACTTCACATCACATCTCTATCAGCAACTTCACATCTCTATCAACAACTTCACATCTCTATCAGCAACTTCACATCTCTATCAGAATCAATCTTCACTATCATTCATCTCTATCAGCAACTTCACATCATCTATCAGCAACTTCACATCTCTATCAGCAACTTCACATCACTATCAGCAACTTCACATCTCTATCAATCAACTTCACATCACTATCAGCAACTTCACATCTCTATCAGCAACTTCATCATCTCTATCAGCAACTTCACAGCTCACAATCTCTATCAGCAACTTCACATCACTATCAGCAACTTCACATCTCTATCATCAGCAACTTCACATCACTATCAGCAACTTCACATCATCTCTCTATCAGCACACTTCACATCTCTATCAGCAACTTCACATCTCTATCAGCAACTTCACATCTCAATCAGCAACTATCATCTCTATCAGCAACTTCATCATCTTCACATCTCATCAACAACTCTCACATCACTATCAGCAACTTCACATCATATCAGCAACTTCTACATCTCTATCAGCAACTTCACATCTCTATCAACAACTATCAACATCTTCTCTCTATCAGCAACTTCACATCTCTATCAGCAACTTCAGCAACTCACATCTCTATCAGCAACATCACATCACTATCACAACTTCACATCACTATCAGCAACTTCACTATCTCTATCAACTTCATCTCTATCAGCAACTTCACATCTCTATCACTTCACATCAACAACTTCACATCTCTATCAACAACTTCACATCACTATCATCACTATCAGCAACTTCACATCATCAGCTTCTTCATCACTATCAGCAACTTCACATCTCTTCATCATCAGCAACTTCACATCTCTATCAGCAACTTCACATCTCTATCAGCAACTTCACATCTCTATCAACAACTTCACATCACTATCAGCAACTTCACATCTCTATCAGCAACTTCACATCACTATCAGCAACTTCACATCACTATCAGCAACTTCACATCTCTATCAGCAACTTCACATCTACTCAACAACTTCACACTCTCAGCAACTTCACATCACTATCAGCAACTTCTTCACATCACTATCAGCAACTTCATCTCTATCAGCAACTTCACATCACTATCAGCAACATCTCTATCACATCACTCACTATCAGCAACTTCACATCACTATCAGCAACTTCACATCTTATCAACAACTTCACATCTCTATCAGCAACTTCACATCACTATCAGCAACTTCACATCACTATCAGCAACTTCATCTCTATCAGCAACTCACATCACTATCACAACTTCACATCACTATCAACTTCACATCACTATCAACTTCATCTCTATCAGCAACTTCACATCACTATCAGCAACTTCACATCACTATCAACACATCTTCACATCACTATCAACTTCTTCATCTTCTATCAGCAACTTCACATCACTATCAGTAACTTCACATCACTATCAACAACTTCACATCACTATCAGCAACTTCACATCACTATCAGCAACTTCACATCACTATCAGCAACTTCACATCTCTATCAGCAACTTCACATCTCTATCAGCAACTTCACATCACTATCAGCAACTTCACATCACTATCAGCAACTTCACATCTCTATCAGCAACTTCACATCACTATCATCTCTATCAGCAACTTCACATCTTTATCAACAACTTCACATCACTATCAGTAACTTCACATCTCTATCAGCAACTTCACATCTCTATCAGCAACTTCACATCTCTATCATCTCTATCAGCAACTTCACATCTCTATCAGCAACATCACATCTCTATCAGCAACTTCACATCACTATCAGCAACTTCACATCTCTATCAGCAACTTCACATCACTATCAGCAACTTCACATCACTATCATCTCTATCAGCAACTTCACATCTCTATCAGCAACATCACATCTCTATCAGCAACATCACATCACTATCAACAACTTCACATCACTATCAGCAACTTCACATCTCTATCAGCAACTTCACATCACTATCAGCAACTTCACATCTCAATCAGCAACTTCACATCTCAATCAGCAACTTCACATCTCTATCAGCAACATCACATCACTATCAGCATCATCACATCACTATCAGCAACTTCACATCTCTATCAGCAACTTCACATCTCTATGAACAACTTCACATCTCTATCAGCAACTTCACATCTCAATCAGCAACTTCACATCTCAATCAGCAACTTCACATCACTGTCCGCAACATCACATCTCTATCAGCAACATCACATCACTATCAGCAACTTCACATCTCTATCAGCAACTTCACATCTCTATGAACAACTTCACATCTCTATCAGCAACTTCACATCTCTATCAGCAACTTCACATCTCAATCAGCAACTTCACATCACTCAGTAACTTCACATCTCTATCAGCAACTTCACATCACTATCAGCAACTTCACATCTCTATCAGCAACTTCACATCTCTATCAGCAACTTCACATCTCTATGAACAACTTCACATCTCTATGAACTTCACATCACTATCAGCAACTTCACATCACTATCAGCAACTTCACATCTCTATCAGCAACTTCACATCTCTATGAACAACTTCACATCTCTATCAGCAACTTCACATCTCTATCAGCAACTTCACATCTCAATCAGCAACTTCACATCACTCAGTAACTTCACATCTCAATCAGCAACTTCACATCACTGTCAGTAACTTCACATCTCTATCAGCAACTTCACATCACTATCAGCAACTTCACATCTCTATCAGCAACTTCACATCTCTATGAACAACTTCACATCACTATCAGCAACATCACATCACTATCAGCAACTTCACATCACTATCAGCAACTTCACATCTCTATGAACAACTTCACATCTCTATGAACAACTTCACATCACTATCAGCAACATCACATCACTATCAGCAACTTCACATCTCTATGAACAACTTCACATCTCTATCAGCAACTTCACATCACTATCAGCAACTTCACATCACTCAGTAACTTCACATCTCAATCAGCAACTTCACATCACTCAGTAACTTCACATCACTATCAACAACTTCACATCACTATCAGCAACTTCACATCACTATCAGCAACTTCACATCACTCAGTAACTTCACATCTCAATCAGCAACTTCACATCACTCAGTAACTTCACATCACTATCAACAACTTCACATCACTATCAGCAACTTCACATCACTATCAGCAACTTCACATCACTATCAGCAACTTCACATCTCTATCAGCAACTTCACATCTCTATGAACAACTTCACATCACTATCAGCAACATCACATCACTATCAGCAACTTCACATCACTATCAGCAACTTCACATCTCTATGAACAACTTCACATCTCTATCAGCAACTTCACATCTCTATCAGCAACTTCACATCTCAATCAGCAACTTCACATCACTCAGTAACTTCACATCTCTATCAGCAACTTCACATCACTATCAGCAACTTCACATCTCTATCAGCAACTTCACATCTCTATGAACAACTTCACATCTCTATCAGCAACTTCACATCTCTATCAGCAACTTCACATCACTCAGCAACTTCACATATCTATCAGCAACTTCACATCACTATCAGCAACTTCACATCTCTATCAGCAACTTCACATCTCTATGAACAACTTCACATATCTATCAGCAACTTCACATCTCTATCAGCAACTTCACATCTCTATCAGCAACTTCACATCTCTATCAGCAACTTCACATCACTATCAGCAACTTCACATCTCTATCAGCAACTTCATATCTATAGCCCAGTGGTTAAAGCATTTGCATGTCACTCTGAATACCCAGCTTCTATTCTCTACATGGGTACAAGGCAGGAAGCCCATTTCTGTTGTCCCCCCGCCGTGATATTGCTTGAACACTGCTGAAAGCAGCGTAAAACCCAACCCACTCAATTCATTAAAGGCAATGAAATACTGGCACACTTGTTGAAAAACAAACAAATTAACAGATAAGACTAATTTACAGCACACCTTTGACATAACAGAGTGCCTGACCAGAGTGCCTGGTCCAAGTACCTGGTCTGAGTGCCTGGCCTGATTGTACATATATCTCGGTCAATCTTTACCAATAATATTGAATCAATAACCAAAGTCATCTAACACAATTTTTCAACTGACCACACATTCTGAATGACCAATACAGCAGTGTACCTAGTCCAGTTCACAATCAGATAGACTTATCTGACCACATTAGCTTAATTGCCCTGGTGGTCACTGGCTCTGAATGCTAGCGGTCAGGCTGCACTGATGGCCTTGGTCAAGGTATATTATCCCAGCGGTCAAGCACCTTGTGTAAAACCAGGCTTACAATAACACGCTCCGACCGAAAGTCTTGTCCGTTTTCTAGACTAAATCTTTTGTGATGATGATTGGAAGTACTTTCACTGGTCAGATACCACAGACAATAGAGTCAGGTTTAACTCGAGTTACATGGATTATCTTTGTAGTGGTTTTGTGGGGATTAGGAGCGGGTTATTAATGAATTAACATACCAACACCTTGGACACTAAATACCTTGATTTCTCGCTTGGTTGTTTGTTTACTGCATTGATTTTTGGCCATTTGTTTCCTTTTCAAGTCAATTTAGGACAGATTTGGAGATTGTGAAGTACTGATGTGAATGGCTGGAGAGAGGGAGGGAGCCCCAGTGTGGTTGTGTGGTGTGGTGGTGTGGATATGTGGTTTGTTGTTTGGTGACGAATGAGGATAGGTCGAGTGAGTGAGTTGAAAGTCACATTATCAATATTTAAGCTGAATTTTTCCTTAGACAGGAGGTTGGTTGGAAGGATGGTTGAAGGTTGGTTGGAGGTTGGTAAGAGGGATGGTTGGAAAGATGTTGCAGGGAACCTATGGAGGGTATTACAGGGAGTTGTGGAATATGTTTGAAGGTATCAGAGGGTTGGTTGGACAGTGTTGTAAGCTGTAGACTGCAGTATGTTGGCGGGCAGTGCAGTATGTACTGCAGTATGTTTGTGAGTAGTGCAGTGTTATATGGTCTAACATATATAGGGTGTCAAACATCTCTATAAAAGTATAAAAGTAATGATCCTTGCACTAAGATCTTGTCTACACCAGGACCAGTCCTCCAATCAGAATCTATCTCAGATATGATTCTTCTTTCACCCAACACAGTCTCACCTGAAGTCAAACACCAAGCAGTCTCCTTGACAGCACTGACTGATGTGAAACTTAAATCAAGACAGCCAGAGAGAATCTTTTGAAAACGCTTCCCTAATGAGAGTACACCAGCTTCCACTGAAAGCATCTGAGGACTTATCCCCTCCACAGCTGTAACCCGACACTGTGAAGACATCCCAGTCCATTCCACACCCTTCATAATCTCTGTCGGGAGCCATCTCTCATTTAAAGAAGATAAAAATTATTTTTAAATGCTCAACCAAAAAATATTCATGGGGAGTTAAAGGTCATAAGGGTTAAAATCTCCAACAGATGATGAGATTTTTGGGTTCGGGCTTATCAATATTAACATCTATCTTTATTGGCAAATTGATAAACCAGGAACACAGAGCTACTGAGGTCAAAATGCAGGTGTTGAAAGATACAACATGTGTTGCCTATATATAGAATTCCTTCCCCAGTTTATTAAATAACTGTGCAGCCTCTATCAGTAATATATATCAAATGCTGATGGAACCCAACCAACTGTCCATCTTAATGAAAACTATTTATGAGACTGACTGACTGACTGACTGAGTTTGGTTTTACGCCGCTTTTAGCAATATTCCAGCAACATCACAGCGGGGGACACCAGAAATGGGCTTCACACATTGTGCCCATGTGGGGATTCGAACCCGGGTCTTCGGCGTGACAAGCCAACACTTTAACCATTAGGCTACCCCACAGCCCCTATTTATGAGACAAGATCTCAGCATGTTCGTATTCCTTATAGGCATCATACACAATTTAAAATGTATTTAAAATTCAAAACTACTGACTGTAATACTACTGACAAATAATTCCTATTAACTTGAAAAGGAGACCCAGTGAGATAGGAGATTCAGAACCTGAGGAAATCTAGACTTGAATCATTTAGGCTTTAGCATTGCAATGCAGTTCAGGGACTGTGAAACAGTCTAAAAACTGAGGTGAGGTGAAATTGGGTTTTATGTCGTGCTTGAGAACATTTCGCTCATATGACGACTCTAGAAACTGAACAGCAATAGATCCTTTGGAGTTTCTGTCGAAGAACAGACCACAAGTATGTGATGTTTATTTGTCAAACTTTTGACGAAACTTTGTAAGTCAGATTTGTTGATACAAGACAAATCTTAAGGATAACAACTTCTTGATTTAAAAAAATAATTTCACAACATTGTGAAAAAAAAATCAAACAAATCAATAACATTTGTCTTGTATTACTACACCAACTTCTAAATGCCTTTGAAGAATTTCAGATTTGTTGATGACGCTGATGGCGTGTCTTCTCTAACTAACTCACGATCACTGGATTGTCTGGTCCAGACTCGATTATTTACACACCACCGCCATATAGCTTGAATATTGCTGAGTGCGGCGTAAAACTAAACTCACTCACACTGTAACTAACCCTCTAGTACACTCACTCAATGATCTATCCTCTAAATCACTCACTCACTCACTCCACAGCCCCCATCACAAACCATGCTTTCACACTTTCCAGTTCCAGCTGCTAATGGAAGGCGATGCAATCAACTTCACCAGCTAATTTCTCCACTCAATGAGGTGTTAATTAAGCTGTTGAATTCCATTAGTGAGTCTATTTCACCTGGTATGTCCTCCATGTGGAACACATTACATCTTCCTGAAGACCTGTGAAGACTGTTACAGACCTGTACACAGAAATACTCCACATGGAGCCTTGGTCCAGAGAATGAAATAACACACATGCAATCAAACCTTGTCAGTATGGGTGCCTTTCATCCAGAACCATCATCAGTATGGATGTCATTAATCCAGAAACCTTGTCAGTATGGACACAAATAGTGGAGGGTTGGTTAGAGGGTGTCTGAGGGTTGGTGGGAGGGTGTTGGTTGGAGGGTGTCTGAGGGTTGGTGGGAGGGGATTGGAGGGTGTCTGTGGGTTGGTGGGAGGGTGTCTGAGGGTTGGTGGGAGGGGATGAGAGAGGTGTCTGAGGGCTTGGTGGGAGGGTGTCTGATAGGTTGGTGCGAGGGTGTTGGAGGTGAGGGTTGGTTGGAGGGTGTCTGAGGGTTGGTTGGAGGGTGTCTGAGGGTTGGTGGGAGGGGAATGGTGGGAGGTGTCTGTGGGTTGGTGGGAGGGTGTCTGTGGAGTTGGTGGGAGGGGATTGGAGGGTGTCTGAGGGTTGGTGGGAGGTGTTGGAGGTGTTGGTGGGAGGGTTGTCTGAGGGTTGGTGGGAGGGGCTGGAGGGTTGGGGGAGGAGTGTCTGAGGGTTGGTGGGAGGGATTGGAGGGTGTCTGAGGGTTGGTGGGAGGGTGTCTGAGGGTTGAGGGGTGGGAGGGGTATTGGAGGGTTGGTGGGAGGGTGTTGGAGGGTTGGTGGGAGGGTTGAGTGGGAGGGTGTCTGAGGGTTGGTGGGAGGGGTGTCTGAGGGCTGGTGGGAGGGGGGATGGAGGTGTCTGTGGGTTGGTGGGAGGGTGGTGTCTGAGGGCTGGTGGGAGGTGTGGGTTCTGGGAGGGGATTGGAGGGTGTCTGAGGGTTGGTGGGAGGGATTGGAGGGTGTCTGAGGGGTTGGTGGGAGGAGGGTGTTGGAGGGTTGGTGGGAGGGATTGGAGGGTTGGTGGGAGGGTGTTGCAGGGTTGGTGGGAGGGTGTGCTGGAGGGTTGGGAGGATCTCTGAGGGTTGGTGGGAGGGTGTTGGAGGGTTGGTGGGAGGGTGTTGGAGGATCTCTGAGGGTTGGTGGGAGGGTGTTGGAGGGAGGGCTGGTTTGATGAATGATGTAGTGTATGTTGGAGGGTGTTAGAGGGTTGAGAGGGTCAGCCACACATTTTTCTTCTTCCATCAACTGGTAGGTGAGCCAACTGGTTTAGTGGACTGTCAGTGAAAGGTTTGATCCTTCGACCCAGTCACACCACAATATGCTAGATGATGGTTCCTTGCCTGGCCCTTGGCATTAAGGGAAAAAACATTACTGACTGGCTCACAGTTTGTGTAATATGGCAGAACTGAGTCTCCATGCTTAACTGGACATGGTATCTCGGTGAGCTGGCAGTATACAACCTGCCTAAACCTACACACTAACACAACCAACCGCTAACAGATGTATGATCGTCACTATATAAGGGAAATACACCTGAACGAGGTTACGCTTGAACCCTATTCCACCTGACATCCTCCAACAGGTGAACGAGTGCATCACGATCTACAGCGATGGAATGTGCACTGTACTGATCAAGCAGTTCATAAAAACAGCTGTTCACCAAGTGCACAATCTCATATTGCTAGAAAAGCTGGTCACATGTATTTAGCGGTTAAACCAATCAATGTATAACTTTACATAGCTCATACATTTTATAATCGATATTGTACTAGGTCACCTTTATGAACAATGAATAGCAAGAGAACTGATTACTTATTAGAAATATCATTTTAATACTTGTCTGAATAAACTAGTCATTCATTAACCCAGTTTGATAATTGATAATTATACATCCATTAAAAACAAGATATAATGAGTGATGGTATTTTTACATGACATTTAAATCAATTTTAATATAATGTTATGGATTAATCTTTGTCAATGCTTAAAAGACATTTGTGTTTGTATTCTCCTCTAAAACTGATCATGATGTCATGATTGATGTCCATGCTATTAGGGGATGATGTCATGATTGATGTCTCATGCTATTAGGGGATGATGTCATGATTGATGTGTCATGCTATTAGGGATGATGTCATGATTGATGTGTCATGCTATTAAGGGATGATGTCATGATTGATGTCTCATGCTTTTAAGGGATGATGTCATGATTGATGTCATGCTATTAAGGGATGATGTCATGATTAATGTCCATGCTATTAGGGATGATGTCATATCCATGCTATTAGGGATGATGTCATGATTGATGTCCCATGCTATTAAGGGATGATGTCATGATTGATGTCCCATGCTATTAAGGGATGATGTCATGATTGATGTCCCATGCTTTTAAGGGATGATGTCATGATTGATGTCCCATGCTTTTAAGGGATGATGTCATGATTGATGTCCCATGCTATTAAGGGATGATGTCATGATTGATGTCTCATGCTATTAAGGGATGATGTCATGATTGATGTCTCATGCTATTAAGGGATGATGTCATGATTGATGTCCAATGCTATTAGGGGATGATGTCATGATTGATGTCTCATGCTATTAAGGGATGATGTCATGATTGATGTCCCATGCTATTAAGGGATGATGTCATGATTGATGTCCCATGCTTTTAAGGGATGATGTCATGATTGATGTCCCATGCTATTAAGGGATGATGTCATGATTGATGTCCCATGCTATTAAGGGATGATGTCATGATTGATGTCCCATGCTATGTCCCATGCTATTAAGGGATGATGTCATGATTGATGTCCCATGCTTTTAAGGGATGATGTCATGATTGATGTCTCATGCTATTTAGGGATGATGTCATGATTGATGTCTCATGCTATTAAGGGATGATGTCATGATTGATGTCCATGCTATTAGGGATGATGTCATGATTGATGTCTCATGCTATTAAGGGATGATGTCATGATTGATGTCCCATGCTATTAAGGGATGTTGTCATGATTGATGTCCCATGCTTTTAAGGGATGATGTCATGATTGATGTCCCATGCTATTAAGGGATGATGTCATGATTGATGTCCCATGCTATTAAGGGATGATGTCATGATTGATGTCCCATGCTATTAAGGGATGATGTCATGATTGATGTCCCATGCTTTTAAGGGATGATGTCATGATTGATGTCTCATGCTATTAAGGGATGATGTCATGATTGATGTCTCATGCTATTAAGGGATGATGTCATGATTGATGTCTCATGCTATTAAGGGATGATGTCATGATTGATGTCTCATGCTATTAAGGGATGATGTCATGATTGATGTCTCATGCTATTAAGGGATGATGTCATGATTGATTTATCATGCTCTTAAGGGATGATGTCATGATTGATGTCTCATGCTATTAAGGGATGATGTCATGATTGATGTCTCATGCTATTAAGGGATGATGGCATGTAGTGTCACAGAAGCTGATCACCTCCTCCAGCAGTATACATGAGGTTGTGGTGAGGTGAGGTTCTGGTGCGGTGAGATAAGTTGAGGCTGTGGTGGGTTGAGGTGTGGTTGTAGTGAGTTTTGGTGAGGTGAGGTTGTGGTGAGGTGAGTTGAGTAGAGGTTCTGGTGAAGTGAGGTTGTGGTGAGGCAAGTTGAGGTGAGGTTCTGGTGAGGTGAGGTGGTGGTGAGGTGAGATGAGATGAGGTTGTGTTGAGGTGAGGTTGTGTTGAGGTGAGGTGACATGCAGTTCTGGTGAGATGAGGTGAGTTGAGTTAAGTTGAGGTTGTGGTGAGGTGGTGAGTTGAGGTGAGGTTCTGGTGAGGTGAGGAGGTGGTGAGGTGAGGTTGTGGTGAGGTTAGTTGAATTGCGGTTGTGGTGAGGTGAGGTCAAAAGAATTAAACTTTGGGATGATGCAATGACCCAAGTCACTGAGCCTGACCACCTCATACAGTTTGATCGCCTCTTTCAACAAGCATGAGATGATGGTGAGGTTGTGGTGAGGTGAGATGCTTTTGTTCATCCATAAGAAAACAGGGAGAAAGCGACTATAAGTGGTGCATTTATGCCTAATGTCTTTGTCTTTTGGGCAATAAAATATGTTTCAAACTAAACACTATCATTACATGTCTTAGCATATGGACTAAAATGTACAGGTTGGAGTACCATGCATCTTCACCACAAGAATGTCATACAGTGCTTTGACATCACAAAGACATGTACAATGCATTGAAATCATAGTCCAAAGCATCTTTCTGCCATACCCACATTTACATATGTTGTGAGCAAAACATCAACTCTTGCAATAAGCCAAGTAGTTAAAGTGTTTGCTGGTCACGCTGACGTCCTAGGTTCGCGTCCTCACATGGGTACAATATGTCAAGACCATTTCTAGTGTTCCCTGCCTTGATATTGCTGGAACACTGCTAAAAGTGGGGCATAAAACCATACTTAACTCTTGTAACCAGAAATGGAATCAAGTTTTGTTGAATATATAGGAGTACCAGTCAAGGGAAGTTAAAGAATTCAATTTCTTTTTCATATGATGGTAATAACGTATCAATGACAAATGGTTGACTAACTGTAACCATTTGAAAAATTGGGTGTCTTCTTTGAAAGGCCAAAACAGATTAGCTATAATCGTATGAAATATCAATCGTTCCTTAACTTCTTTTGAGCTATATTTAAAGGCTGGAATTTACTATTTTATTTTTAGTTGCCCCCATCCCTGCATCACTTTAATAGATTGACTGAAAAGCAGACGTTAACTTAAGTCTGACCATACTGAATCAATCGTATCTCTTCAGTGGGAACATCTCACCACATGGTACATTAAATTGTATTTATTTGGACAAATCTTTCAGCAAATGAACAAACTGATGGGTGTAGTATTTAAGAGACATCTGGCCACTCTGTCTGGACAATGACCACACACAGTAGGTCACTTTGGCCACAGGCCTGGACACTCTGTTATGGCTGACCCTTCCTCCTTCTAGTTGTAAGTAAATGCATTAAAGCACCGGCTCCTTTTCAACATGGTGGTGTATACACATTTATCACTGGACTGTATACACTGGAACACACAAGCAGACGCCATTAACTTGGGATCTCCTCCCCATAAAGACGTAAGGCAATGAAACGCATCAGTGGCAGGCTTTGCTCAACTGGCTGGCGCATCCTTGAAGTTTAGGGACCAATGTTTTAATTCTCTTGGTGCCTTGGAATGTTGTTTGAGGTAGTTTTATTATCCATTACTTTATGTTCCGAATGCTTTAGTTGATGAATATGTTAAAGTTGTCATGTGGGGCCCTGGTGGAAACTGTTGAAAATGGTCATAGTTTGTTTGTTGTTTAACACCACACTCAGCAATATTCCAGATATATAGCGTAAATAACCAATAAATAATCCAGTCTGGACCAGACAATCCAGTGAGCAACTGCATAAGCATCGATCTTCGCAATTGGGATACAATGACATGTGTCAACCAAGTCAGTGGGCCTGGGCCCCGTTTCACAAAGCTATCATAGCTACGACTGTCATAAGTCTATGCTACAGTATAGAAAGTATGATTGCTTACAAGAAAGGTTACGAGATCTTAGGCTTACAAGAGCTTTGTGACCACCCTATCCTGTAAGTTATCTCTTACGACAAGCATGGGTTGCTGAAGACCAATTCTAACCTGGATCTTCATGAGTCGACATCGTCATAGACCCCTATGACTAAAAAATGAATTTCATTTAAATTTATACTTTTGTTTATTGAAGAAATTACTGCAAGAAAAGGTTCCAAATTCAAAATATGAATCTCCAGCTGGTAAGTGCTGTTGTTTGTTTAAGATCAACAAGCTTTGGTTTTGCTGCATCTCTGCAAGGTGTGATCTTCATCTCACACCAACCTTTCAGGTGTGATCTTCATCTCACACCAACCTTTCAGATGTGATCTTCATCTCACACCAACCTTTCAGGTGTGATCTTCATCTCACACCAACCTTTCAGGTGTGATCTTCATCTCACACCAACCTTTCAGGTGTGATCTTCATCTCACACTGAACCTTCAGGTGTGATCTTCATCTCACACCCTTTCAGACCTTCATCTCACACCAACCTTTCAGATGTGATCTTCATCTCACACACCTTTCAGGTGTGATCTTCATCTCACACCAACCTTTCAGGTGTGATCTTCATCTCACACCAACCTTTCAGATGTGATCTTCATCTTTCAGGTGTGATCTTCATCTCACACCAACCTTTCAGGTGTGATCTTCATCTCACACCAACCTTTCAGGTGTGATCTTCATCTCACACCAACCTTTCAGGTGTGATCTTCATCTCACACCAACCTTTCAGGTGTGATCTTCATCTCACACCAACCTTTCAGGTGTGATCTTCATCTCACACCAACCTTTCAGGTGTGATCTTCATCTCACACCGACCTTTCAGGTGTGATCTTCATCTCACACCAACCTTTCAGGTGTGATCTTCATCTCATCTTTCAGGTGTGATCTTCATCTCACACTTTCAGGGTGTGATCTTCATCTCACACCAACCTTTCAGGTGTGATCTTCATCTCACACCAACCTTTCAGGTGTGATCTTCATCTCACACCAACCTTTCAGGTGTGATCTTCATCTCCCACCAACCTTTCAGGAGTGATCTTCATCTCACACCAACCTTTCAGGTGTGATCTTCATCTCACACCAACCTTTCAGGTGGTGTGATCTTCATCTCACACCAACCTGTCTTCATCTCACACCAACCTTTCAGACAAACTTCATCTCACAAACCTTTCTCCAATAGAAATCAGCAGAAAACTTGATACACTGAATACTAAAACTATCCTAAATATTTAAGTAACCCTTTTGAAGTTCATTGGCATCCATTAAGGAGTGGCAGCTATCATCTGAACATAACATTAAGTCAGGTACAAAAGAAGTGGTTAAAGGTGTTATTCTGGGATCTTTAATTGGATTACTGGCACAATATATTCCTCCTTTAACAAGATTGCATCCTGAGGAATCAATACTAAAAGAATATTGTCAGAAAAGAAATAGATAATAAACAGGTTTTTATTTAATAATTGAGCCATATGCAGAGAAAATCCATTGATCCATTGAAATGACTTTTGAATAGATGTTGAATACACAGACCAGAAGTGGAATGGATACATATTTGATGAAGCCTGAAACTAGTTACTGTTTCTTTCATGCAAACAAACAACAAAGGACAAATTGTCTTATCTTCTTGAGCTTGTTATTGTTATGGCTAAATAATGACTCATTACTGTTTCAATGTCTAGTGGGTGTATTCTTAGACTAGTCGGGGTAAGAGTGGAATAAATTATTTGTGATTGTCAGCTTTGGAATGTTGAAGAAGAGAGGGGCTCTGTACAACTGATTTATTGTTTAGTCACATGACAATGTGCTATCTTGAGGTAATTGCCTCTCTGTGAAGTGACTGACTGAGTTTGGTTTTACGCCGCTTTTAGCAATATTCCAGCAATATCACGGAGCGGGGACACCAGAAATGGGCTTCACACATTGTACCCATGTGGGGATTTGAACCCGGGTCTTCGGCTTGACGAGTCAACGCTTTAACCACTAGGCTTCCCCGCGGCCCCTCTCTGTGAAGTGAAGGACAGAAGCATCTCTCACCTGGTACAATTTATACACTGGATAGTATTTATGATGTAAAATAGGGAGAAGAAGTAGAAGGGTGGGAGGAGGAGTGGAGGAGGAGGAGGAGGAGGGAGGCATAAAGAAGATGCTGATGAAGAAGATGAAGGAGATGAAAAAGAATTGGTTGATAGTTGTTGTTGTTAAACGCTGCACTCAGCAATATTCCAGCTATATGGCGACGGTATGGAACTAATCAAGTCTGGATTAGACAATCAAGTGATTAACAGCATAAGCATCAATCTATGCAGCCAAGTCAGCGAGCATGACCTCCCGATCCTGTTAGTCGCCTCTTACGATAAGCATGGGTTACTGAAGACCAATTCTAACCCGGATCTTCACGTGTGATGATAGAGATGATGATGATGATGATGAGGATGAGGAGGAGGAGGAGGAGGAGGAGGAGGAAGGAGACTTGGGCTTTACGTCACATCGGCATTTTTCCAGCCATTTAGTGACGATGATGAAGGAAAAGATGATGACTGACTGACTGACTGACTGAGTTTGGTTTTAAGCCGCTTTTAGCAATATTCCAGCAACATCATGGCGGGGGACACCAAAAATGGGCTTTACATATTGTACCCATGTGGGTATTCGAACCCGGGTCTTCGGCGTGACGAGCCAACGCTCTAACCACTAGGCTACCCCACCGCCCGAGAAGATGATGAAGAAGATAATGTTGGTGATGAAGAATAAGAGAAAGATGTTGATTTTGATGAAGAATTAGAAGGAGGAAAAGGGCTAAAAGATGCAAAAGCAGAAGCAGAAAAAGTTGTAGGTGTAGGAGAAGAAATAAAAGATGATGTACAAGAGGACAAAAGTACTAGTAGAAGAAGTAGGAGATGTTATAATGATTCCTTTCACCAAGCAGCCCATGGCTCACACCATGAAAGTGTAACTAACCAACATGGAGATAGTTCCAGGTGATCCTTCTAAGATGAGAGTGACGCTGACAGGTTGAGATTTGGTCGTAATTTGTTACTCAATGTACCATACTATTTTCACTTGGTTTATATAGCCTGGAAAATACTTACAGAAAAAAATTGGATGATTTTAATCATCTGTTTAAAAATTAAAAAAAAACCACAACTTCTTATTTTGTAAACACTGTAGTTTTTAGACAATTAAATGTTTATAAATCATAGTAAAGATCGACAAATTGGTAACTGTTTAAATTGCATTTTTGCCATATTTTTATAAAGCCATTAAACCTGACTAAGAAAGTCTGCTAACAGTAAATTCACTTTACAGCAATATCCTGGGTCACTCCAACCTATCATGATACTCAATTTCAAATGCAAATGAACAGGCAAGGGGAGGCAACTCCTGTCTGAGAAACAGCTGGCATCTGTTCCTGCAACATATTTCATCCAGCAAGGGCTGAATTTGACAGGTTGAGAATGGATCACTCTCTTAATGCTCCAGATTTTTGTCTGAAGGCTCTGTAGGAGATATTTTTATGAGAGGTTCTAATCTTTTTCAAAGAGTGCCGGCACGTTTCCTTGTTCATTTAGATCCTGTGTGTGATACATTTCATCTTCTCGGTTGTGCGATAAAAACACTCAGTGGAAGTGTGGCTTGAATGAGTTCTATCACATCTTGCAGCCTTTAAGTGTACAATTAACTCTAGGCTCTCAAATATCTCAAAGTGTAACAGTAAATGGTAATGTAACAGTGAAATATCTTATGTGCCAAACAGAGATTATAAACCAGTTGTGCATCTATATGCATATATATATGGATTAAAATTGAGTATGGAAGCTGAGCAGTTTATTAAGAAGGCATTGCACTGCGATGACTAGATCGTGAAAATTGTTCTCACAATGTGACCTCATTGGCCTTTTTATCAGATCGCTATGCCAAAATAAAAATGTTTTGGTTTATTACATTAATAAACATTAGCCATTATATCATAAAAGTCTTTGAATGATGGCTGTCAATGCAGACACTGGCTATCAAATATATTGGTTAAAAAAGAACATTCTAATTCCCATAGTCAGCCAGATTTTATTATTTGTTAGAATTATAACACAGTTGTTCTTATATTTATTTGTTTCTTCACGTTTTCCCAGCTATGAAAGCAAACTATAATTATTCCAGTATGGATCGCCACTTTTAGCAATATTCCATCAATATCACGGCGGGGGACACCAGGAATGGGCTTCACACATCGTACCCATGTGGGGAATCGAACCCGGATCTTCGGCATGACAAGCGGACACTTTAACCACTAGGCTACCCCCAACCCCAACCCCCACTGTCAATAAACCTGACTAAATAATTCATGTAGGGCTGTCATGATTCACTTGCCTATTCAGTGAATCAGACCATATCCATTCCTGAATTCAGTCCATTATTCGCCATCAGTGGAATCATATATTCATGAAGGAGTGTTTTTACTTGAATTGCTGTGATATTTATCAAAGCGAGATATGGAAACTGTAATATCTCCAACATGTAAAGAATCGATTTAGTTATTGTTTCACTGACTATAATGAATAATGCATCAACTTGTTGTATTCTTTACCTAATATTCACAGTCGTTACCCAATATTAATATTCATTAGTCAATATTTATATTAATTAGTCCATATTCATATTAATTATGCAATATTCATATTCATTAGTCAATATTCATATTAATTATGCAATATTCATATTCATTAGTCAATATTCATATTAATTATGCAATATTCATATTCATTAGTCAATATTCATATTAATTATGCAATATTCATATTCATTAGTCAATATTCATATTAATATGTGTCACAGTCACTGCATAGTGGATCGACTGCAGCCCTGATAGTTTCCTCCAACAAGCAAAGGCTACTGAGGACTAATACTACTATCTACTATCTACTATCTACTATCTACTATCCTCACAGGCATGCCTGACATTCGGAGTGGCAGAGGAGCCTAGTGGTTTAAAGTGTCCACTCGTCATGCTGAAGACCCGGTGTAACAGGCCAAACTTTCCCCCTGGCCAAACCTTCCCCGGAGAAAGTTTAGACCGGGAAGAAATGGCCTGCTACACCGGTTCAATTCCCCACATGGGTACACTTAGACTAATGCTTAGTATCTGAATATATATAATTTTGATAGTAACATACAAGCCCATTTAAATTGAAAAGGAGCCCCAGGGAGACCAGAGATTCAGAACCTGAGGAAATCTAGACTATTTAGGGCTTTAGCACTGCAGAGAGGGCTTGGCAGTAGGGAAAATAATGTGGTTCAGGGACTGTGAGACAGACTAGGGTACAATGTGTGAGGCCCATTTCTGGTGTCCCCTGCCGTGATATTGCTGGAATATTGCTAAAAGCAGCATAAAACTAAACTCACTCACTTGACAATCACCCAGGTGAGCTACAAACTGGAAGAAAATCTATTTATACAGCATTTCTTTGCACATTAATATTCCAGTAATGTCTCCCTATACATTTCCCCTGTGATACTGTTGGTGAATGTATTGCACATATATAAAGGCAGACATTTACTGCTGAACAAGCCGTTAAATAAAACAGTCATTAAAATATACATTTTCAACCTTTTGAAATGCTTACAGGCTATCACATAGCAAATAAAAACAGACAATGAAATTGTATTTATCACAATACTATTATACATGCATAATAGATGGTCCCCTGCCACACATGTTGGGTTTTCAATATACCGACCCATTAGACAGACCTCAAAACCAATCAGCACTAGTAATGGAACTCGTAAGGGAGAATGTATAGATGGTTGTGGAGAATATTGCTGTGTAAGGACAAGATAAAATAAATATTTGATTTTCATGTAATTTTGAGTTCATCTGACCAGAAATCAAGTGCACCCCTAAGCACCCTGGGAAATTTGTTTGTTTGTTGTTGTATGCCACACTCAGCAATATTCCATCTGTAAATAATCGAGTGTCTGGATCAGACAATCCAGTGATCAACAGCATGAGCATTGATCTATACAATTGGAATAGGATGACATGTGTCAACCGAGTCAGCGAGCCTGATGCTGTTAGTTGCCTCTTATGACAAGCATGTGTTGCTGAAGACTCAGGTCTTCATGTGTCGCCCTGGGAAGACCTAAGGTACACAGCAACCTTTGCATGGTGTAAATCAACTTGCTTGACACATGTCATTGCATCCTGATTGCAGAGGTCTGTCAGCGGGTATATGCGTCGAGGGAACTGGGTCCAAATTGAGTATAACAGCCTCCGTGGTGTAGCGGTTAGAGAGGCCCGGAAGGTCGCGGGAGGTCGCGGGTTCGATCCCCGACCACGTCATACCAAAAGACATTAAAATATGGTACTTGTTGGTCCCTGCGTGGCGCTCGGCATTAATGGGTACGACAAGGACTGGTCGGTTCGGAGTATAATGTGTCTGAGTGGGGTATTCATGCTTCACTGCGGCGTGGTATCTCAGTGGGCTAGCACTATAAAACCAGCTTAAGTCTGGGCTAGCAGCATATACACATACACACGCATGCCAACGTCATATGAGCGAAATATTCTCAAGCACGACGTTAAACCCAATTTCACCTCACCTCACCAAATCGAGTTGAAGTTAACATCTCGTCCAAAATTCATTAGTTGGTTATACAATAGTTTGGTTGGGTTGTTGTTGCACTCAGCAATATTCCAGCTATATGGCGGCGGTCTGTAAATAATCAAGTCTGGATCAGATAATCCAGTGATCAACAGCATGAGCATCGATCTGCACAATTGGGAACCGATGACATGTGTCAACCAAGTCAGCGAGCCTGACGCCCCGGAAGAAAAGACAGCAATGAACTGGGTTGCTGGGTCAAACATAAATGAGGTGAGACGAGCATTCAGGGCATTCCAGCACATCTTCCTCATGGCCTTCCTTATACAAGTGAGTGAGTGAGTTTAGTTTTACGTCCCTTTCAGCAATATTCCAGCAATATCATGGCGGGGGACAACAGAAATGGGCTTCACACATTATACCCACATGGGGAATCTAACTCAGATCTTCGGCGTGACGAACAAACGCTTTAACCACTAGACTACCTTACCACCAATATTTACAGATGAAAAAACAATGGCAATAGCTTGGACTTATCAATGTGATGGCACATGGCCAATGATATGACCAATTAAGGCCATAAATTGTCATACACAGTTATTTATGAAAGTGACAGAGGCACTGTTCATCTGACAATTCATTGTACAATGCGTTGGTGATGAGAATTGGGTATGGAGATAAGCATCATATAATTAATTGCAATTAGGTCAAACATGTCCAAGCTACCTAATATTGCTTTTGGAATTAGTTGGACAATGGCTGTTCTGAATCAGTCACTTTGACAGATCTATACTGATGTCATTCACAGGATTGTTTGGTCTAGTATCGATTACTCTCACCAGCAATCATGTATTGAGTGAGTGAGTGAGTGAGTGAGTGAGTGAGTGAGTGAGTATGGTTTTATGTCACTTTTGGCAATATTCCAGCAATATCACAACGGGGGACACCAGAAATGGACTTCACACATTGTACCCATATGGAGAAACGAACCCACCCATGGGTCTTCGTGAAGTGCGGATGCTTAAACCATAAGGCGACCCCGCCGCCCCTATCATGTATCTGAAGAGGTGAGTGGTACATTTAACATGAAGAAACACAAACAAATAAACACAGCTATTCCACTTCGACAATTATTTATTGTAGATCTGAAAATTTGGGAGCCTGTTTTGTTACTAGAGACATTACACTAATAACTTCTAAAGCCAAAGAATTTCATCAAAAATTTAGCTCCTCATCCCAATTATCAGTCCACTCTGCTTGTTGAGTGAAAGGACCACTAGGCTTTCATTTACCTGTTCAGTGGTTTAGTATTTGTAAGTCTGGTATGGTTCATGAAACATTCATACCCGAACAGTGTATCTATGTCATGCTGACTCCCAGCACCAGCAGATCAATGGAACTTGAGACAAACATACCTGTAAGCTCACCTGGATGAGTGACTGAGGCAGAACCATCTGTGTCAGCTCACCTGGACGAGTGACTGGGATCTTTAATGAATGAATAATTATTGCTTTATACTACATCAGCAATATTACAGCTAGGCTGGGGGCCTGATGCAAAAAGAAAACCTTGTGTTAGCTCACCTGGATGAGTGACTGGGGTCTTGAGCCAAAACTGTCTGTGTTAGCTCACCTGGATGAGTGACTGGGCCTTGAGGCAAAACTGCCTGTGTTAGCTCACCTGGATGAGTGACTGGGCCTTGAGGCAAAACTGCCTGTGTTAGCTCACCTGGATGAGTGACTGGGCCTTGAGGCAAAACTGTCTGTGTTAGCTCACCTGGATGAGTGACTGGGCCTTGAGGCAAAACTGCCTGTGTTAGCTCACCTTGATGAGTGACTGGGCCTTGAGGCAAAACTGCCTGTGTTAGCTCACCTTGATGAGTGACTGGGGTCTTGAGCCAAAACTGTCTGTGTTAGCTCACCTGGATGAGTGACTGGGGTCTTGAGCCAAAACTGTCTGTGTTAGCTCACCTGGATGAGTGACTGAGGCAGAACCATCTGTGTCAGCTCACCTGGATGAGTGACTGGGATCTTTAATGAATGAATAATTATTGCTTTATACTACATCAGCAATATTACAGCTAGACTGGGGGCCTGATGCAAAAAGAAAACCTTGTGTTAGCTCACCTGGATGAGTGACTGGACCTTGAGGCAAAACTGTCTGTGTTAGCTCACCTGGATGAGTGACTGGGCCTTGAGGCAAAACTGCCTGTGTTAGCTCACCTGGATGAGTGACTGGGGTCTTGAGCCAAAACTGTCTGTGTTAGCTCACCTGGATGAGTAATAATGATCTAAAGTAGAGATTCCTGTGACAACTCACCTTGAATGGTGATCATTGGCAGAAATGAATTTAAATTATTTTGACAAAATAAGAGCAACAATACTTTTGACAGTTGATCAGCAGTTAACTTCCTAAAATGAGATGAACTTTATACCAAAATACCAATGATAAGATGCTCATAAAGAATATCTTTCAAATGAAACAAAGGTACGTAAGTCCCAAAACTTTCAAAGTCAATTTCAGCTTACCAGGATTTTTAAACGTACTATTCTTGTTATTTTAATTTTGGCTAACATTTCTTACAATCGCCAACAGCTGAAGGGATGGCGTAAATCCAGCTAGGGTCCATACAGGTAGCAAAAGTCTGTAAGTCTCCATGGTCCTTAGTATCAACCTTCAGTTGCTGGTGATCTATAGCCCGTTCTTATATTGTACTCTTGTCTCTCGTGATATATTTTTATGATAGCATACTAGTTTTAAATTAAGAGCTGTGATATTCTAGTAGTTTTACTGTCCTTCAATGACAGGTTTTTACGTTATACATTTATTGATTTGAATACTGATATCAACTGTTCTCGTCACGATATGGCTGCAATATTGCCAATGAGACGTTACATTTTAACTCACTCACTCAATTGAAGCACATATGTTCAGAAAATTCTTTTACAAAGTATAGTGACATGTTTGGAACAAATAAACACATCTTGTCATGATAGACCAAGGTGAAGGACATGTATACAACATCCTCAGTCTATACAAATAGTACACAGAGAAACGGAGTCTGAAACAGTCTGTTTCCTATGTGAGGAATTTAGTGTTTTGTTTAAATTATACATTGAAGACAATCATACGGAAATATTAACCTGTAAGCATTTCCTCTATCTACTATCTGAAAATATCAGATATGGATTTCATTTTCTCTTTCCATGTAGTCATCTCGAGTTTCTAACCTGATCATACAGATCTTCACATACCTGTTAATGATAGTGGGATTATTCAAGTAGACACTTCAAACAAGTTGCACTTATGTTGTTCACGTTTCAGAAAATATCATGTATTTTCTGTGTTTCTTTGTAGCATTGTTTGTAACATTACAACATTTTAATGATGGGAAATCTGTATTAATGCAGAGGCCTAGATAAGCTGCGTATCCGGGTAAAATACGCATATAAAACTTCCATTTACGCATTGAAAAATAATTGCTGTGTACCAGTTACGCATTTAAAATGTTAGATACGCAAAAAGTTTAAAACAAATGCGTACGGAATATATTTATAAAAATCGCTTGCGTAATGAAAAAGACATCGATTGCTATCAAGTTGTTCTGTTAGTATAGGACAAGTGTTGTACTGTCAATATAGGATGAGTGATTTTTTATGAAATAATTTCCATTATATTTAAGTTGGTTTTGATTAGGTATGACAGAAGGCAGAACATACTTGCTTAGTAAACTTACTCAATGACATAGAACTTAGGTGAGTAAAATGACTGAAATACGCACATATTTGAAAGCAGTGAGTAACGGAAAATGAAATACCCACTCAACATTCATAATACCCACTCCAAAATAATACAGTGGGTACAGTACCCACATGAGCTAAATCTTATCTTGAGCTCTGTTAATGTCTGTACCGTGTTACATAACTTTGTACATCAGGTAAACAATTCCAGTATCGTAATTGGCCTACAAGATGAGGGAATGTTATATGGGGTTCAACATCACCTTGAGTGAGTTTGGTTTTACGCCACTTTGAGCAATATTCCAACAACATCACGGCGGGAGACACCAGAAATGGGCTTTACACATTGTACCCATGTGGGGATTCGAACCCGGGTCTCTGGCGTGACGAGCCAACGCTTTAACCACTTGGCTTCCCACCGCCTCACATCATCTTAATAATCACTGCACTTATGGTGTAATGATAGTCTGTCTCACAGTCCCGGAACCACATTATTTCCCCTACTGCCAAGCCCTCCCTGCAGTGCTAAAGCCCTAAATGAAGCAAGTCTAGATTTCTCTGAATCTCTGGTCCTTCTAGAGCTACTTTTCAATTTAAATGGGCTGGTTTGTTACTATCAAAATTAGATATATTCAGAGACTAAGCATTAGTCTAGTGTAATGAGTATGCATGTGTGTGTGGCTGTTTGACTTGTGTTGCTGGACAGTACTGGCCCACTGAGGTGAGGTGAGGTGAAATTGGGTTTAACTTCGTACTTGAGAATATTTTGCTCATATGACAACGTGCATGCGTGTGTATGTACCCACTCAGACACATATACTGACTCGCTGACCAGTCCTTGTTGTACTAGCCCAGACTGAAGCTGGTTTTATAGTGCTAGCCCACTGAGATTACATGCCGCAGTGAAGCAGGAATACCACACTCAGACACATTATACTGACTCCGAGCCGACCAGTCCTTGTTGTACCCATTAATGCCGAGCGCCAGACAGTACCCATTAATGCCGAGCCCCCCCCACAGTAAACTTACTCCAAGCTGACCAGGTCCCTGTTCCTCAAAGCGATCATAGCGCTACGACAGTCGTAACTCCCATGCTTTAACATAGACTTACGACTGTCGTAGCGCTAACATCGCTTTGAGGAAGGGGGCCCTGTCCAAGTTTCATCTTATCTGTATAACACCCCCAGCCAGGGTAACAACAAGTACGAATATTTCTCCTACAAGGACTACTTGCAAATAAAAAAATATTTTAGCAAATCCAGATAACGTCACATGGATTGATGAAAGGTGCAGTATAAAGGAATTGTAATATCATTTGTAATATCCTATAGGCTAACATTGAGGGATAAAAAAGTTTCTCCTGAACCATATAAAAGTTCAGTAAAATGTAATATGGTGAGCTACATTTTCAGGGACAATCCACATTATCCACATGTCACGATCATGAATGCTCAGTCATTCTCCTGACCAGTAGACACCACAAATTTTCTCTAAACCTGTTTTTTTCACTGACAAATTAGCCTCCAAAATATTTGTGGTCAGTTTCTATTAATCCTCACAATGTGAAGCCTGGAAGCTTTATGCCAACATAATAAATCTATTCCGACACACACTTCTCAATTTCAGCATAAATATAAATAAGCATGGTGGTATGACATTCCCTGACATACTCCACACTGAGATATTTATGGGAAAATGATCTCCAGGGTGGACTGGACTGGTTTAATCGGGACTAGATGAGTTATCTAAACAAATCTATAACTTCTCACCGGCAACACTAATCTTCTGAGTATTCTGGGTGCTGTGCACAGATTATTCATGTCAGTGAGGGGTCATTTCCGCACATGGCACTGACAAATATGACAGATTCTCATTCACTGTGTCTGTACAAATATATTTCTGTACAGTTTCTTAAAAAGATCTCAATTACAATCAGGCATGTGTTCTTTTTATGTGCAGACATGACACCTGCTTCTAAATCACAAAGGAACAATTCTATGTAATTTTATCGGTTATCATAAAAGGTTCCTAGATCTACTATATCTACAATTTTAAACATATTCTGTACATGTACAACATTGCAATAATTTTGCTTAATTATCATTTTGTTTCCATTACACTATATGACACTTGTTTAAAATAACATTGTTAGAATAGTCCTCTTTTGAATGTTGAATGTACATGTGTGTTGAGTTCTCAGTGTGCATACATTTGTAGTTGTCGAATATTGCTGCTGTTTCTCCATGAAATGTTACACATAATCTTATAATTTTATCTCACCTTATAAAAAATAGCACAATGGAAGTCTTGCTCAGAGTAGCAGTATAAGTAATTTGACATTCAATATTAAGTCATCAAGCTGACAGGATGCATTATGCCTATAATGAGTGATGAGAAAAATATACTTTTGACGATGATCAAGAAATGTAGTAAATGGAAAGATGCTTTTATGCCACTTAAAAATAAATGACAAATTTGAGTTTATATCAATATGCCTACACAAAATCTTAGCCAGGCAAAATATTTGTGATTTATAGAATCGTAAGCGATCAGGATACAATGCTGCTGGTCCCCCATTGTGGCCATCCAATCAACACTGTAACTACAACGACATGCAATGCCCAGATCCACCCAACTCACTTGGTATTGTTCATTATTAAGGATAACATGATTTAGTAACAATATGGCTGAAATATTGCCAAAGTGACTTTAAATTTTAACTCACTCACTCATTATTAAGGAGACCGTGAAGATCCAGGCCAGAATTGATCTTCGGTAACCCATGCTTGTCGTACGAGGCGACTAACGGGATCGGGTGGTCAGGCTCGCTGAGTTGGTTGACATATGTCATCGGTTCCTAATTGCGCAGATTGATGCTCATGCTGTTGATCACTGGATTGTCTGGTCCAGACTTGATTATATAGCTGGAATATAAGTGCAGCGTAAACCTAAACTCACTCACTCACTCATTATTAAGGAACCAGCCTGCAGGAATTAAGGGTACAAGGTCAGGGGGGTGAGGGATTGGCCCCCCATCTCCTCTCCCAACCCTGCATCATCCACACCTGAGATATTGATTTGTGATACCTGACATGATCTATTTTTAACTGTTTAGTGATGAAAATTTGCCTACCGTATATGACCGTCTATAAGCCGAATTTTGAGGACCAAGAAAAGCAGTCTGTAGAAGGGGGTCGTCTTATCGATGAGTTATGCTTTCATCAAACTTTTTTCCAGGGGTAAGAAAACAACACCGTATCACATCGCGTGAACAAACAACAGAAGAAGACTTTGTCAGTAGAGACGTCAAATTTGCAATTAAACATCATTAAGTTCTAAGTTGTTTTTGCTGGGCATTGTATTATTTGCAGGTATTAAGATTGTGTATCTGAGCAGGAAATAGCAGTCAGCTGTGCACATGTTTCCCGGCGATCAAGTTCAAACATGCACAGATAATTATAACGGGACGAATTCTGATGCAGTCATCAGTAAAATATAATACAGAATACTATTATTCAACCCAAAGAAATATATCCTAGCATTGTGTAATTTTAGTTACAGTTTTTTGCTCTATAAATTAATTAAGATTAAGATTACCGTGTGTATTTGAGCCGGAATCGCGGGGGATCGACTTATGCACGAAACATACCATTTTGACATTGATTTTAAGGGTCAAGTTTGGGGGTCGTCTTATCCATGGGGTCCTCTTATAGACGGTCATATACGGTAATTTTTATAGTAAACTGCTTTGTATTTGTGTTAAGTACCACTGTCACTTTACCACTGTTATGGTAAACACATAACACAGTACTATAATTGGAGAATGACCATGTTCTATTTCCCCATAAACAAATATTCTTGGCAGTCTCAGCATCCCCCATAATGATATGGAAATACCACAAACACAATAAAACCTCAATCACAGCTTGTAGGGACATGTCCCCTACCACAGCTTCTGAAGCAGCCAAAAGGTTAAAAGGTTCCACATGACTGACAGCTGTCACTCACACAGCACCACATGGTGGGTGTGTCACTGATCAGCTGGTTGATGATACCATGTGTTGTGGCTTGCAGCCTGCTGGTGTCATCAATGGCGACCACATCTTGTGAAGTATCTTCAACAGCTGGCATGAGTGAGGAGAGAGTGAGTGAGTGAGTGAGTGAGTGAGTGAGTGAGTGAGTGAGTGAGTGAGTGAGTTAGTGAGTAAGTGAGTTTAGTTTTACGCTGCACTCCGCAATATTACAGCTATATTGCGGAGGTCTGTAAATAACCGAGTCTGAACCAGACAATCCAGTGATCAACAGCAAGAGCATCGATCTATGCCATTGGAATATGATGACATGTGTCAACCAAGTCAGAGAGCCTGACCACCCGATCCTGTCTCCTCTTACGACAAGCATGGGTTACTGAAGGTTCATTCTAACCCGGACCTTCACAGGGAGAGTGAGTGACTGATTGAGTGAGCACAATATCCCTTTAACAGATAGCTCTACCTTGACTGTAGTCTGTCATACAGACCCTGAAGCAAATATATCCAAGAAAGCCCACGCAAGTCTAGAAAATGTGGCAAGTCTAGATTTCCTCAGCTTGAAGAATGTCTCTGGGCTCCTTTCCATTATATATATTTTTTTTTTACTATGAATTTTTTATCAGTAAGATATGTTCATTTCAGAGACTAGTTGTTAGTCTACCTTGACTGTGGAACACAATCTACCTTTAACACATATCTCTACCTTGTCTGTTTAGGCCAGACCAATTTTATCTCTTGTTTTAAGGATTTGCCGGTCGTATTTATCAAGAATGTGAGAAAAAAATTAAAAACATTTCCCCGCTCAAAAACTAAAACTAAAATCCTAATGTTAATGTGATATATGTGAATACTCTTGAAATCAGTGTGAAACCTGAACTCACTCAACTTATTTTTCGTTGATGTAAACAAACCATAGGAAGAGTTAACATGAAAACTCATGTGGTTGTTTGTTTTGATTGGTGATTTTTATTTCTATTTTTTTCCCTCCTGCCTTTTAGGTTTTCTGAGGACAAAAATCCGTAAAACAAGATATACAATTGGTCTGGACTTAACACACATCTCCACCTTGACTGTGGACTAAAGTTCCCCTTTAACACATAGCTCTGCTTTTACTGTGGACCTAAGACATCCCCCCCTTCCCCCCACTCAACACATATCTCTACCTTGACTGTGGAGCACAATCGCCCCTGCTTCCGCTGTGGACCACAGTCCCCCTTTAACACATAGCTACTACCTGGAGATAACCTTCATCTTCTACTCAAGAAAACAATTTGAGGCCTCTCTACCAATTACCCCAGTGTTTCTTTCTACAGATGGTCAATCACCTGTTAACCAAATGGTAAATACCAATGCTCTTCCACACTGACAATCTTCCATCATCAACAGCAACAACAGCAACAGCGCCAACACCAATGGGTAAGTACTCAGGACTAGGTACCACCGCAGATGATGGATGAGTGATGATGATTTTCTCAGATTCATCCAAAGCACCATCTGACCTCTGTAACCAAAACTGATAATATCTCAGTGTTATAGTCCTAAAGCGGTTTATTGCAGGTTCATTTAAAGTACATCTATTGCTCTGATCATGTGAACAAATGGGGAATCATTAGCAAACTTTTTTACAGACAATCAGTTTCAGCTTTAGTTTGTCTTACACTGTAGAAATATTCCTTTCCTGGTACTCCTGTGGAGCTCAGAAATGACCTGGTGCCTAAAGCATCCACAACAACATAATTACACAGCCTTTATTATGTGCATTTGGGAATGAATGATTAAACTCATTTGAGCATTTTGTGATTTACAGAATATAGTGAACTTTGCCCCCTAACCATATAGTTTCAGTGTAGTGTAAAAATGTATATTTCGAGGTTTTAGATGAAGGTTCATGGTTTTAGATGAGGTAAGATCGACCAGCAGGTTAGTAACTTTTGGCAATATACATTTTCATTGAAAATATACTGATGGAAACAAATAAGAGAACACGTGAAAGAATAAGTGTTCCTTTTATTCACCCACAAAGCAACGCAAAGCTTGGAAAGAAACCTCGAAAAGAATGTAGGAACACTATACTTTCATATCATTTACATCAGTATATTTGGTGAATCTAAAGATTTTAAACGGTTTGGGAACAGGGGCCTTAAAGAATATCAGCTATATCTGACAGTGTGAATGAAGGCTGTGTAAGAAGAGTGAAGAGTAATGCCTGATAGCCAAAATGGAGCAGTATATCGCTGTGAAGATGAAGCTAAGGTGTGATGATGAAGAAGGAAAGATTTGTTATCAGCAGATTTGAGTCCTTCATCACAGGATTTTGTCACATGTCAGACATTTACAATAGCTCAGATGGCAAGGCCAGGACATACACCTCCGATTTCAGCCAGCACAATAAATTAATTATTCGTCGGTGCAATATTTTTCTTTTGTGCTAATTTTCAGAAGTAAATGATTTTAAATAGTTCCTGAATTATCTCCTCTACCTTGGAATGAAGACAGTGGTTGGTTGGTTGGTTGATTGGTTGGTTGGTTGTTTAACACTGCACTGCCAGCTGTATGACATGGGTCTGTAAATAATTGAGTCTGGACCAGACAATCCAGTGATCAACAGCATAACATCGATCTATGCAATTGGAATACGATGACATGTGTCAACCAAGTCAGTGAGCCTGACCACCTGATCCTGTTAGTTGCCTCTTACGACAAGCATGTGTTGCTGAAGACCCAGATCTTCTCGTGTCGCCCTAAGTCTGACCATCCAAACCATTAGCTGTCTCTAAGCATGTGTTGCTGAAGACCCAGATCTTCTCGTGTCGCCCTAAGTCTGACCATCCAAACCATTAGCTGTCTCTAAGCATGTGTTGCTGAAGACCCAGATCTTCTTGTGTCGCCCTAAGTCTGACCATTCAAACCATTAGCTGTCTCTAAGCATGTGTTGCTGAAGACCCAGATCTTCACGTGTCGCCCTAAGTCTGGCCATCCAAACCATTAGCTGTCTCTAAGCATGTGTTACTGAAGACCCAGATCTTCACGTGTCGCCCTAAGTCTGACCATCCAAACCCATTAGCTGTCTCTAAGCATGTGTTACTGAAGACCCAGATCTTCACGTGTCGCCCAAAGTCTGACCATCCAAACCATTAGCTGTCTCTAAGCATGTGTTACTGAAGACCCAGATCTTCACGTGTCGCCCTAAGTCTGACCATCCAAACCATTAGCTGTCTCTAAGCATGTGTTACTGAAGACCCAGATCTTCACGTGTCGCCCAAAGTCTGACCATCCAAACCCATTAGCTGTCTCTAAGCATGTGTTACTGAAGACCCAGATCTTCACGTGTCGCCCTAAGTCTGACCATCCAAACCCATTAGCTGTCTCTAAGCATGTGTTGCTGAAGACCCAGATCTTCGCACGCAAGCCCTAAGTCTGGCCATCCAAACCATTAGCTGTCTCTAAGCATGTGTTACTGAAGACCCAGATCTTCAATGTAAGCCCTAAAGTCTGACCATCCAAACCATTAGCTGTCTCTAAGCATGTGTTACTGAAGACCCTGATCTTCACGTGTAGCCCAAAGTCTGACCATCCAAACCCATTAGCTGTCTCTAAGCATGTGTTACTGAAGACCCAGATCTTCACGTGTAAGCCCAAAGTCTGACCATCCAAACCCATTAGCTGTCTCTAAGCATGTGTTACTGAAGACCCAGATCTTCACGCAATGCCTCAAGTCTGACCATCCAAACCCATTAGCTGTCTCTAAGCATGTGTTACTGAAGACCCAGATCTTCACGTGGTCGCCCTAAGTCTGACCATCCAAACCATTAGCTGTCTCTAAGCATGTGTTGCTGAAGACCCAGATCTTCACGTGTAAGCCCTAAGTCTGACCATCCAAACCATTAGCTGTCTCTAAGCATGTGTTACTGAAGACCCAGATCTTCACGCGGTAAGCCCAAAGTCTGACCATCCAAACCCATTAGCTGTCTCTAAGCATGTGTTACTGAAGACCCAGATCTTCACGTGTCGCCCAAAGTCTGACCATCCAAACCCATTAGCTGTCTCTAAGCATGTGTTGCTGAAGACCCAGATCTTCACATGTCGCCCAAAGTCTGACCATCCAAACCCATTAGCTGTCTCTAAGCATGGGTTGCTGAAGACCCAGATCTTCATGTGTCGCCCTAAGTCTGACCATCCAAACCATTAGCTGTCTCTAAGCATGTGTTACTGAAGACCCAGATCTTCACGTGTCGCCATAAGTCTGACCATCCAAACCCATTAGCTGTCTCTAAGCATGTGTTGCTGAAGACCCAGATCTTCACAACCATGGGACTCAACTCTGACCAGCAGCTTGCTGCAACTTGGACAGTTCCCTGGGCACCAAGGTTTAGTGGATAACTTTATTGAAATAAAAGTTCCAAAGATTCCAATTATCAATTTTCCATATGAAAATTGGTCAAAAGAAAACATTCTAATCTTTCAACCTTCTGATACAAATAATGATTAACTTTTAAAGAATAATCCAAATTGATCCCTTTTTTCACAATAGACCTCATAGGAATATATCTAAATTCAATCAAAATATTCACATAAAGTAAGTTGCTTAGCAAAACATCCAAATGTAAAACCAAAAATTGAAAAAGCTCCCGAAATCAAACAAAACACAGCCTGATACTGAAACCTTTTTACGACATAATGGGCTGGTGTTGACCTTGACCTCCAAACAGGTTGCAAATAGCCTTGGCGTGGAGGGAAAATTGATAGGAGGCAAGTCAATAGTGTCACGGCAACAATAAGGTTACCTCACCCCATATGCGAGCTGACATACTGGCATTTCAGGCACTTGAGCATGTCTGGGATAAGAGAATCGCCAGTTTGTGTCCTGAGGCGTTTACAGCTCAGTGCCCTTAACATTCCCAGTAAGCTTATCAGACAAGGCTTTTGCCTATAGAACACGGCTTGTCAAGCCTGGAATGTGCTTTCAGAATCAATGTTTGCTTTTCATGTTCTATCTAAATTTTTTTACCATTTTTTATCATTGTATAGAGTGGAAAATTGTTTTGTTTACACATTTTGACTCTGTTGGATTCTGATGAACTGAAATTTAGTATCTGAAATGAAAGATTTCAAAGCTGGAAGCCAAAGTTTTAATAAATAACTGATTTCAATTTTGTTGCATTTATCAATTTCTAAGCAAGTTTATGACTACCACATCCAGTAATATTTATTTTTATCCGTTTTCATCTAATCTGTCTATCCGAGATGAATAAATCAAGATTGGGATGATAAAACAACCCATCTGGCAGCAAAAGAATTTTTGGCAATTTTGTTCAGAAAGAAAACCTTGTGTTTCTGTTGACGAACATATAGTCTCTGAAATGAACATCTTTTACTGAATAAATGGTTACATTATAATAAAATATATTAAACATAAAATATAATGAAAAGGAAGCCAGAGACTTTCTTCATGTTCAACTGTAGTAATCTAGATTTGCTATATATTCTAGGCTTGCATGGGTTTCTTGGATATATCAGGGTCTACTGTTTGTTGTGCCAGCAATTCAAGTGCAGTTAGTTCATCACAGACCAGATGACATGAAATACATTGTTGAGCATGTCTGACCTATGACCATGACACTGTGAATGATTAAAATAGCAATTGATGTCTGTAACTAACATTTTTTCATAACTTTGAGTTTTGATACCATGCACCACCTGCCGCACTCATATTTTACATTATAAATAATCTGTCGGGAACCAAAGTAGACAACTGAAGGCATCTCTTTTGTCATTGACACAGTAATCATATGGATGAGCAGATAATGCAATTTAAAAATCCATTGGAGAAACAGACAGGCTAGGGCTGGACCAATCATTGAAACTGTGCCCTGTGACAAAAACAGAATTTTTTTTTCTAACTGAATGGTTGATATTTATTGTTGCCATGACAACTAGGCCAAAAAAATATTGTCTTTTTTGTGCTAATTCATTTTTTCTAATTCTATTTGTGAATAAGCATGCCATGAGCTATAAATATCTGAAACCTAACCATGTTCACTAAACTTGTCCATTAAACTGTCCTCAATGTAATACAGCAAAGATACGGGAGAACTCGGTTTGAACGAAAAGTTGTTTTTGTTTGTTGTTAATGCTGAAACCGCAATATTACATCTACATTACATGGATCTGTAAAAATCAGTGAGTTAGTTTTATGTTGTTTTTTGCAATATTCCAGCAATATCACAACGGGACACCAGAAATGGGCTTCACACATTGTACCCATGTGGGGAATTGAACCTGGGTTTTAAGTGTGATGAGCTGATGCTTTAACCATAAGGCTACCCAAATGCCCCTTGTAAAAATCAAGTTTTCACATAACAATAAAGTGATTGATCTTATGAACAATGATTCACAGAACTGACCAGCCCTGACCACAGTCCATCCTCATTACAACCAGCCCTGACCACACAGTCCATCCTCATTACAACCAACCCTGACCACACAGTCCATCCTCATTACAACCAGCCCTGACCACACTGTCCATCGTCAATCACAACCAGCCCTGACCACACAGTCCATCCTCATTACAACCAGCCCTGACCACACAGTCCATCCTCATCACAACCAGCCCTGACCACACAGTCCATCCTCATTACAACCACAGTCCATCCTCATTAACAACCAGCCCTGACCACACAGTCCATCCTCATCACAACCAGCCCTGACCACAGTCCATCCTCATTACAACCAGCCCTGACCACAGTCCATCCTTATAACAACCAGCCCTGACCACACAGTCCATCCTCATTACAACCAGCCCTGACCACACAGTCCATCCTCATTACAACCAGCCCTGACCACACAGTCCATCCTCATTACAACCAGCCCTGACCACAGTCCATCCTCATTACACCAGCCCTGACCACACAGTCCATCCTCATTACAACTAGCACTGACCACACAGTCCATCCTCATTACACCAGCCCTGACCACACAGTCCATCCTCATCACAACCAGCCCTGACCACACAGTCCATCCTCATTACAACCAAAAAACTTACACCAGACCAGGGTGGTCAAGCTCACTGACTTGGTTGACACGTCATTGTAACTCAATTGCTTAGATCAAGGCTCATGATGTTGATCACTGGATTGTCTGGTCCAGACTATATTATTTACAGACCAACTTCATATCGACGGAATATTGCTGAGTGTGGCGTTTAACAACAACTAACCAATATAATTACAATGGTACACATTAAGAATACTTTGTTCCTTCTGACAAATTCCTTAGAATTTTCATTTTGCAAGAACATTTTGCTTTGTATCATCTGATTGTATGGCAATACCTTATCTAACTGAAGTCACAGATTACAATGATACTATTGAGGTCAGGACTTAAAGGCCAATGCAAATTGGAATTTTGTAGTTTGTATTGCTTTTTGTGGAAAACACACACACACAGATCTACATGTAGTTTGTCTACAGACCATAGAGAATATATTGAAAAAGGAATCCCACTCAAGTCAAAAATATTTTGGCTTTTGGCAAGTCAAGACTGGCTCCGCTCTTGGCAAGACATTAACCACTGTTCTTGTCTCCAAGTGAGGTTTATGTTTATTTTGTATATTGTTCACTAGATGTCTGTATTTCTGGGACTACATGTTGGTCTACTCTTCAGATAAAATGTTCACAAGAGGGATCAGAGGTCCTGGACAGCTCCCGGAAGATTCTCATCAGGATCTCGTTTGTATATGTGACTGAAGCACTGAGAGACAATCCCCAATAAGAAATCCCCCCTAAGTCCATATGAATTGCAGACCAACACTAGCACGGCCAGTCCATCAATGTGTCATAGAGCGATGGTGCCTCTACCTAATCATCTTCCCTGTTAATCTTCCTCATCCATCACCAGGCCAACATCAGTACCAGCACAGCAAGATGAGATGTCCCAAATCTGTTCTTAGTAGACTTCCATACATTATTAAGCCAACCACCAATTTTCAACAATGGAAAATATACAAAGAAAACTTGAGCCATCTCCCTGGACAAGCCTGGGCATCAAATGTCAAATCACTCCGCAATTAAAGGGGATTCCGTTGGTCTTTGGGGTGATCCTTAGATTCTAGACCACAGTGTGAAAGACGTATGTTTATAGGAATCAAGGCGTAAGTCCCCTATGTTTTAGTGGGTCAAGAATGGGGATTGATTGACATTTTTTCGGGTTATAGATCTTAGGACAAAAAGTTGGTCAAATGTGATTTAACACCTTCATGATAAACGAGTATGTTATTATGGCAAGAAACATTTTCATCAATTTTACAGATAGCCCCTTGAACTTTCAATAAATAATCGAAGTGCTTTGTTTGATTCAAGTTTTCTTTCTGCTTTAATATAAACTTCAAGATTTTCCAATATCCAATATCCAATATAACACTTTGTATTTTCCATTTAGTAATTTGACATATTGACAAAGAAAACTTTAAAACTAGAAACAAAATCACTATACAGAGCAGAAATGTATAATAAACTCTGCCTCTGATCTTTTAAGCAATCTTCAAAACCTTTGCAAAACAATTTGTATATTTAGATTAAATTGGAAATATTATATTAGAGGTGAAAATGCTTGTACCTGGGGCAGTTTCCTGAAGTCCAAGTGTTACAATTGTTGCAAATCCATAGAGAAGGCTACCATGTGCAGACAAGGCTTAGTCTCTGAATTTATATTTTGAAATAAAACCACAAAATATAATGTTGACAGAAACAAATAATTCCTTTTAAACTGAAAAGGAGGCCAAGTGAGATTGGAAATGAACCTGAGGAAATCTAGACTTGCTTCATTTAGAGCTTTAGCATTGTAGAAAGGGCAGGGCAGAAGTGATAATAGCGTGTTTGAGGAACTGTGAGACAGACTGTGAGGTGCAGTGATAATAGTGTGTTTGGGGAACTGTGACACAGACTGTGAGGTGCAGTGATAATAGTGTGTTTGAAGAACTGTGAGACAGACTGTGAGGTGCAGTGGTAATAGTGTGTTTGAGGAACTGTGAGACAGACTGTGAGGTGCAGTGATAATAGTGTGTTTGGGGAACTGTGACACAGACTGTGAGGTGCAGTGATAATAGTGTGTTTGAGGAACTGTGAGACAGACTGTGAGGTGCAGTGATAATAGTGTGTTTGGGGAACTGTGACACAGACTGTGAGGTGCAGTGATAATAGCATGTTTGAGGAACTGTGAGACAGACTGTGAGGTGCAGTGATAATAGTGTGTTTGGGGAACTGTGAGACAGACTGTGAGGTGCAGTGATAATAGTGTGTTTGAAGAACTGTGAGACAGACTGTGAGGTGCAGTGATAATAGTGTGTTTGAGGAACTGTGACACAGACTGTGAGGTGCAGTGATAATAGTGTGTTTGAGGAACTGTGACACAGACTGTGAGGTGCAGTGATAATAGTGTGTTTGAGGAACTGTGACACAGTCTGTGAGGTGCAGTGATAATAGTGTGTTTGAGGAACTGTGACACAGACTGTGAGGTGCAGTGATAATAGTGTGTTTGAGGAACTGTGACACAGTCTGTGAGGTGCAGTGATAATAGTGTGTTTGAGGAACTGTGAGACAGTCTGTGAGGCTCAGTGATAATAGTGTGTTTGAGGAACTGTGACACAGTCTGTGAGGTGCAGTGATAATAGTGTGTTTGAGGAACTGTGACACAGTCTGTGAGGTGCAGTGATAATAGTGTGTTTGAGGAACTGTGACACAGACTGTGAGGTGCAGTGATAATAGTGTGTTTGAGGAACTGTGACACAGTCTGTGAGGTGCAGTGATAATAGTGTGTTTGAGGAACTGTGACACAGACTGTGAGGTGCAGTGATAATAGTGTGTTTGAGGAACTGTGACACAGTCTGTGAGGTGCAGTGATAATAGTGTGTTTGAGGAACTGTGACACAGACTGTGAGGTGCAGTGATAATAGTGTGTTTGAGGAACTGTGACACAGTCTGTGAGGTGCAGTGATAATAGTGTGTTTGAGGAACTGTGACACAGTCTGTGAGGTGCAGTGATAATAGTGTGTTTGAGGAACTGTGAGACAGTCTGTGAGGCTCAGTGATAATAGTGTGTTTGAGGAACTGTGACACAGTCTGTGAGGTGCAGTGATAATAGTGTGTTTGGGGAACTGTGACACAGTCTGTGAGGCTCAGTGATAATAGTGTGTTTGAGGAACTGTGAGACAGACTGTGAGGTGCAGTGATAATAGTGTGTTTGAGGAACTGTGAGACAGTCTGTGAGGTGCAGTGATAATAGTGTGTTTGAGGAACTGTGACACAGACTGTGAGGTGCAGTGATAATAGTGTGTTTGAGGAACTGTGACACAGACTGTGAGGTGCAGTGATAATAGTGTGTTTGAGGAACTGTGACACAGACTGTGAGGTGCAGTGATAATAGTGTGTTTGAGGAACTGTGACACAGACTGTGAGGTGCAGTGATAATAGTGTGTTTTGAGGAACTGTGAGACAGTCTGTGAGGTGCAGTGATAATAGTGTGTTTGAGGAACTGTGACACAGTCTGTGAGGTGCAGTGATAATAGTGTGTTTGAGGAACTGTGACACAGACTGTGAGGTGCAGTGATAATAGTGTGTTTGAGGAACTGTGACACAGTCTGTGAGGTGCAGTGATAATAGTGTGTTTGAGGAACTGTGACACAGTCTGTGAGGTGCAGTGATAATAGTGTGTTTGAGGAACTGTGACACAGTCTGTGAGGTGCAGTGATAATAGTGTGTTTGAGGAACTGTGACACAGACTGTGAGGTGCAGTGATAATAGTGTGTTTGAGGAACTGTGAGACAGTCTGTGAGGCTCAGTGATAATAGTGTGTTTGAGGAACTGTGACACAGTCTGTGAGGTGCAGTGATAATAGTGTGTTTGAGGAACTGTGACACAGACTGTGAGGTCCAGCGCAATGAGATGAAATGGGGTTTATTGTTCCCGATTGGTTAATTGTTTCACTTAATAAGTGATATAGATGTGCATGTGTATGTATGAGGTATTCCAGACTTCTGCCCATATAGAAGCAGCAAAGAGATGCCATGACACAGGTTAACATGAACACCCCATTTAGTATGTTGACGCTGAGCTGACCAGATCTTCTTTATCTCAATAATGATGAAACCTATGAAGATCCGGGTTAGAACTGGTCTTCAGCAACCTATATGCTAGTTGTAACTAACAGGATCGTGTAGTCAGGCACGCTGACTTGGTTGACACATGTCATCGTATCGTAATTGTGTACTTTGGCACCCATGATGTTTACCACTGGTTTGTCTGGTCCAGACTCGAATATTTACAGACTGCCATCATATCGCTGGAATACTGCTGAGTGACGTTAAACAAACAAACAAACAAATAAACCTAATACTGAGAGCCAGGCTGGGTAAAAACAAGTACCATCTTTTAACATGTTTTGGTTTGACACAGCCAGGGACTGAACAAACCATGTCCTGCTCTCCTGGCAGACACTATCCATTAGACCACAGAGCCAGTTGATGTCATATGAAGGAAATCAGCATTCAAATATCATAATAAGAATACTAATATGGTAATAATAAATTAATTATTTGGTTTGATCACAACCAGACCTTGAACTATCAGACTCACCTCATGTCATTGTATCTCACCCAAGTAATTTTATCATAGTTAAGTAGCCAGTGGTTAAGGTGTTTATTTCCTGCAAAAGGACAAAGGCCAATTCCCTACAATGGGTGAAGACCTTTTCTGACTTCCCAAATCATGATATGACTGAAATATTGCTGCAAGCATCACGTAACCATTCTCACTCCTTTTTCCAATCTTCCAAAGGGCTGCTATACTTGCCAAATTGAGTGCCATACTGCAATCAGTTCACAGTTACCAACTTTTTGAGCAAGCTGCAAAATATCTAATCCCAAATATTTTCTTTTTAGTCACATTGTCAAAGAGAATACAGCTGTGTTGAAGGGTGATATCTCACAGGAGTGGTTGGTATGGTTTTATGTTGTGAGGGGCACAAGAAATGGGCTTCAAACATTGTACTCATGTGGGGAATCAAACCTGGGTCTTCAATGTGATGAGCAATGCTTTAACCACTGGGCTACCACATCACCCCTTCACACTTTGTACAGATATGTCAGCAGTAAGGAAGACTTCTGTTGAACATCGAAACTTAAATCGTATGTGGACAAGAAAATGGGGAAATTATGGAAGCAGAATATGTGAAGGAATTATGTAAAAGATAGTATCTGTGATCACCCACTCCTCTAGATCCTCCATTTTAGTAAAAAAAATTAAACTAGGTGTTTACCCTATGGAGCCTCGAGATCACCCTGCCAATTGTTCACTTGGGTTCAGAGTTGTTGTTAACAGGTGTTGCTAACAGTTATAGAGCTCATCACGTCCCCCCAGGCTGTCTGGTCTTACACACTCACCCTCCACCGATCTGAACATTTGTTCTCACGCTAGATAAATGGGACTGAGCCATACTTCATTGGCACCTGACCTGCGTGTTCAATGGGCACACCCCCTTATGCATTTACATGAAAGGGATAAAAAAAGTTAGTTCTTCACTTGGCGTGCAGTATGACCTGACAAAATGTGCTCTGTGCCAATAATATTGCTGAAGGGGTCATTGTCGGCACAGGTACTACAGATATGTACCCCAGGTACGTTTCTGTATACAGACATGTACCCTTAACAAAGTCAAACTACAGAAACGTTCCCAGTACCCTAAACGATAGACGAGTCCATATTCTGCAACCCAATACCGAAACTGTATGTAGTTGTTCCCGTTAAGCTGATTGCGAGTGGTGTACGCTGTGCACCGCGAAATATTCGTTACTGTGTATGCTCTTATATATAACGCGCAATCAAATGAATCTAATACAACAGTATGACAGTTTCGATCAAGAAAACGGCACAATGCAGAATGGAATCATCCTATAGGGTATGTTTATGTATTCTGATTTTGTTTAGGGTACATGTCTGTATACAGAAACGTACCTGGGGTACATATCTACCCGTGCCGACAACGACCCCTTCAGCCATAATATTGTCATTTGTTACCTTTCAGAGAGACAAATTGTCTGTCTTGAAGCAATGGCTGAAAACATTATCTTATGAAGGAAATCATCATCTTCATAATAAATCCTCTTCCTCATCATCATCATAATCTGATCCTCATCATCATAATCCTCCTCTTCCTCATCATCATCGTCACCATTACCACCACCACCACCACATCATCATCATCATCATAATCTGATCCTCATCATCATAATCCTCCTCTTCCTCATCATCATCGTCACAATTACACCCACCACCACCACCACATCATCATCATCATAATAATCATCATCATCCTCATCCTCATCATCATCATCGCCACCATTACCACCACCACCACATCATCATCATCATCATAATCCTCCTCCTCCTCTTCCTCTTCCTCATCATCATCGCCACCACCACCACCACCACCACCATCACCATCATCATCATCATCATCATCATCATCATCATCATCATCATCATCATCATCATCATCATCACCACCACTATCAGCAAGTCACAATAGTTAATTATTACATCCCTCATCGGTCAGACTGACTCTGAATAAATATGATTTTAATAGAAACAAATAATTATTTTTGAATTTAAAAGGAGACCCAGTGAGAAGGGAGGTTTTAACATTGCAGACTGAGGGCTGGCAGAAGGGAAAATAATGTGGTTCAGTGACTGTGAGACGGACTCTTCTTTTAGCAACATACTAATCATTAGCACTGATTGTGATGAAATACTAAACATATCTGTCAATAGACAACATAAAAGAGATATGTTAATAGGTCAGAGTAACAATACATATACTAATGTGTATAATGGCCAAGGACAATCTAGACATCTAGATTTGTTTGAAGTTGTATATATGGTAGCAGATTATTTTTGTTCTACCTTGTTCATTATTTGTGAACAGGAAGCCAACAGTAAAATTTTATTGCCGATGTGGATAGATAAAATTACCCCTATAAACAGTCCCTTGCAACATCTCTCCCAGCAACAGCGAGGGCTGAGCTTACAACAGGTTCTCACGGTCTTCACTGAATGACTTCACACCTCCCTGATTTCTTCTGATTGTGTCACCTGGTGACCTTGAAAGACAAGGTCAGGATATTCTGTCTGTCAGTGTGTCAGTTAGGTCATGGGCAGATGCTGCAGGGGCTGGTGTTGTAGCCGGCATCATCATCATCATCATCATCATCATCATCATCATCATCATCATCATCACCATCATCATCATCATCATCATCATCATCATCATCATTCATCATCATCATCATCATCATCATCATTATCATCATCATCATCATCATCATCATCATCATCATCATCATCATTATCATCATCATCATCATTATCATTATCATCATCATCATCATTATCAGCAGCAGCAGCATCAATCACACATAAACTCAACACCATCCCTCACAATATTATCATCAGCACCATAATTATCATCACCTACATCAACATTATCACCTCCTTCGAAATCATCACCTCAATCAATATAACAATAAACATATCATCAGTATTGACATCATCATCAGCAGCAGCAGCAGCAGCTTCACCATCTCCAACAACGTCGCCATCATCACCACTATCCCCCAAACAAAGACATATTCATGTCCTAACATACCTAAAAAAGAAAGAAATTCATTATCCCATTAAATATGCCATCAGAGACCATATAATAGATCTATCAGCCATCAGCTGATGCCATCAGCAATTATGCACATCTCAATTTACTACAGGAGTTGCACACCAAATAACATATGAAAACTATTAAAAGTGAGCAGTACGCTCTAGTCTGTCTCACAGTCCCTGAACCACATTTTTTCCCTACTGCCAAGCCTCTCTACAGTGCTAAAGCCCTAAATAAAGCAAGTCTAGATTTCCTCAGGTTCTGAATCTCTGGTCTCCCTGGGCTCCTTTTCAATTTAAATGGGCTTGTTTGTTACTATTAAAATTATATATATTCAGAGACTAAGTATTAGTCTAAGTAAGCTCCTGCAAGCAAGGATGCTGAAGCAGCGCCCCTCCCTGGAAACAGGACATGCACACTTAATGCTTTGCAGAACAAACTACATCAAGGCCCCCTCAAAACACAGGAAACAGAAATCATGCACAATACTCATATTACTTGGTGGAGACATCATAACATCCTAAACATAGAGTGATTGAGTTGTTGTTGATGTCTCTCTCAGGCCCTGGTTCAGGCCCCATTCAATGTCATCATGATAAATCCCAGCACATTACTGATGCATGGGATAATTTTAGCTGGGGGCTGCCAAAACAATTTCCTCTTGATGAAATAACCAGCAGAGAAAGATAACGCTAGGCTCTACTTTCAGGGGCTGGCGCTGGTCCGACCAGAATTACATTTTATTATGTATTTGGATACGATAATGGCAGAGACCCTTGACATGCACTTTGTGTTGCCATTTCAAGTGCTGTAATTCATTTCAAAATGTTTTTCACTATTAGTTTTTATTAATGGTTTACTGTTGGTGCTGTTCATTTTAGAGTGAGTGAGTGAGTGAGTGAGTGAGTGAGTGGATGGGTGTGTGGGTGAATAAGTGTATGGGTGGGTAATTGAGTTGGTTGGTTAGTGAGTGATTGGTGAGTGCATATAGGTTGGTGAGAGGATGGGTTGGTTGGACAGAGAGAAGGTGAAATGAGTGGTTGAGTGAGCTGGTGGGTCACCACTCACCAGTCCACACTTCCATTAGCTCACCCAACTACTCATGCCCACCCTCCCTCATGAATCGAAAAGGAGCCACAGTGAGAAGGTACCCATGAAGATCCGGTTAGGCCAGACCAATTTTATTTCTTGTTTTACGGATCCGCCAGTTGTATATTTTAAAGAATAAGAAAAAAAATGTAAAATTAATTTCCTCAAAAAATAAAATCCTCATGTTTTTATTGGCCCAAAGTGTAAACTTACAAAAAAAAATTCATGATTGTTTTTTGCCCCATATAAACTTCATAAATTGCCAAAAATAAAATACTTTTAGTACTTAAAAGAAAAATTATTTTTACTAATGATTTTAATTTTTTATTTTTTTCCCTCCTGCCTTTAGGTTTTCTGAGGACAAAAATCCGTAAAACAAGAAATAAAATTGGTCTGGCCTTAGAATTGATCTTCAGCAACCCATGCTTGTCGTAAGAGGCGACTGACGCGATCAGGTGGTCAGGCTCGCTGAACTTGCTTGACACATGTCATCGGTTCCCAATTGCGCAGATCGATGCTGATGCTGTTGATCACTAGATTGTCTGGTCCAGACTCGATTATTTACAGACCGCCGCCATATAGCTGGAATATTGCTGAATGTGGCGTAAAACTAAACTCACTCATTCACTCACAGTGAGAAGTTAGATTCACAGGAAATCAAGACTTGCTTCTTTGAGGGCTTTAGCTTTGCAGAAAGGGCTGGGCAGAAGGGAAAACCATTACAGCCGGTGGTTGATTTGGTTGGTTAATGAGTTGGGTTGGTTAGTGAGTGAGGGCGTAGTTAGTGAGGGCGTAGTTAGTGAGGGCGTGGTTAGTGAGGGCGTGGTTAGTGAGGGCGAAGTTAGTGAGGGCGGGGTTAGTGAAGTGAGTGAGTTAGTGAGTGAGGACGGTTAGTGAGGACGGGTTAGTGAGGGCGTGGTGAGTGAGGACGGGTTAGTGAGGACGTGGTTAGTGAGGGCGAAGTTAGTGAGGACGGGGTGAGGAGGGCGAGTGAGTGAGGACGTGGTTAGTGAGGACGTGGTTAGTGAGGGCGAGTTAGTGAGGGCGTGGTTAGTGAGGGCGTGGTTAGTGAGGACGTGGTTAGTGAGGACGTGGTTAGTGAGGGCGTAGTTAGTGAGGACGTGGTTAGTGAGGGCGAAGTTAGTGAGGACGGGTGAGTGAGGGCGAAGTGTGAGGATGTGGTGAGGAGGGCGAAGTTAGTGAGGACGTGGTGAGTGAGGGCGAAGTTAGTGAGGACGGGTGAGTGAGGGCGTGGTTAGTGAGGACGGTGGTGAGTGAGGGCGAGTTAGTGAGGACGTGGTGAGTGAGGACGTGGTGAGTGAGGGCGTGGTGAGTGAGGGCGCAGTGAGGAGGGCATGGTGAGTGAGGGTGGTGAGTGAGGGCATGGTGAGTGAGGGCGTGGTGAGTGAGGGCGGGTGAGGCATGGTGAGTGAGGGCATGGTGAGTGAAGGCATGGTTAGTGAGGGCATGGTGAGTGAGGGGCATGGTTAGTGAGGGCATGGGTGGTGAGGACGTGGTGAGTGAGGGCATGGTGAGTGAGGACGTGGTTAGTGAGGGCATGGTGAGTGAGGGCGTGGTGAGTGAGGGCATGGTGAGGCATGGTGAGTGAGGGCATGGTGAGTGAAGGCGTGGTTAGTGAGGGCATGGTGAGTGAGGGCATGGTTAGTGAGGGCGTGGTGAGTGAGGGCATGGTTAGTGAGGGCGTGGTGAGTATAGGTTGAGGGAGAAGAAGGTCAGGTTGGATAGAGGGAGGATGGAAATGACTGTCTGAGTGAGCTAGTGAGTGGCAGTATGGATTGGTGAGTGAGTGAGTGGGTTTTGGGTGAATGAGTGAGTGAGTGAGTGGGTGGTCAAGTGAATGCGATGGTTGAGAGGATTTGTCGGCGAGTGACTAGGATGGTGAGTAGATGAGCGTGTATGGCAGTTCACAGCTCTAAAACAGTCCTACCCCCCTTACACTAGTCCAGACTTATTACAGCTATAAGCTAAGATTACTTTATCACACAGGTAGCTGTCAGACAGTTCGCCATTCTACAAAGACAGCACAGCCACCACAGACCAGCTGAAGTCTTCCAGACCTACCTCAACAAAGAACACTCAAACCTCGTTAAAACAAACCTCTCTCCAATCACGTGTGTGTTTGAAGCTCAATCATGCCTAACAACAATTACCCTATTTCCAATCTTGTCTACAGCTGCTTCAGAGAGTGATCTTTTGACATTTCCATGACTTATGGATTTTCCGCAAGCTACAGTCCCAATTACGATCCCTTTTATAATATTGTACCTATCTGAGCGGGAGAAAAGATCATCAAAACCTACACGGGAGGAAGACTCAGGAGGAAGACTCAGGATGAAGAATGATGAGGAGGATCAGCAGAAGGTGAGGTTCTGTTAGACAACGCCATCCGAGCTGTATGTCCAGGAAAATAAAACTGTTGCCACTCAGCTTGTTCATATGTGTACACAGAAATAACATTAACATTTGAAATGAAAATAATTTCAGTTTCCTTTGGTATAGTATCTTTTAATATATCCTTGAAGTGAGGTGAAATTGGGTTTTTACGTCGTACTTGAGAATATTTTGCTCATATGACGACGTGCATGCGTGTGTATGTGTATGTGCGGCTGCTTGTACTAGCCCAGACTGAAGCTGGTTTTATAGTACTAGCCCACTGAGATACCATGCCGCAGTGAAGCATGAATACCCCACTCAGACACATTATACTGACTCCGAGCCGACCAGTCCTTGTTGTACCCATTAATGCCGAGCGCCAGGCAGGGACCAACAAGTACCATATTTTAACGTATTTTGGTATGACGCAGTCGGGGATCGAACCCATGACCTTCCACTCTCCGGGCGGACGCTTTAACCACTACACCACGGAGGCGGTCTAATATATCCTAGAAAGAAGCAGAGTGAAACTGAAGAAATCTGGACTTGGTAAACTGTTATATACTTGTGTGTTGTTATATACTTGTGTGTTGTCTTTGGTTTTCCTCCACAGAGGAGCAGCATTGTGTCTGATTCTGTGGCAATTAGATAAGCATAGAAGATGATGAAGTGATATGGATGAAGAGATGAAGAGATGAAAATAACATCTTCTGATATAAATCAGTAGACATCTACAAATATAAACATGTTCAACCCTGATATAGAGACCCAACATGTTGTGCTGGGTGGGTGAGTGAGTGAGCATCTGGGTGAGTGTGTGAGTGAGTGAGTGAGTGAGAAGCTGGGTGAGTGAGTGAGTGAGTGAATGAGTGTGAATGAGTGGACAAGTAACAGTAGTCTGTCCTACAGTCCCTGAACCACATTATTTCCCCTACTGCCTAGCCCTCCCTGCAATACTAAAGCCCTAAATAAAGCAAGTCTAGATTTCCTCAGGTTCTGAATCTCTGGCCTCCCTGGGGCTCCTTTTCAATTTAAATGGGTTTGTTTGTTACGATCAAAATTATATATATTCAGAGACTAAGCGCTAGTCAAAAGCAACAGCTGTGCAGTATTTCATTTATCTCACTATATTTCAGCTAAATGCAAGAGAAAACACGAGAAAGTTAGGAAACTTTGAGGCATTTACAATTCCTACAAAGATATGATGCTAACAATAATTTAATTCAGTCAAATTAAAACAGTTCATTCGTTCACTAGTCTCATGCCTGTTTCTACATCCACCATCTCTAACCCTTCATGAACGATCAATTGGGGAGAAAGATGGAAACCAATGCTCTGGTTGCATTTTAAAAGTTGTACGGTAAAATATATCAAAGAAAACATTTTTTTCCAGCGGACAATAATTACAGAGCTCCCAACACCACTAAAGTAGATCAAGATCAAGGCCAAATGAATTACGCCCAACAGAGCTGTGTTGTGGCATCTGAAACTATGGTGTAATTGTTGGTGAAACTACACATGGCTCCAGGCGGTGGACGCGTCACCCTTGATTGTTCAATAGTGCAGGGGCGGTCATAACCTAGCTCTCTGGTTCACACCACAGGGACTTGTAACGCAAATAGTGACATCAACGTTTCAACTCTTAAATAATAAAAAGTAGGTGTTTCACTCAAACATTTGTGAATTCAAAATAAAAGTTATTGTGTTTTTGTTTTTCAGCATTAACTACCTAAATGTGTAACTGAACTAACTGATGGATAGTTTAATGGATTTCACATTACATTTATCTCAGAAACTCACAGGTTTTCTAACTTTAAACCAAGATCCTGTAAAAGATATTATTGGGGTTCAGTTAAGATTACATTTTTAAATAAACACTTGGTATGCTCTACACAAAGCTGGGGCGGTGGGTAGCCTAGTGGGTAAAGCGTTCGCTCGTCACGCCGAAGGCCCGTGTTCGATTCCCCACATGGGTAAAATGTGTGAAGCCCATTTCGATGTCCCCCGCCGTGATATTGCTGGAATATTGCTAAAGCGGCGTAAATTCAAACTCACTCACTCTAAACAAAGCTAGTCGTCTGAGAAACAATCAACTGGGCCAGAGTGAGTTAGAATCAGTGAGTTGGGTCAAGGTCGCTTTAACAGTATTCCCGTTATAACAAGGATTGTCTGTTTAATGTGGGAGGAATGCCTGGAGTAACTGTCCAGGTTTTAGATGTTCACCGCTTCAACAAAAGCCACTAGCACTTGTATGGTGCAGACAAACCTTGAAATGTAATCAGGGTAGAGTGGGATTCAAACCCAGTCATAGGTTTCTGACATCCCCATGGGATGTATCACTGCACAATGAATTTTGTTGCCTTGACAACCGGACCACACATACCATCCCTGTTTAGAACATAACAGAACTTGAAAAATATTGGAAAGTTGACAAACTATCATAACTCACAAACAAGGAGATCACAGGTGGCCTAGTTGTCTAAGGTACAGTGTTGCCTCCCTTATTTCTGCCAGGACTTGGTGATATCACACATGCTTGTGGGTTTCACAAATGTGCAACATATATTATGGCTGCATCACTTTGAGCTTTCCTTTATATCAATTTCACCATCAATGATGTAACTGAAATTTTGTTCAAGAGAGTGTGAGTGAGTGAGTGAGTTTAGTTTTATGCCACACACAGCAATATTCCAGCTAAATGGCGGTGGTCTGTAATTAATAACTCTTGACCAGACAATCCAGTGATCAACAAACCAAACTTATTCATTCACAGCACAAGATCAGGATCCTGAATCAATCATTTTCTCAAGATTCCAAGCAAACACTCATACCACTGGCCTCAAATACAAAAATAAAAAAACCCAAAACGTACAAGGCTCAAACATAGAAACAAATGCAAAAGACTTCAAAACATTTCGGATTGTTGACAGTCAATCATGCAAGACTCATTGAATAGTCTGAAGTCTGTTGGCTTCCCTTGAACAAACACACACTCCTGTGAAGTTGGAGGCAATAAAACCATGAGAGGAGTACCATTTCCTCCATGACTAAACACATATTTGAACAGTTGCCGTCGCTGTGAGACCTAATGGAGCAGGAACTGCTCAGACTTGCAAACACCATTTCCAGAAATGCTGTTTTGAACCACAGAGAAGGGTCTGTGTGATGTATTGTTTCCAGAGCAAATATGCCATGACCAGTGTTTAAAGAGTTATACATTCACCAAATACTCAGTTATTGCCTGTTGAATGGAGTGTCACAGGTTAACACAATTAACACAAGTGATACATAGCAACCTTGATCTTCACTGAATCATGCACTGCCAATGTCTAAAGTGTTATACATTCACCAAATACTCAGTTATTGCCTGTTGAATGGAGTATCACAGGTTAACACAATTAACACAAGTCACACATGCAAGCTTGAAACTTCAGTGAATCATTGAATCATACATTACCAATGTTTCAAGTGTTATACATTCACAAAATACTTAATTATGGCCTGTTTAATGGAGTATCACACATTAACACAATTAACACAAGTCACACATGCAAGCTTGATCTTCACTGAATCATTGAATCATACAATACAAGAGGTTAAAGTGTTACACATTCACCAAATACTCAGTTATTGCCTGTTCAATGGAGTATCACATGTTAACACAATTTTTTAATGGTAAACATCAGTGCAGAAAATTCTAATATGAATCGCAAATAAAAAATTATGTTTATCGGCATTTCAAATACAAATCTCTTAGAATTCTTGGTCAAAATATAACTCTCAACTTTTGATAGGGATAATCTGATGTCATTCTGTTCAAATATACACTTGACATATTAAGAGTATGATATTCACATTTAACACTTTTTCCCCCAATAAATCACCACTAGTACCCTGGATGCATCTATGGTTGGGCGAAAATTGTATTACTTCCCTTTGCTGTTTTTTTATCCAATCAGGTGTCTACACTGGAAAGTTGAGCGTACCAATCACTAGACTTCTATCATAACTCACTTTCGCTTCTTTTATCGAACTGATTAAGCTTGGCAACACAATTGTTGCATCAAATCAGAATCAGTCGTTTAACAAGCAGTTTTTGTAGGAAGCCTTCAGTGCAGCAATGCAGCCTTCTGGCAGCTGTGATTGGATGATTTTATGTAAGATCAAGTAATTAAAACTGACCATGTTTTTTCAGTATTTAGTGCTGTCTTTTTTAACATGATAACTCATGTTGAATGTGGCCACAGAAATTTCTACACTTTCACATTTTCTGCGGAACTGGGATTTTCTGTGCAGCTTCCTGTACTCTGGGAAAGGAGCTGGTAAGCTGGTTATATCTTGTTTGTGTTTTATTGGTGCTTTTAGGCCAGACTGTGCAAATATACAAGTAATAGCTGGTGCAGACTTAGTTAATGTATAACAAATATAACTTTACTGTAGAAGTCAATGGGCAAATACTTGGTTTAGTGTAATCTCAATGGCCCAAGAACTTGCTTACTGTTGAACCAGGAGGGGTGTTTGTCCAAAATACATAAAAATACATGTAACCTGAAATAACATAAGAAATAAATAAGAATAACATGAAAATGGCACAACCAGTTGAATGCCATCCCACCATTTCTTTCCCCCTACTTCTAATACCTGACTTCCACAACTGACACCTCTTCTCCACCCCTAGTCTGTCTCACAGTCCCTGAACCACATTAATTTCCCTACTGCCAAGCCCTCTCTGCAGTGCTAAAGCCCTAAATAAAGCAAGTCTAGATTTCCTCATCTCTGGTCTCCCTAGGGCTCCTTTTCAATATAAATGGGCTTGTTTGTTACTATCAAAATTATATATATTCAGAGACTAAGCCTTAGTCTACTCCACCCCCTTCCAATCCACACCCTCCGCAACTTATACTTCCTCTCCCCTCCCCCTTACTCCCCATTCCAATCCCCACCCACCCTATTCTCCCCAACTCTCCTCCCCTTCCAATCCCCTGCCCTCCACTTCTGACACCTCCTCTCCCTCCCCCCATAAATGGCAGGTTCCTGGCCACTTCAACACCATGTAATCAGAAAGTCCTCCCAGGAACAATACTTTATCATTATGACACATCTAAATTGTCGGGTTGCCAATCAAACAATTGAAACAGAGATGACCATTGACCCCTAACAGTGAACAATTGCTCTTGAAATAGTGCTTAAGGCTTAGTCAGCATTCCAGATGATCTGTATTAGCCTAAATTCTGATGTTTACATCATTTGTGAAAAACCATGCTATCTCATCATAAAAATATATGAGACAACTAGCGTTTTTCATCAGTTTTTTTTATTATTCTCAAAAGTTGGCGGTGTTATTCAACCCTGATGTGAAAAGAATCTGTCAACACTGTTATGCCAAGGGCACTAACTCTCCCTAAAGTTCATAATTTCAATGATGGTTTCCAATTACTGACTAAATATTAATCACATTTGACTGACTGACTGACTGAGTTTGGTTTTACGCTGCTTTTAGCAATATTCCAGCAACATCACGGCGGGGGACACCAGACATGGGCTTCACATTGTACCCATGTGGGGATTCAAACCCGGGTCTTTGGCGTGACGAGCCAATGCTTTAACCATTAGGCTACCTCACGGCCCCTAATCACATTTGAAGTATTCAATGTTTTGTAATGTTTTTCTTGTAATGAGTGAGTGAGTGAGTTGGTTTTACACCTCTTTTAGCAATATTCCAGGAATATCATGGCAGGGGCACCAGAAATGGGCTTCACACATTGTAACCAAGTGGGGAACTGAACACGGGGTCTTCGTCGTGATGAGTGGACGCTTTAAACACTAGGCTACCCCACTGCCCCGCCTTGTAAGGAAACAATTTGTCCAAATTGAAATCAGACAGACAAGACAACCAAGATGGCATTGATACATCAGATGACTAAATCACTAAGTCTAGGCTGCAGTCTTGTATTGTATCATTAATAGATTAATTAAATGCTTCATTTAAATAAAAGCTGAAACTAAATATGTAGCAAATATGTTTGTTTGTTGTTTCTCAGCTACATTCCAGCTATATGGCGGCGGTCTGTAAATAATCAAGTCTGGACCAGAAAATCCAGTGATGAACAGCGTGAGCATAGATCTACACAATTGGGATGACGATGAGATGTGTCAACCAAGTCAGCGAGCCTGACCACCTGATCCCGTTAGTAGCCTCTTACAAGCATGTGTTACTGAAGATGGGTCCTAGTCTAAAGGGCTGTATGACAAAAGGGCCCCAAATGGAAAAGTCAAAAGGGCCACTAGAAAGTCAAAAGGGCGGCAAACACCGAGTCAAAAGGGCCCCATAAAAAAGTCAAAAGGGCCCCAGACCCCTAGTCAAAAGGGCCCCATAAAAAAAACGTGTATTTTAGTAAAACGTTATACATCTATACAATGTTTACTTTATACATACTAGTTCAGTTTTTAATCAGATATTTTTTCAATATTTGAAAATAAATGCTGACAAAGAATAGATGTATGTGATGTTTATTTATTTCATCTAAGCATCAAAATTCATTTATGATTATGACAAATACTTTGGGAGAGCAATGGATTTAACAATAGTACCACAACACACAAGTAAGAAACTAAAATATTATACAACAGATGCACATCAAGGCCAAGTGTCCCCAGAATTGAAGAAAATGAACAGCAAAGTTTTTCTACATCAAATCAGAATCAGTGAGCCTGACCACCTGATCCCGTTAGTTGCCTCCTATGACAGGCAGGGCTTCCTGAAGACCAATTCTAACTTTATGAGGTAAACAAATATGTGAAGCCGGATGTAAAGTTACAAAATGTCTACAGTATTTGATAGTAATTACTTCTACGTCTACATACAAAACATGGGCTCACTTACCATGTACAAAGACTACCCCCTCACTCATAAATAGGGTCGGTGGGAAGCCTAGTGGTTAAGGTGTTCGCTCGTCACGTGAAGACCCGGGTTCGATTCCCCACATGGGTACAATGTGTGAAGCCCATTTCTGGTGTCCCCCACCGTGATATTGCTGGAATATTGCTAAAAGCGGCGTAAAACCAAACTCACTCACTCACTCATAAATAATCCAACCTCAGAAATACATCTGATAACATTCAAAGACTCATTACTACAAAAACATCCTAGTCAAACTTGAATCCGCAAAGTTCTGTAACATATAGAATTACAATTCTGATAAGTGATAACTGATCACATTAACTCTTTAATAAAACATGAACACTTTTGCTGACTGGCCTTCGAAACTACAATTCTGACACTGTTATGTTATTAGTTATAAATGCCCTCCAGTAACTGCCTGTTCATCCACCATCGCCACTCACACATCAAGCTTCACCTCCCATCGTTTGTCAGGCATCGAAACTAACTGTGTTACATACATTATTAAATATGGCCTTCACCTTGGTAAGCTGTATGTAAACTGTAATTTTACCAGGGGCATTGTCCAGGGACAAAGACAGAAACATAGCCAGGCTGTACATACTTGTTTACAGAAAAACAGGCCAATTTGATCAATTATTTGGTTTACAGGGGTCGTTTTCTAATGGAGGGCTTGGGTTTGACAAAAAGTGAAAATATATTGTGTTTATAGGGATTTCTGAAAAATGTTGGTTGGTGACAAGAAAAAACGGACAAAAAATGTGTTTTTTTAAAGACTATTCACAGGGTAACTTCACTTCTCATATAAACATAGTGGCGGGGTAGCCAAGTGGTTAAAGCATTCGCTGATCACACAAAGAGTCTCGGGTTCTGTTCCCCACATGGGTACAATGTGTGAGGCCCATTTCTGGTGAGCCACACTCTGATATATATGGAACAGTGCTAAAAAAGATGTAAATCTAACCTGCTCACTATTTTGCTAACGGCAATATGGTTGATGCAATGATGAAATTTAACTGCTTTAAATACTAAGATTGGATCAGATTTTATTACAGAAATTAGTTTTATTCCATAATTTAAAAAACATTGCTGTTTAAGTTAAAGGTCTTGCAGAAACTACACGAAAGGAGGGGAACTATTTGGCTTAATACATGAGTGAGTGAGTGAGTGAGTGAGAGAGAGAGAGTGTGGTTTTATGCCGCTTCTAGCAATATTCCAGCAATATCAAGGCGGGGGACACCAGAAATGGGCTTCACACAATGTACCCATGTGGGGAATCAAACCTGGATCTTTGGCATGACCACTACCCCACTGCTCTGTAAGACATATCAGGATTTAATGCAAAGATGGGAAAAGAGCTGGAACTTGTTTTGGTAAACCTTTCCACTCTACTGGAGGCTGATAATTTCAAACGATACATAAAGTTTGGAACACAAGGGTGTTGAGTTTTATGAATATTTTAACCTGCCAAATCAGAATGACATTCTGTGTTTACCATTGTGCAGAAAATCTGAGCCTGTGCATGTTTCTGATCAATCTAGGATCATAATCAGCGCCAACCTGGGGATCACGCCAACTGTCTGCAGGGTCCTAAGTGTTTGAGCATGTAATATCCACAATCATCTGTAGGTTAATTGATACAGTTGCTCTTAACTCCATAAGTAGGTTACCCTGTCCTCAATGGCACACCCAGTACACAAGAAGAATATCCAGGACGATCCCATCATCCCTGCACGATGATCCGAATCTTGGAATTTTTATTGCCATAATGCATTGTTTCATAGTTCTTTAACTGTTCACATCTATTATGCAGATAAACAACTTGTTCTGACGTGCTTATAACCACTCAAGTCAGAGGACAAGATATACCCTGGCATTTAAAACATATCTCTAAAGAATTATGATGCATGCATGCATGCATGCACAAAAAGTCATTGAAAAACACAATGTTTGCTAAAGCATAACTAACTATACAGTTTATGGAACATGTGTCTACAAGTTTTCAAGAATGTGGCCATTGTAATGTTCAAGATTCAGATGCAGAGTCACAATGGGGCAAGGTAATAAATGACTACGCAAGATCACCTGCCTAAGCTAATGTTGTGGGGGACAGTGCCTTCACTGATGTGGTTGGGGACAATGTCTACTCTCATGTGATGGGGAACAAATACCCAAATAAACAGAAACCACAGCTAATATAATTACATATTGGTTGTGATGGTAGCCGTGATGACATAGTTGATGATTACAAGCAGGGTTGGTAAATGATATGCTACCGATGCAACTGTGACTCAGAGTAACCTATTATAGGAGTATATGCAGTTCATGCCCTGTTTCCATTATTGACAGCGTGTAGCTCGGGACTGAACCGACCGTGTCGAAAAACATGACTGAAAGGTACAACACTACTGCAAGACACACACACGCACACGCACGCGCGCGACGCACGCACGCACACGCACGCGACGCGACACACACACACACACAACACACACTCTGAAAGGTAAAGCAACACTACTGCAAGAGACACACACACACACACACACACACACACAAACACCTCTGAAAGGTAAAGCAACACTACTGCAAGAGACACACACACACAAACACACACACACCTCTAAAAGGTAAAGCAACACTACTGCAAGAGACACACACACACACACAAACACACACACACACCTCTGAAAGGTAAAGCAACACTACTGCAAGAGACACACACACTGCTGAAAGGTAAAGCAACACTGCTGCAAGAGACACACACACTGCTGAAAGGTAAAGCAACACTGCTGCAACACACACACACACACACACACACTGCTGAAAGGTAAAGCAACACTGCTGCAAGAGACACACACACTGCTGAAAGGTAAAGCAACACTGCTGCAAGACACACACACACACTGCACGGTAAAGCAACACTGCTGAAAGGTAAAGCAACACTGCTGAAAGGAAAAGCAACACTACTGAAAGGTAAACTGATCACACTGAAGCATGTAAAAGCACAGATCTCAATTTTTTGCAAATAGTTTCAGTCCAGCTTACCATTTCATTGTATGAACTGACATTAAGTGTAGTAAATGTATACGCAAACATAAAAAGGCAAAACAATCTAGATTTCTCCATTACAACTGTAAATAGCCATCTGCCTTATGTTGTCAGATTTATCTTCACTATTTATCTTACATGAATATTTTCTACCCCCAATAAACGTTTTATTATACTGTTTTCTTGCATGAAATTACAAGAGAGTACATATTTATCTCAAGCTTCTCTCAGCTGACATTTTATGGCCTTTTTATAGCTTCCTTTCATACAATCATCACAATAAAAATTTCATTGTAATGTGCTCAGGAACCAAGGCCTTTTGATTTAATATTCTTGCTAAATGCTCCAACCATGAAGGGTATGCATGCTGTGTTGCTTATTCCAACCATGAAGGGTATGCATGCTGTGTTGCTTATTCCAACCATGAAGGGAATGCATGCTGTGTTGCTTCTTCCAACCATGAAGGGTATGCATGCTGTGTTGCTTCTTCCAACCATGAAGGGAATGCATGCTGTGTTGCTTCTTCCAACCATGAAGGGTATGCATGCTGTGTTGCTTATTCCAACCATGAAGGGTATGCATGTTGTGTTGCTTATTCCAACCATGAAGGGTATGCATGTTGTGTTGCTTTATTCCAACCATGAAGGGTATGCATGCTGTGTTGCTTATTCCAACCATGAAGGGAATGCATGCTGTGTTGCTGAAGGGTAATGCTGTGTTGCTTCTTCCAACCATGAAGGGGAATGCATGCTGTGTTGCTTCTTCCAACCATGAAGGGTATGCATGCTGTGTTGCTTCTTCCAACCATGGGTATGCATGGTATGCATGCTGTGTTGCTGCTTATTCCAACCATGAAGGGAATGCATGCTGTGTTGCTTCTTCCAACCATGAAGGGTATGCATGCTGTGTTGCTTATTCCAACCATGAAGGGAATGCATGCTGTGTTGCTTAAGGGTTCCTTATTCCAACCATGAAGGGTATGCATGCTGTGTTGCTTATTCCAACCATGAAGGGTATGCATGCTGTGTTGCTTCATTCCAACCATGAAGGGTATGCATGCTGTGTTGCTTATTCCAACCATGAAGGGTATGCATGCTGTGTTGCTTATTCCAACCATGAAGGGTATGCATGCTGTGTTGCTTATTCCAACCATGAAGGGTATGCATGCTGTGTTGCTTATTCCAACCATGAAGGGTATGCATGCTGTGTTGCTTCTTCCAACCATGAAGGTTGTGTTGCTTCTTCCAACCATGTTGTTTTGCATCTTTCTGTTTGTTGATGATCACATTTACTAGGGGTGGGCATTGCAGAGAATTTTCATATTGCGATAAATTGCAATGCGAAAGCATATATTGCGATATGTATTGCAAGATATTGCAAGAAGGTTTTTTAAACAAAAAACTACTTATAATTAAGTTAATGCTTGATATATAAAGCAAAAACACAACAAAATCACTATGCTTGATTAAGCTTTAATAAAAACTTTTAATCCTGACAAAATAAAAATGTAATTAATATTTGGCACAAATGAAACAAGGCAATAGCCAAAGATTTCCAAGTGTTAAGAAGTTTTCCGAATGCATGTCAAACTACCGGTTTTCGATCAGCGTAAACCGGTTATATGCGCAGCCCTAAAATTGACTAAATAATTTTCTCTTCTGGGGTGATGGAGTGGGAATATTGATGAAAGATACTTGAAAAACTCACTCACTCACTCTGCCAGGAAACCACCACATTTGCAATTTTGCATGGCAGGCTATTATTCATTGAATATCATATTTCTCGTCTGATGCTATGAACATTACAATTCAATAGACTTTGATATTCTCAGCAAGTTATAGGAAGTTTTTGACGGTCATTCAACACCTTACTCAAGTATGGTGTCCTAACACTCTGCCTTTCTATTAAACAAATAAATAACTGTCAATACGCAACCAGTATAATGAGTAAGTAATGTTTTGTTTGCTATTTGGGGCGGCGGGGTAGCGTAGTGGTTAAAGCGCTTGCTCGTCACACCGAAGACCCGGGTTCGATTCTCCACATAGGTACAATGTGTGAACTCCATTTCTGGTGTTCCCGCCATGATATTGCTGATATATTGCTAAAAATAGAGTAAAAATAAACTCACTCACTCATTCATTGTTTGCTATTTAAACTTGACACTGCAAAAAGCTATTCTGATTTTAGCATTTAACTTCATCTGTTAATTATTTTCAAGGACACTGATACTTGCATAATGACTGATAAATTACAATTAACATAATATTACGTAACTATGGAAACCAAGGATGTAATGAGAGTTTACATATATAAACGAGGAAGACATGTATATTGATGCTGACGAAATATACATTCAACAACGGTCTGTATCTTTTAAATCAATTGCCAATTACATACATATGTATCCCAGACACAATATTAGGTGACCCAAAGCTAATTAGTTACAACTTTTCATATTCATATTTTGTTCATATGTGTTTCATTTGTTTGTTTTAAAATTGATCTTGTTTGCTGACAAGGAGTCCCACAAACATAACAGTAAACTGATTTGTTAAGGTTAAGATGTTTTCGTGCATTTCATAATTTTCAAAAACATGAACTACAAAACTGCATAATCATCTACAATCGGCACTAACGCACACAAGCATGAACAAGTGCATTTGTGGTTGCACATGCAATTTGCAGAGCAGTGTCTTTTTAGGTCAAATTTGTGTTGCAGGCAAACAACTTGGTACGATCGTCTCTTTGAGGACTGGGACTGCACTGAGTCGCACCCACTTTCTCCAGTAACAACAGTATCATACACAAGTACACCCTCTGAATGCCTTGTTAACACTGCTGGAATGACAGCTATTTCACAACAAAATACGAACTACTCAGATTTCATAAATGAGCAGGCAGCCCGGTCATTGTTCTGTTTTCAAACAGGGCCATGTTGTTGTACCAGAGCTTTCAATAAGGCGCATTAGATACCAGTCCGTGTTCTGTGTCTTTCCTCGCAGCAGGGGTCCGACCAACAAGGAAAACATATGCCGGCCGTAATGGGCCTCCTGGAGAAATCATTGGCTTGACAATGAGCAAATGACTACAGCAATTGACTACTGTGCACACAAATATCATTTTGTGTGGATTTTGTACACATTACTTCCTACTTGTATCTATTTGAATGTTGGACATTGCATTAGCAACATAGAGTGATACACTTGTACGTATCGACCAAGGTCCTGTACGAGGCTTCTCGCAATAGAGACAATGGTCTCAGCAAGGAATCTGTATAAAAAATAAAACAAGCTGGTATTGATGCATCTCGGGGAATGAGCAAGTTAATTATGGGATGACATTCAGCATTTTCTGTTTTGCAGATGTTATTGGACATTCATTTCCTGGAAGTCGGATTAGAAAAAGTTGTGAGAGCTGGCTTCAGATGTTGATATTTCAGCACAGCGAACATTGTTGAATACTCAATAACCCATGGAAATATCTTTTTACACAGTTTCAAAACTGAAGCACTTTGATTTATAAAAGTAGGATATGTTTTTGGAATCTCATCTCTTATTTTAATGAAACAGATTTTGGGTAAGGATCTTCTGAACATGAACAGGTATTGATCAGCACTGTGGAATACTTTAAAAGTTTGCTATTGGAAGAAATCATCAATTTCTTTGGTTGGCCTATGATGACATTGTGAAAACATTTACATCATTCCATGCATCAATATATTCCATCACAGTGAAATATGTGACAGTGTTGTGGAGTTAAAAATGCAAAATGCTCATGCATCAGAGTCTGTCTTAAACAGGCAAGGCCATTCCATTAAAAATCAACTCATTTTAACCTCACACACACCATACCACAGCACAGCATGCCATAACACATCACACATTACAACACAATACACACACCACAAACATCACATCATGCAAAACACACACATCACGCAAATACCACACACATCACATCAAAGTATATTACACCATACCACATAACATCAAATCACACTATCCAAACACACAACACATCTCACACTACACACATCACATCACATATCATGATCACACACCACACATATCACACACCATACATATCTGACACCACACATATCACACACATCACATATCACACACCACACATATCACACACCAAACATATCACACACCAAACATATCACACACCACACATATCACACACATCACAACACACACCACTTCACACATACACACCACACCATTCAAGTCACGATATGGCTGAAATACTGCCGCTGTGACTATAAACTGGAACTCACTCCCTCACTCACTCATTCATGCCACATCGCACACCATGCCATGCCACACCACACCACCACACACCACACCACACCACACCACCACACAAACTGAAGAAAAACAAAGTATGATTTATATTCCACATAAAACTTTGGAGCTGTGTGCATGATTAGAGTTCCGAATAACGGATATAACTAATTGTGTGTTGTTAATTACCTCTAATTGTCCAGCATCAGAAACAGTATCAGAATGAGCACACACCCTTGGCTGACGCATCCATATCACCCAGGGCTGCTAATTACTCCCACTCCGATATCTGCTTAATGAACAACAGGTCCACCCAGTGGCAACATCAATGACGCTGTAAGAATGTCACCCTTGAACCCATCGTAAATGAACCTCTTAAAGGATGTTGTTGTTTGTTGAACACCCTACTCAGCATGTTTTCAGTTAAATGATGGTAGCCTTTAAATGTTTGGGCCTGGACCAAATAATTCAGTGATAGATATTTAGAATATTGATTAGACGATGACAGGCTATATCCCTAGTCACCTAGTCAGACCACCTAGTGAGTGAGTGAGTGAGTGAGTGAGTGAGGAGGAGTGAGTGAGTGAGTGAGTGAGTGAGTGAGTGTGAGTGAGTGAGTGAGTGAGTGAGTGAGTGAGTGAGTGAGTGAGTGAGTGAGTGAGTGAGTGAGTGAGTGAGTGAGTGAAATTAGTTTTAAGCCACACTCAGCAATATTCCAGCAATATGGCGGCAATCCAGTGATCAACATCATGAGTATCGATCTACACAAATGGGATTCGATGACATGTGTCAACCAAGTCAGCGAGCATGACCACCTGATCCCGTTAGTCGTCTCTTACGACAAGCATGGGTTACTGAAGATCAATTCTAACCCATATCTCACCTAATGCATTCGGTCACATCTTAAGACCAGATTAGGTTTCTGGGGACCTATTCATTCCTTCGGGTCTGATGAGTTGACATATGTTGATACCAACGCTGCTTTTCAAGTATTACGGGACACATAGATCACCTGGTTGTAAAGTCTTTAGTTGTGTAATGGCCATTTACCTCTTTGGTAAAAGCAGAGAGCATCCATGTTCTGCTGGCAAAGACAGGATCATACTGAGGGAATCAAACATATAGAATTTGTTCCTGGCAGCTTGGAGGCACTTCAGTTACTGAATCACATTGGCGCTGTATGGAGGGTCAGAAAGAGAGGTGAGGTGAGGTGAAATTGGGTTTAACGTCGCTCTTGAGAATATTTCGCTCATATGACAACGTGCATGCGTGTGTATGTGTATGTGCGGCTGCTTGTACTAACCCAGACTTAAGCTGGTTTTATAGTGCTAGCCCACTGAGATACCATGCCGCAGTGAAGCAGGAATACCCCACTCAGACACATTATACTGACTCCGAGCCGACCAGTCCTTGTTGTACCCATTAATGCCGAGGGCCAGGCAGGGACCAACAAGTACCATATTTTAACGTCTTTTAGTATGACGCGGTCGTGGACCGAACCTGCAACCTTCATCTCTCCGGGTGGACGCTCTAACCACTACACCACGGAGGCGGTTGTCAGAAAGAGAACATATAGATTCAGGGATATGGGATTCAAACATATAGAATTTGTTCCTGGCAGCTTGGAGGCACTTCAGTTACTGAACCACATTGGTGCTGTATGGAAGGTCAGAGAGAGAACATATCGCATCAGGGATATGGGATTCAAACCCACAATGGAGCAGTGGGGTAGCCAGGTTGGTAAAGCATTTGCTTTTCATGTTGAAGACCCAGGTTCGATTCCCTACGTGGGTACAATGTGTGAAGCCCATGTCTGGTGTCCCCTGCCGTGATATTGCTGGAACATTGCTAAAAGTGGGTAAAACTAAACTCACTCACTCACTCAAACCCACAAGCACCAGATCCTGCCAGTTTCAGGAAGCACGCCCGACAACCGAACATCAGACATGGGTTTGAACCCACGAAAAGCACAGCTAGGATTGCAACTTCAACCACTGCACCAAATCTTTCCACCAAATGAAATCAGCCAGAACCCATCTTCCTCCAGTTCCTGATGACATTGAATGTCCTTCAAATCCTACAATGACAGCAACGGCAAACAAGAAGGTAATAATCACGCCTTAATCAATATCACAAAGCACTGGGCTGGAACATGCCATTAGGTACCTGCAAATAGATGAAAGTGACGTTTTCGTTCATGATTCCATCAGCACACAATGAAAAAGGAAAACTAGCTGCAACATTAATTCCGATGGAGACAACACAGGATATATATTCTTCCCATGCCATCATTTTTGGAATAGTAATGCAAATTTTATTGTTCTGTTTCTCATAATGAATACTACACACATAACCTTAATTCATACTGGATGAAACTAGGCTTCGATATGTAAAGCAAGCCTTAACAGGAAGTATTTTGAACATTAGATATTCCGTTAATGTCAGTAATAATCTGGGTTGCGTCGTGACCACTCTGATATGAATTCCATACATATCGTGACTGTAGGGTAATGAATATGAATATTTTTACAATTACACAAACAAGTCAGGAGCTGATGTATTTTTTAGTACATAAACTGAAATATTGACGAAATATATTTTCTAACATATTTCACCATGTTGACAGTGTTAATTTAATATGACAATGACCGAGTGACCTAAATAATGGAGATCCGTGAAGATCCTGGTTATAATTGGAATTCAGTAACCAATGTTTGTTGTAACAGCGACTAATGGGATCGGGTGGTCAGGCTCGCTGACTTGGTTGACACATGTCATCGTATCCCTAATGCGAAGATCGATGCTCATGTTGTTGATCACTGGATTTTCTGAGTGCAGCGTTACCCAACCAACCAATAACCTTCATACAGTAATGGCAAACTGAATTTATATTGGTGTTGTGTATTATCATGCCATGCATCTATATTTTATCATTTTTGTCACACTTTGATAAATAACAGACCAATTTAAGTGGAAAACACTCTTTTTAAAAACATTTAGGAAAATTGATTAAAGTGATAGCAAATAATGAATTGAATTCATGAAGGGTAACAGTTTGATTCACTGAATACACGGGTGAGTCATAACAGCCCTTGTAATTCTCAAATATATCCTGTTCCAATCAGCAGGTATTCAATTATTAGGCCACTGCAAAGTATATTACTTCTGATCTATTTTCTATGAAAGGTGTTGATTTTGGAACATATGTGCTGCTCAAATTTAGCACTTTTAATTTTACAAATAATTTACAGATTAATTAACATTGGTAATATTACTAGTGAAATTAGAAACACGGGTTTTTCATTTCTGAACCCAAGTTGAACTGAACTGCTGATACAGCATAAAACAATATTCACTCTATGAACCATAAAGAACAAGGGAGATAATTCTGGTGACTAGTAGAGTGAGTGAGTATGGTTTTACACCGCTATTAGCTATATTCCAGAAATATTATGGTGGGGGACCCCAGAAATGGGCTTGTGGGGAATCGAACCCGGGTCTTCGGTGTGACGAGCAAACGCTTTAACCACTAGGCTACTCCACCGCCCTGGTTATCAGTAGAATATTAATGGGAAAGAGAGTTTGAGTTTGAACTTCACACATTGTACCACGTTGGGAATCGTGATGAGCAAATGATTTAACCACTAGGCTACTCCACCGCCCTGGTGATTTGTAGAATATTAATGGGAAAGAGAGTGTGAGTTTGGGCTTCACACATTGTTACCTGCGTGATAAACGACCCTGGCCTTAAGTTTCATGTGCTTACACTTCCGCCACAAGGCATCCCCACCATCCATGAAATAAGTGAGTGTGTTGGTGTGAACAGCGTCCCTGTGACATCACAGCTTCATGTGGAAGCAAGCACATGTGATGCAGGCCTCAGACATATTCCACTGTGAGTGAAGTGAGTGAGTACAGAGTGAGACATGAGTGAGTGAGTGCGTCAGACATAGTGAGTGAGTGAGTGAGTGAGTGAGTGAGTGAGTGAGTGAGTGAGTGAGTGAGTGAGTGAGTGAGTGAGTGAGTGAGTTTGGTTTTAAGCCACTTTTAGCAATATTCCAGCAATATCACGGCGGGGGACACCAGAAATGGGCTTCACACATTGTACCCATGTGGGGAATCGAACCCGCATCTTCGGCGTGACGAGCGAACGCTGTAGCCACTAGGCTACCCCACTGCCCCTCTTTCACTTTGAGGAAACTCAGTCACAGGTATGGTGCTGACAAACCGAGAAACATGACCAGGGTGGACCGAGATTCAAACCCGGGACGACAGATTTCTGCCACACCTTAGATAAGGCCATAGGGCTGAAATAATGCTGTTACGACATTAAACCTTCATTCCACCTTGATATGCTGGGGCCCCTAATCACCAAAACGCATCAGGAACACTTGGAGCCTTGACTTTATCTTCCAAAACTCCAACAAACATTCAAAACATGGTTGTCTTATTGTTTTGTCTGAACCAGGAACCTGTCTGCTCTGTGCATAATCCCACCCATCGCAGCTGCAGTCGATTGTAAGTTAGATAGGATTACTTCTGCACAGTTTGATAAAGATGACAAATGAGTCATAACAGTTGGAAATCTAGTTTACTTGTTTATTCCAAAATGTCATGTTTCTCCAGAAATCAATATTTTACTGAACAAATGGATTCAAAGAGCCCAGGGAACAAAAGCAAAATGCATAAACTTGCTGACCATTCATGCAAATTGTAGGATACATTTCTAAAGATAATTGTCAATGCTTAAAAATTCATGTAATAATTGGCTAAAAATTGCTCTGTCAAAAGGAAACACTGCAATGGCAGCATTGATAATTTACCTAGATGTAATTTTCAGTTTTTAGATTGAAACTAAGCACTTTTCTTGCAACCTGTAATATCGTTACAATGGCTACCTTTCATCACTTGGAATGATGTGAAAGTGGAGTGAGGAGGCATGCAAGGAAATTGTTTTGGTCCCGTTCTTTTTATGACTTGAACACGGGGATGGCCATTATAGTACATCATCAGCATCTCTTCCGCTTGATGACAGAAACTGTGTGAAAACCTGGAAAACTATTTTCCCTGTATCAGGGACTATCTCAAAAGTTTCTTTTACTACTTTTCTGAAGTCAACAACTGAAGAAAATGTTGTTAACATTCTGATACATGACTTCTTTGTTATTACAAATGGTAAAAAAACTGCAAAGAAACTTAATGTCATGGGAAGCACCTCTTTTTCTTGTAATTCAAAGAAATAATCCAAACATCAATTTCTTTAAATGCATTTTAACTTTCCCCTCATCTATCATCCATATAGTTTATACAATATACCTAGAATATACTGAGGGAAACATAATAGGGAACATCGATTCATCAACGAGTTTTTTTATTCTCAAGTGAACAACTATTGCAGTGAGAGAGATGTTTCATTTGCGATTCTAACTCTGTTATCAAGCTCCTTACAGCTCCCACTTCTAAATCCCTCTCAATGATGAAGTGCGGCAGATGTTTATATGTGTCTAGTAACTAATATTGAACTAAGTGTGTTCTAGTTCACTCCAATATCAGAGACCATATATCTATTATATGGTATCTGCCGATTCTGACAAAACATGTCGCTCATTGAATGTGGTTAAACATGAAGCACTCACACACATTTGTCAACTTTCCAAGCATTTGTTATGATGAATATCACACCAGCTTCCCAGCCTGTATCCCATGCATATATTATTATCAAAGCTAAAATACAATTCAGCAGAGCGAGGCAGGTTGGTGCTGGCACAGTAGTCTGGTCAGGCTCATCATCAGGTCAGATCAGGACACCCTCTATATACAGCCCAGATAGTGTATGGGACTTCCCCCAAGAATCGCTGCCCAGGTGAACCTAGCCTTGCTCCAAGGCTGTACTGAAAGCTAAGTCAATGGATGTGTATTAGTTCTATCCTTTAACGATAGATATCTAAGGACCCCAGTCTGTTGTTTATATTGTTTTAGAAATTATCATTTAGACTATTTATTATTACCTCAGAGACTGGTGTAAGTCTAAGGTGAACCCTGCAAGAACTTTCTGGAGAATATGGAGACTCCCCAACACTGCAGCCTTTGGTTTTACCCAGAGTGTCAGAAGAGCTTTGCTCCTGGTGGAGAACCCGGGCACACTCCTTATCTTCGGAAAGAGATCAGGAGGTACCAAACCAAGGGCAGCAAGTACAATGGCAAGCCTGACTTGCCCTAAATCTTGTCAATCATATTGCTGTCAAAAGGGACAGAAAACTCAATAACATACATAATTTCATTGGCTTTATCAAAAAGGTTTGTTGGCATAAATTTCCCCAGGCTGTAGAAGATTGAAATTAATGAATTCAACAAAGAGGGTTCAGGTGATCCTGGCACAGTCAGACTGGTTCATCTCATCAGCCCAGGGCCCTTGGCTCCTCCACACGTTGCCCAGACAGAGAAAGGTACTTCTACCAAGAAGTGCTGGCTAGTTGAACCTAGACTAAGTTTAGTCTCTGAATATATATAATTTCAATAGTAACAAATAATCCCATTTAAATTGAAAAGGAGGCCCAGTGAGATTAGAGGAACTTGAGGAAGATCTAGACTTGCCTCATTTAAGGGTTTTGGATTGCAGGGAGGGCCTGGAAAATAATGCAGTTGAGGGACTGTGAGACAGACTAAGTTGAACTCACCAAGAACTTTTCTGAGAATGTGTAGACTCCCTAACACTACAGCCTTCTGCATTACCCAAAGTAACCAGCAAGCACAGGTACTCTTCCAATGTCAGTCAAGAGATTGGCGGCTATCTTACCTGAGGCACCAAATACAATGGAGAGTCGGACAATTTGGTACCAGGAATGTAAGCTTGACATTTCTTAAGCACGGTCCACATATTTGTCATGTTTTTCCTGAATCTTGTCAATCAAATTAGTGTCAAAAGGGAAAGAAAATTCAATGATATAAATAATTTCATTAGTATTACGAAAAAGACGAGGTCACATCCACAAATATGGCAATGAAAGAAATGAGTCATACCATCATGTTGCATTACTATTATTATTAGTTCTATCATCATCATATAGTTTTGTCCTTTGGTGTTACTGTAGCATACACACTGTGTAACCAGTATTCTGTACTAAATATAATGAAAACTTCTCCTTGAAGTGACCTTCGAAGTTCGTCGCGACTGCGACATGACATGGAGACATGACATGGAGACATGACAGGGAGACATGACATGGAGACATGACAGCAGAGACAGTAGTAACTGTGAAGCCGGTTGCTACCAGTTACTGGTTGACATTTAAAGGAGTTTCATGTTAAAAAATACTAACTGACATAAATAGCAGACCAATTGGACAATTGGGATTTAAAAAATGACAGTTGATATATATTGCACATCTCGTTCCCAAAACACCCCACCCACCCCCCATCTACCAAAGATAATTAGAACAGCCATCGATTAATCAGTGTTTTCTTTTTACTGTGTGTCTCCAGTCAGAGGGGGCTCTGTGTAATGCAAAAGGACAGAACTTAAATTAAAATGGATGTCCCGCTGCGTAAGAGATACATAATCAAGGCCCTGATGTACAACAGAAATATATGATCAAGGTCCTGGTGTACAACAGAAATATATAATGAGGCCCTGGTGTACAACAGTGATATATAATCAAGGCCCTGGTGTACAACAGAGATATATAATCAAGGCCCTGGTGTACAACAGAGATATATAATCAAGGCCCTGATGTATACAACAGAGATATATAATCAAGGCCCTGGTGTACAACAGAGATATATAATCAAAGTCCTGGTGTACAAGAGAGATATATAATCAAGGCCCTGGTGTACAACAGAGATATATAATCAAGGTCCTGGTGTACAACAGAGATATATAATCAAGCCCCCGGTGTACAACAGTGATATATAATCAAGGCCCTGGTGTACAACAGAGATATATAATCAAGGCCCTGGTATACAACAGAGATATATAATCAAGGCCCTGGTGTACAACAGAGATATATAATCAAGGCCCTGGTGTACAACAGAGATACATCATAGAGGTCCTGGTGTACAACAGAGATATATGATCAAGGTCCTGGTGTACAACAGAGATATATGATCAAGGTCCTGGTGTACAACAGAGATAGATGATCAAGGCCGGGCTGTACAACAGAGATACATCATAGTGGCCCTGGTGTACAACAGAGATATATGATCAAGGCCCTGGTGTACAACAGAGATATATGATCAAGGTCCTGCTGTACAACAGCCATAAGTGAGGTGAAGGTTGGCATGCAAGGCCTTATGCCAGGTACTGTATCCCAGGGGACAGAGATCATATGGACTATCTGCGGGGCAAGGTGGGCACACCCATCACAACTCTCCTACTGACACAGATCTACATCTGATCTACATCAGGGAGCTATACAACACTAATCAGTGTCAAGGCTGGATAACTGAACATAGATTGTTAGTTGGTAACACTTTAGTAGACAATAATCAGGATTTTGTCTTGAAAGAGTTAACCAATGACAGAAGGATTTGAGTTAATGAGTAATAATGTCTTATAACACATTGAAGGTTTGTGCTTGTTGAAGATGCTGCAGTATTTAGTTTGCAGTATACAGATATACATATTTACAGTGTTTACCTCTTTGGGCAGTTTGATAAGATCTCGTCCAATCTGAAAATAGTTCTTTCCCTTTCTTTCAATTCTCCAATCCCTCCAAACCATCCCTTTGCCTCTCCCATCTCTCCACACCCCTATCTCTGCACCCAGTCCATAGTTCCTCCTTTTCATCTGTCCAGAACATTACACACCCCTTATCCCCACCACCCTCCCCAATCTCCACCATATCCCCAATCTCCACCACCCTCCTCAATCTCCAGCACCCTCCTCCTCAATACCCTCCTCAATCTCCCACCATCCTCCCCAATCTCCACCATCCTCCCCCACTCTCCACCATCCTCCTCCACCATCCTCCCCAATCTCCACCCTCCCTCCTCAATCTCCACCAATCTTCCTAATCTCACCACCTCCCAATCTCCACCATTCCCCCACCTGCACCTCAATCTCAACCACCTCCCAATCTCCATCTCCTCCTCCCAATCTCCACCTCCACCCTCCCTAATCTCCCACCACCCTCCCAATCTCCACCCTCCCAATCCTCCACAATCTCCACCACCCTCCACACCTCCACCAGCCTCCCCAATCTCCACCACCCTCCCTCAATCTCCACCACCCTCCCCAAACTGCACCACCCTCCCAATCTCTATCCTCCTCCCCAATCCACCACCCTCCCAATCTCCACCACCCTCCCCAATCTCCACCACCCTCCCAATCCTCCACAATCTCCCCACCCACCCTCCCTCCTCCACCAGCCTCCCCAATCTCACCCAATCTCTCCCTCAATCTCCCACCACCCTCCCCAAACTGCATCTTTCACCCTCCCAATCTCTATCCCTCCTCCCCAATCTCCACCACCCTCCTCAATCTCCTGCACCACAATTCCCCCTAAACTGCACCAACCTCTCCACCCAGGTCATCCTCCTCCCCAATCTCCACCACAATCACAATCTCCCCACTCACACAACAATTCTCCCACCAATTCTCCCCCAAACTGCACCACCCTCCCAATCTCCATCCTCCTCCCCCCAATCCCACCATCTCCTCAATCTCCACCATCCTCCCAAATTCCCCACCACCCTCCCCAATCTGCACCACTCCTCCCTCCCAATCTGCACCACCCTCCCAATCTCCCACCAGCCTCCCCCCACTCTCCACCAGCCTCCACCATCTCACCACCCTCCTCAATCTCCCACCACCCTCCCCAAACAGCACCACCCTCCCAATCTCCATCCTCCTCCCCAATCTCCACCAATTTCTCCCCAATACCTCCACCACCCTCCCCAAAACTGCACCACCCTCCCACCTCCATCCCTCCCTCCCCACCTCCACCTCACAATCACCTTCCCACCACACAACAATCTCCACCACTCCCCCAAACTGCCCCAATCTCCCACCCTCCATCCTCCTCCCCACCTCCACCATCTCCACCACCCTCCCACCTCCCACCACCCTCCTCAATCTCCACCACCCTCCCACCCATCCATCCTCCCTCCCCAATCTCCACCACAATCACAATCTCCACCACCCTCCCACCCCCACCACCCTCTCAATCTCCATCCTCCTCCCCACCCCCTCTCTTAGTCTCCTCCCCACCCTCCACTTCCTCCACCCCACACACTCACCACCCTCCCTAATCCTCTCCACCACCTCCCACCACCCTCCCTCAATCTCCCCACCACCCCTCCCCATCTCCACCACTCCCCACCTCCACCAGCCTCCCACCCCCACCACCCTCCCCCAACTTCTCCACCAGCCTCCCTCCCACCTCCACCATCTCCACCACCCTCCCTCACCTCCACCACCCTCCCCCAAACTGCACCACCCTCCCACCCATCCTCCTCCCCAATCTCCACCTACAATCCACAATCTCCAACCACCCTCTCCATCTCAACCACCTCCACTCAGCCCTCTCCCTCAATCCTCCACCACCCTCCCCCAATCTCCACCACCCTCCCCTAATCTGCACCACCCTCCCAATCCTCCACAGTCTGCACCACCCTCCCACCCTCCACCAGCCTCCCAATCTCCACCACCCTCCCTCAATCTCCACCACCCTCCCCAAACTGCACCACCCTCCCAATCTCCATCCTCCTCCCCACCACCCTCCTCAATCTCCACCACCCTCCCCAAACTGCACCACCCTCCCTCCCCATCCTCCTCCCCCACCTCCACCACAATCCACAATCTCCACCACACAATCTCCCACCACCCTCCCCAAACTGCACCTCCCACCTCCATCCTCCTCCCCAATCCCCACCCCCCACCATCTCCCACAATCTCCACCATCCTCCCAAATCTCCACCACCCTCCCTAATTCTGTACTAGCACACCTCCCAATCCTCCCTAATCTGCCACTCAATTCTCCTAATTCCCACCAGCTCTCTAATTTCCACCAGCCTCCCAATTTCCCATTTTTCATTCCCACTTTACCTCCCCTAATCCCACTACCTTCTCCCAAACTGTACTCAATTCCTCCCAATTCTATCTCTCTCAATTCTCCACTTACTCCTCCTAATTCTCCTCACTCTCCCCAAACTGTACTCTTTCCTAATTCTATCCTCTCCTAATTCCCCACCTCAATTAAGCAATTCCCACTCACACAATACCTTCCACCAAATTCTCCTAAACTGTAATCACCACTCCTCCCTAATTTCCATCTCTCCCTCCCTACCCCACCTATCTTCCCACCACTTCTCCTAAATTCCCACCAATTCTCCCACCTCCACCACTCCTCTAATTTGCACCATCCTCCCCAATCTCCACCACCCTCCCGATATTTCATCCTCCTCCCGATCTCCCTAATTTCACCTTTCTCCTCTAATTCCCACCTCAACTTCCTCAATCTCTCACCACCTCCCTCTCTCACTCCACCACCTCACCCCTCCCTACCTCCACCACCTCCCACCAGCCTCTCTCAAATTTCCACCACCCTCCTCAACTCTCCACCACCTCCCCAATCTCCACCAGCCTCCTCCCAATCTCCACCAGCCTCCTAATCTCCACCACCCTCCCAATCCCTACCCCTCCCCAATTTCCTCCCTCCCAATTTCCACCATCTCTACCCATTCTCCTCAATCTCCACCACTCCTCCCAAACTGCACCAATTCTCCCACCTCTCCATCCTCCTCCCCAATCTCCACCACAATCACAATCTCCACCACACACAACAATCTCCACCACCACCCCAAACTGCACCAATTTCCTCCCAATCTCTCATCCTCCTCCTCAATCTCCACCATTCCCACCACCCTCCCAAATCCCACCACCCTCCCAATCTCCACCACTCCTCCTCCTAAATCTGCACCACTCTCCCAATCCTCCCCCAATCTGCACCCACCTCCCACCTCCCATCCTCCTCCCCAATCTCCACCACCCTCACAATCCACCACCCTCCCCACCTCCACCACCTCCTCCCCACCTCCATCCTCCCCTCCCCAATCTCCACCACCCTCCTCAATCTCCACCACCCTCCCCCACCCTCCACCACCCTCCCACCTCCACCACCCTCCCAATCTGCACCATCCTCCCCAATCTCCCACCACCCTCCCACCTCCATCCTCCCTCCCCTGATCTCCACCACCCCAATCCCCACCTCCCACCACACCACAATCTCCACCACACTACCTCCCAATCTCCACCACCTCCCCCACCCACCACCACCCTCCCCACCTCCACCTCCCCCTCCCCAATCTCCACCTCCACCACCCTCCCCCACCTCCCACCTCTCAACCTCCCCCCACCTCCACCAGCCTCCCCCAATCTCCACCACCCTCCCTCCCAATCTCCACCACCTCCCCACCTCCACCACCCACCACCTCCCCACCTCCCACCAGCCTCCCCAATCTCCACCACCACCACCCTCCCCAATCTCCACCACCCTCCCACCTCCACCTCCTCCCTCCCCAATCTCCACCACCCCCTCCCCAATCTCCACCAGCCTCCCACAATCTCCACCAGCCTCCCCAATCTCCACCACCCTCCCCAATCTCAACCACCCTCCCAATCCTCCAACACCCTCCCCAATCTCCACCCTTCCTCCAGATTCCAATCAGTACAGACATCCATTATAATATATAAACAAACACTACACACTTGCCCAATGACCATATCCATCAAATACCATGTTCTGCCACCTCATTCAAAACTATTTTGCTGAAATGCCACCTAGCAGAACAAGAAGCTACTTTGACCGTCAATCATTTCGAGAACTCTCCTTCAATACCCTATCTCCGAACATATTTCCTTGACACTTAAATGACGGCACAGACATCCAGAGTTTAGGGATGAAATTCTAAGTATTCTTCCCAGCATGCTGTTCACACTTGGGTGCATAACTTAGTAAACAACAGGTCGTCCCTGGCAAGGTCTCTGCACAGGCTCTTGAAGCCATGTCTTGATTGTAGGCCATGCTCTTGCTACAAAGCTCCACACACAAGGAACGTGGTTTTGCATGGAGTCTGGAGTGTTAGCAGTCATGCTTGAGGGTGTATTTCACTTTGAGGCGAGACACAAATACTTCTTTGTTGTGGGAAAAGTCTATTGTTAACGTCATAACAAATTCCTTTTTTAAATGCAATAAAATTGTACATTTTAAAAATCATTTTCCTTCTCAAAACTCACATAATGTGTTGTATGATGTTCGGTGAAGTTTGTGGTGCCACCTTATGACTTTGTTGTGAAATGTGAATCTGACTGTTAACTCACATGGGTACAATGTGTGAAGCCCATTTCTGGTGTCCCTTGTTGTCATATTGCTGGAATATTGCTGAAAGTTTCATAAAACTAAACTCACACACTCACTGACTGGGTAAGGTGGTTAGGTGAATGAAATTCATACCAAAGAGGCACATTTTCAACCCAAACCTTGAATCTTGATTCCCAAGTGCTTAAGAATAATGTATGAACCATAAAAAATCAATGTAAATGCAATAAGTAGTTTTGCCTGACCTAATTCTACACTTCAGTGGAGGCGAATGTATACACCCCAGGCCCAGGACTGATACGTGGTTTCGTTAACAGGTTTCAGATTTCAAGGTCGCCTGTTAAAAAGGCACTCAGCAGAGAGGGCTGATATTTGAAATGTTGTTGTATGCGTAATGACAGCGTTGATGGAGCAAAATGACAAATAAACACTGGGAGGATTCAAATTTAAACTGCTTGACATTTAGAAATGGTTTTCGTTCAATTAGCTTTTTGTTATTGGGCTACTTCAAAGTGCTTGGCACAGTGGTATTACTGACTTCAAAATATTGCGCATCAAGCGGAATAAATGAATGATACGATGTTTATCTCTATAAATACATGTAAATCTCCAAGAAGGGTTCAGGACCTGTTTGTCAGATTACATACTTGAAAGGGAAGAAATGTCGACATTAACAACTGATTTCAATGACATGTGTTGTCATGCATCAAAGCCGGATTCATTTTGCAACAGTTATGAAAGTACTGCGATGTTAAGTTAAATGCTGTATTTTGATCAAATGCATCAAGCAACATTTTAGGAAAACATTATTTCTCTGTTAATAACACAATATTACAGACGACTTGTTAATGCTTTCATAAAATGGAGGCAAATTTGCGTGTTATATTGAAATTGACCACATCATTCTCTCTAAACTAATAGTGCCAAACCTTTCATTTTGCAACATGTTACCATAGTTACAGGTGGCACAAATTATAATTATTTAAACTGATACATATTCCATCTTTAAGAAAACATATCTTGTAAAAAATAATGAACTTAAACAAAATATATTAAGACTAAAAGTCTTTTAACTGCTTGTAAGAAAAAGAATGATATATAAAAGCTCACTGACTGGAGCATAATCCCATTTAGAAAATGCTAAACCATCTAAAAGACACCATAAAAAATGCGATATTTACACATGAACTAACTGGACTCATTTCTGACAATTATATTTTCGGAGGAGTGAGTGAGTGAGTGAGTTTAATTTTACGCCGCACTCAGCAATATTCCAGCTATATGGCGGCGGTCTGTAAATAATTGAGTCTGGACCAGACAATCCAGTGATCAACAGCATGAGCATCGATCTGCACAATTGGGAACCGATGACATGTGTCAACCAAGTCAGCGAGCCTGACCACCCGATCCCGTTTAGTCGCCTCTTACGACAAGTATAGTCACCTTTTGTGGCAAGGATGGATTGCTGAAGACCTATTCTACCAAGGATCTTTGGAGGAAAATAGTCAAATTCTTAAACTTTTGAAACTAAATAAATGTCGACCTGGCCTCAATGTTTTACAGCCTTTTTTTAAATATCGTGTTGTGTAAAAGGTCAAAATGACAAAGCCATCTTGAAGGTAAAATCTTTAAAACACATTCACACCTGTCTGCGTAACTTAGAACTCAGTCAAAATCCTGATAAGAACAAAACTTGCCAACACAGTCCATCAAAAAAGCTGTGAGAGTTATTGATGTGCTGATGTCAGGAGTAGCGATCCTTACAACCGGGGTGTCACTCACAGTTACTTGCCATTGTGGGCCAAATGTTCCCACTGCAGGGAAAGACATGAAAATTGACAGGAGCATTTCTCAGCCACTTCCCACTTAAAATGTCAAGCAATAAGCCATGGGAAAACAGAAGCAATAGCAGCGTTGGCAGACTGACAGGGTGCAGATGCTGCTATCAGTCAGTGCGTCAGGCTGAAATTAGCCTCGAACCCTGTGAACTATACCCTGCTGGTCTTCCGAACAAGATTCTTTAACCTAACATGCATCACTTGGCCACTGACGGAATTGGTCAGATTCTTCTTCTTTTCTTGGCGAGTATGTATTTTAGACTGTCACAGAGTCCCTAAACCACGTTATTTCCCTTGCTGAACGCTGTGAACCAAGCCCTGCTCGTCTTTCGGCAGTTGCCCGATTCCGAACAAGCATCTTAAACCTGCATCATTTGACCGCTGGTGGAACTGGTCAGATTTTTCTTCTTTTGTTGCTGGGTGTAGTTGTATTTCAGACTGTCACAGAGTGCCTGAACCGCATAATTTTCCATTCCAAAACCCTTTCTGCAATGCTAAAGCCCTAAATGAAGCAAGCAGTGAAGATCAGTGAGTTGGTCCTCAGCAACCCATGCTTGTCGTAAGAGGCGACTCACAGGATTGGGTGGTTAGGCTCTCTGACTTGGTTGACACATGTTATCGGTTCCCAATTGTGCAGATCGATGCTCATGCTGTTGATCACTGGATTGTCTGGCCCAGACTCAATTATTTACAGACCGCCGCCATATAGCTGGAATATTGCTGAGTGCGGCGTTAAACGATAAACCGACCAAAAACCTACATGAAGCAAGTCTACATTTCCTCAGGTTCTGAATCTCCCATCTCACTGGTCTCCTTTTCAATTTGGGACGGTGGGGTAGCCTAGTGGTTAAGGCGTTCGCTCGTCACGCCGAAAACCCGGTTTGATTCCCCACATGGGCACAATGTGTTAAGTCCATTTCTGGTGTCCCCCGCTGTGATATTGCTGGAATATTGCTAAAAGCGGCGTAAAACTAAACTCACTCACTCCTTTTCAATTTAAAAGGAAATATTTGATTCTATCCAAATTATACATATTCAGAGACTGGGTTTAGTCTGGATGTATTTCTGCGCCAGTATTTTGGCGAACTATGAGTATCTTAACAGTCATTCGTTATCTGAAGTACACAAACAAAGACATCTTCCGGGGATGTTTTTAGAACAAATATCACATTCTCCTGTCTATCATGTTGCCCCTGATAGTCTTCTGAGATAAGGACACAAGGTGAGAATGAGGGAATTATATCTTGCTATTGCTCTCGTGCATAGACCATACAGATCTGTCTCAGTTGTAGCCTGGGTACCAAGCAGTATTTTGTGTATTGTGCATATCACAAACTGGGCCACTGTTGAAGGACAAGCTCTCCATACATATGGGTACCCGGTGGGATGTTCTCTATATGACCCAAAAGTAGGCCACTGTTTATGGCCAAGCTCTCCATATATGGGTACCTGGAGGGATGTTTCTCTATATGACCCAAAACTAGGCCACTGTTTTAGGTCAAGCTCTTTCTCAATACATTGTTACCTAGAGGGAAGTACTGTATATGAACAAAAAGTTGGCCACTCTTGAAAGGATAGAATTACTATACATCCATGTGCTTAGCAATCAGTGCAGCCTTGGAGCAAGGTTACTTGAGTCACTGCTCATCGAAAGAGATTTTGAAAACACAATAAGCTTTCCTTTCACTCTAACCAAATGCAGGGCACAATTACACTGGCTACCCCGCCATTTTGACCACCTGATACCCTGTCAAGTAACTCTGTCAGCAAGCAATGGCACATGCAGAGAGATTGTAAACTTCGATCCACCTACTGAAGTTTTCCTGGGCTAGGTGATGGCAGCCTGACATACACATAGTGCTGTTGCACCTGACAGCAAAACACCAGCAACACCCAGGCTATTTCAGTTAAAAGGATGTTTTCCCACACTCTTCTAAAAATAAGCACAACACTTACAGTGACTTGTCTCAGTTTAGTCTTACAAGTACATTCATATCACTTGTGTTATGTTGTTAACAACCGGTCCCTCGCTGCATGGCTCATCTCACAAATACACCCCCAACCCTATCCCATCCCTCCAACCTGAACCCCTTCCCACGCCCCCAACCTGAGCCCCTTCCCATTAACCACAACATGAACCCCTTCCCATCCCCCAACCTGAACCCCTTCCCATTCCCCAACCTGAACCCCCTTCCCATTCCCCCAACCTGAACCCCTTCCTATTCCCCAACCTGAACCCCTTTCCTATTCCCCAACCTGAGCCCCTTCCTATTCCCCTTCCCAACCTGAACCCCTTCCCATTCCCCCAACCTGAACCCCTTCCCCATCCCCCAACCTGAACCCCTTCCTATTCCCCCAACCTGAACCCCTTCCCACACCCCAAACCTGAACCCCTTCCCATTCCCCCAACCTGAACCCCCTTCCTATTCCCCAACCTGAACCCCTTCCCATTCCCCCCCTAACCTGAACCCCTTCCCATCCCCCCTCAACCTGAACCCCTTCCTATTCCCCAACCTGAACCCCTTCCCTCCCCAACATGAACCCTTTCCCCCCTAACCTGAACCCCTTCCCATCCCCCAACCTGAACCCCCTTCCCATTTCCCTCAACCTGAACCCCTTCCCATTAACCCCAAACCTGAACCCCTTCCTATTCCCCCAACCTGAACCCCTTCCCATGCCCCCAACCTGAACCCCTTCCCATTCCCCCAACCTGAACCCCTTCCCATCCCCCAACCTGAACCCCTTCCCATCCCCCAACCTGAACCCCTTCCCATGCCCCCAAACCTGAACCCTTTCCCATCCCCCAACCTGAACCCCTTCCCATTCCCCCAACCTGAACCCCTTCCCATGCCCCCAACCTGAACCTCTTCCCATTAACCCAACCTGAACCCCTTTCCATCCCCCAAACCTGAGCCCCTTCCCATTCCCCAACCTGAACCCCTTCCCGCTTCCCCAACCTGAACCCCTTCCTATTCCCAAACCTGAACCCCTTCCCATTCCCCCAACCTGAACCCCTTCCCATTCCCCCCAACCTGAACCCCTTCCCCTGAGCCCTTCCCATCCTCCAACCTGAACCCCTTCCCATTCCCCCCAACCTGAGCCCCCCTTCCCATTCCCCAACCTGAACCCCTTCCTATTCCCCCAACCTGAACCCCTTCCCATGCCCCCCAACCTGAACCCCTTCCCATCTCCCCAACCTGAACCCCTTCCCATCCCCCCAACCTGAACCCCTTCCCATCCCCAACCTGAACCCCTTCCCATCCCCCCTAACCTGAACCCCTTCCCCATGAGCCCCAACCTGAACCCCTTCCCATCCCCAACCTGAGCCTTCCTATCCCCCAACCTGAACCCCTTCCCATCCCCCAACCTGAGTCCCTTCCTATTCCCCAACCTGAACCCCATCCCATTCCCCCAACCTGAGCTCCCTTCCTATTCCCCCAACCTGAACCCCTTCCCATGCCCCCCAACCTGAACCCCTTCCCCACTTCCCCCAACCTGAACCCTTTCCCACACCCCCAACCTGAACCCCTTTTCCCACACCCCCAACCTGAACCCCTTCCCACGACCCAACCTGAGCCCCTTCCTATTCCCCCAACCTGAACCCCTTCCCATGCCTCCAACCTGAACCCCTACTACAACACCATCACTACAACATCACCACTACAACTTTACTACGTCACAATAAGATTACTACAGCATCATTACAACTAGTCTGTTGTACAGACCCTGAAGCAGATATATCCAAGAAAGCCCACACAAGTCTAGAAAATATGGCAAGTCTAGATTTCCTCAGCTTCTGAAAATGAAGAAAGTCTCAGGGCTCTTTTTCATTTTTTTACAATGAGCTTTTTTTCTGTAGAATATGTTCATTTCAGAGACTAGTTGTTAGTCTATACTACAACATCACTACCACAACAGCACCACAACATTACTACAGCATCATCACTACAACATCACCATGACATCACTACTACTACATTACCACAAAATCCCCCTACAACATTACTCGTTACAACATGACTGCTACAGTATCAACAATTCCGCATTGACTACACCACGTGTGGGCCTGCACACCTGACACAGGTAAGGTAGAACCAGGCCGGCCCTGGTATGGTAATGTGCCACAGGTTGTAAACACAGTGGTATAGCCTGGCACGCAATCAACAACATGTGGCCTACATACACAGCCATTGCATCACATCTATTCCTGCTGATCAGGCTGAAATAAACAAGTTGTGGATGACATCTCATGTCTTATAGCATGTAGGAATGAAGTAGGTCCATTGCAACAATCTCTCAAGGTGTACTTGCAAACATATAAGATATATGAAGTATATGAAGAGAGGATGTTGAGATGCTTTTATTGGAAGACTTTACAGTATTCTGTTTATCTATTCATGTCTTTGAATGGAAATGAGTGAAAGAATTTAGAGCAGATGCTAACCAAAATGTCATTTTAACAGATGTCTCATTGTATGCTTGTTTTTCCAGTGATGTATGACAAAGTAACTAACAATATGATGTTCCAGTGAGTGAGCTGGGGAATAGGTATGTGAGTGAGCTTTGTTAGACAAACGTTTAGTCCCTGAATATATATTATTTTGATAGTAGCAAATAAACCCATTTAAATTGAAAAGGAGCCCCAGGGAGACAAAATCTAGACTTGCTTCATTTAGGGCTTTAGCACTGCAGGGAGGGCTAAGCATTGGGGAAAATAATGTGGTTCAGGGACCGTGAGACAGACTAGAGCTTTGTGTGTTGTGTGTGTTTTGTGTGTGAGCATAGTAGGTAGTGTGTGAGAGCCGAGGTGGTTGTGGTGTGTGTGAGCTGGAGGTGGTTGTGGTGAGTTGTGGTGTTATGGCATGGTTAGCAGTGCAGAGAACACTATGGTGTGGTGAGCTTCAGGTGGTTGTGGTGGGGATTGTGAACCGGTCTGGCATGGTGCAGTGCAACAGGTAGGTGTGGTGAGCTGAGGTGGTTGAGGTGGTTGTGTTGTGTTGTGGCATGGTGCAGTGCAGTGAGGTATGGTGTGGTGAGCTGAGGTGGTTGTGGTGGTGAGTTGTGTTGTGGTGCAGTGCAGAGGTATGGTGTGGTTGAGGTGAGGTGGTGAGTGTGTGTTGTGTGCATGGTGCAGTGCAGAGGTATGGTGTGGTGAGCTGAGGTGGTTGTGGTGAGTTGTGTGTGTTGTGGCATGGTGCAGTGCAGTGCAGGTGTGTGAGAGGTGAGTGGTGTGGTGAGCTGAGGTGGTTGTGGTGAGTTGTGCTGTTTGTGGCATGGTGCAGTGCAGTGAGGTATGGTGTGGTGAGCTGAGGTGGTTGTGTGGTGTGGCATGGTGCAGTGCAGTGTGTGGTGAGCATGGTGCAGTGCAGTGGTATGCAGTGAGGTATGGTGTGGTGAGCTAAGGTGGTTGTGGTGAGTTGTGCTGTGTTGTGGCATGGTGCAGTGCAGTGAGGTATGGTGTGGTGAGCTGAGGTGGTTGTGGTGAGTTGTGCTGTGTTGTGGCATGGTGCAGTGCAGTGAGGTATGGTGTGGTGAGCTGAGGTGGTTGTGGTGGTGAGTTGTGGTTGGGCATGGCATGGTGCAGTGGTGTGCAGTGGTATGGTGTGGTGAGCTGAGGTGGTGGTGAGCTGTGGTGAGGTTGTGTTGTGGCATGGTGCAGTGCAGAGAGGGTATGGTGTGGTGAGCTGAGGTGGTTGTGGTGAGAGTGGCGTGGTGCAGTGTGGCATGGTGCAGTGCAGAGGTATGGTGTGGTGAGCTGAGAGTGGTTGTGTGAGCTGAGGTGGTTGTGGCATGAGTATGGTGTGGTGTGTTGAGGCATGTGAGTTAGAGTGAGAGGTGGTTGTGGTGAGCTGTGGGTGTTGTGGCGTGGTGCAGCTGAGGTGGGTGTGGTGAGCTGAGGTGGTGTGTTGTGAGAGCATGGTGCAGGTGAGTTGTGCTGCCATGTTGTGAGGTGCAATGCAATGAGGTGGTGTGGTAGAGCTGAGGTGGGTGTGAGTGAGGTGGTTGTTGTGGTGTGTTGTGACGTGGTGCAGTGCAATGAGGTATGGTGTGGTAAGCAGAGGTGGTTGTGTTGTATAGGGGTCAGGGAGAGAAGGAAGACAGAGATAGGAGGGATCCTTGGAAGGTTGGAATGTGTGTGTGGGGTGTGGGTTGTGGGTTGTGGGTTGTGGGTTGTGGGGTGTGGGTATGTGGGGGGGGTATTCACTATTAAAAAAAAGCTGGATATACAAATTCCTGGAGACTAATAATTGTACTTAAATAATAAATCACAAACCCTTCTCTCACTCCTCCTCAGTGTTAACACTAAATGTATGTGTGGTTTATGACAGTCTTCCTTCCATCACAACACCTGCTCCAGACAAACATCTGTGAAACCCCTCTGTCTCATACATTTGTCTTTCTAAAAAATATATCCTGATGCTGATGTCATATTCAGCTAAACTACGTTGGTTTATTTTTAAGAAACACTTATTTCCCAAGGTCAAGGACCTGTACCAAGGTCATGTTTTTCTTGAAGGTCATAATCAAAGTTGCTAAAATAGTACCTGATGTATAAAATATGGCTACTCCTGATTCAACCATTTCATCTTTGTAGATAGCATCTTTACTCAGAACACTACCAATAAAAAGCAGGGGAAAATGTTTTGGAGGCGTGAAGTGTTGACTGTTTCTATCGTTCATCAATCTTTTTATGACATTCATGCCCATCCTTTCAACAGCTGAATGAACACCTGAAGACCTGAATATACTACTACTTCACGCCTAACTGAAACTCTCCTAAATGTTTTGTTTCCAGACTATATTCCTTTTTTGTAAAAACAAAAAACAACAACAGTTTCTGATAGTATGTACTTTCTCTGAGGGCCATCTACAATTTCAATGTTTTTACAATATTGATAAAGAAAATGTATTTTAAATATTCTAACCATTAACAGTTTAATTTCCATAAAATGTATTGATTTACTATACAAAAAATATGTCTAACAGGTGCTTGTAGCATTATTTATATTTATAGTTCATTTTTTATTGCATAACGTTTAATAAAAAATGTATGTGTCTGTTATCAGCATTTTAAAAACATTTCCAGTGTCCATTTAGTTGATGTATGGCTGTTCTATATGGTGCAGTACATCTGAAACGTGTGACAATTCAAGAACCTAACAGGCTCTGCACTTACATCATCTTAAATTAATACAAAATGAAAACATATATTTGTTTAAACCTAAATTTGGTGAGGTTGGTCAAAGAAAAGAATGAAAATACATTTGAACAGCTCAGTATTTTCTTATTTCATTTGGCATACAGTTGTAGCCTAATTTAGTCATGAAAATATATCCTAATAACATGTAGGATGCTTGGTATTTTTAAAGAACCATGATTTTTGTATGATGTATTTACTTCTGAGAAGGCATCACTTGATAAGAGGTCTGCAATATCCAGAGACTACTTGAAGTTGTAGTTTGTGATTTGATTGTTTAAAGCGGTGGGGTAGCCTTGTGGTTAAAGCATCCGCTTGTCACGCAGAAAACCTGGGTTCGATTCACCAAATGGGTACAATGTGTGAAGCTCATTTCTGATGTCCCGTGCCGTGATATTGTTGGAATATTGCTAAAAGAGGGGTAAAACCAAACCATGGGGGGATCCAGGAATTTTGAGTGGGGGGTGGGGGTGTGTTTAAACGTTGGAACCCCCTGACGCCCCCATTGGCTCTGCCAACACTAAAAAAATCTTCAATGTGGTCTTAAGTCATTTTCAAAGGGGGGTCTGCCCGTGTAGATCGATGCTCCACCGCCTCCGTGGTGAAGTGGTTAGAGCGTCCACCCGGAGAGCGGAAGGTCACGGGTTCGATCCCCGACTGCATCATACCAAAAGACATTAAAATATGGTACTTGTTGGTCCCTGCCTGGCCCTCGGCATTAATGGGTACAACAAGGACTGGTCGGCTCGGAGTCAGTATAATGTGTCTGAGTGGGGTATTCATGCTTCACTGCGGCATGGTATCTCAGTGGGCTAGCACTATAAAACCAGCTTAAGTCTGGGCTAGTACAAGCAGCCGCACATACAGATACACACGCATGCACACGTTGTCATATGAGTGAAATATTCTCAAGTACGACGTTAAACCCCATGTCACCTCACTTCACCTAGATCAATGCTCATGATGACCAAAACCCAATTTCACCTCACCTCACCTTCAAAGGGGGGGTGGGGTGGGGTTGTCGAACCCCCTGAACCCCTCTCTGGATCTGCCAATGCCATACGCACCCACTCAGTACAATATTACTTTACAAAAGAATGTTTGAAAACCAGTGAAGCTAGATTTATATGATTGTCTACATCTACAGAATCTGGATCCATAACACATGCCTCTACAATATTGATGGTAATTAAGTGCTCAGGAAGCTGCATAAATTGACAAAGGGACATGCTTACTGAAACCATATGTATATAAAATTGTGTTCAGAGACCAAGTGGTAGTGCAGAAACTTGGTTCAAATGGTTGGTCAGTGAAACTAAATATATTTAAATAAAAGTTGATAATGTTCTGACCATCTGTTTTCTGTAGGGCATTCCAAATTTTTATGTTTCTAATCTAAAAAAGAACAAGAGAGTGGGTGTATGAAAGAAAAATGTATAAAAAATAATTTAAAAGATTTGTGTTAATTATTGAATTCATATTTTATGAAAATTTAAAATTTAGATTACCTGGTAATTGTCTTTAAATTAATATATAAGGTAGATCAGGTCACTTTGCCCCTGGGTGAGTGAGTGAGTAAGTGAGTTTCGTTTTACGCCACTTTTAGCAATATTCCAGCCATATCACGGTGGGGGAGACCTGAATTGGGCTTCACACAATGTACCCAAGTGGGGAAACGAACCCAGGTCTTTGACACACATCAGAATAAAAATTCTGGGTCAAAGATAAGGAAAAAAATGGACACTCGAAAATGAACAAGACAAAAAGGACTGTCATGTCAGTTTTTGATTTTTGAAGAAGCCATGACTCCTTACTGACTGGTCCAGAATTTGGCCTGGGGAGTTTCTTTCAATAGGCTTCTTCCTACGGAGAATGGGGTGAGCTAAATTAATGTGTGTCATGTTAATGATAAGATCTGCTTTCAGAAAATAAAGAAACCTCAACCTGGTATTGGTATACTATTTTCCACAACACTAGCCCTGGGGGAAACAGCACAGGCCCTCGTGTCTTTGCGTGGATTAACGATTAAAAAAATATTGTTTTTGAGATGACCCCCGACTCGAAATGCTTCACAGTACAATACATACATACATATACATAATGTATTATACTGTGAAGCATTTCAAGTCGGGGGTCATCTCAAAATTTTGTATTTGTATCTGGAATTTTTTGGGTAGATTAATGAACTCAAGTATAAGTCGGGTCTGATTTTTATACCTACATTTTCTGGTATCAAATTTCCGACTTATAGTCGGTCATATACGGTATATGTTATAAAATCTCTAATCCTCGCAAAGACAAGAGGGCCTGTGGGAAACAGAGGGGAATAGTAACGTACTGAAACAACCAGGGTCTAAGGGTTGACTTTCGCAAAATAATTGGTTGAATAGGTTGTGTGGAGTGCAATAGTGCAGTGGTAAGGCGTCTGCCTATCACACTGAAGGCCTGGGTTCAATCCCTGGTGGAGGCACCTAGGTTCGGTCCCCAGGTGGGCACATTTGCGTAGTACCCTTGGACAAGATACTTAGATCCACATTGTCTCAGTTCACCTAGCTGTAAAATGGGTACCCGTGAGGAAGTGCTGGCAATGTGAGTGTGGCAATGTGCATGGCTGTATGATCCCCAGGGAGTTGAAAAAGTATTGGATAGTACGACAGTGTCCTATGACCGTGGATAGTAATGTACGTAGCACCGGCAGCAGGTAATGTGCCTGTCAGTGAAGCAAAAAACGTTTTGCCTGAAATGTTATTAGAACTGATGGCATAAACTAAATAGGAGTCCAGTGTATTCTAGAATGATCAGGCAAACCTAGATTTTGTCAAGTCTGCATATATATATTTTAAGACAAAACAACTTTGTTCTTGGACAAACTTTCAGTCTACACTGTGCCTCCAAGTCTATTCTCCTTCACAAAATTCAAGACTGACTGAACTAACAAGATGCCATAGTTTCCATCTTCGCTGTACTGTTTTGCTGTAAATCATTTACAAAAACTACATGCATTAGAGCTGTGTCCCTAATTTCTATTTATATCATATTTCAGTGTATGAAATAAGGCCCATCAGACCGCCCCAGACGGTCTAGATTTCTGATGGACGGTCTAAATTTACAGCTAGCCATATTTGGTCTGGTTAAATCCATTTTGGGCTGGTAACATTTTGAAGTTACCAGCCGTTATGGCTGGCTGGATTTTTGGTTTATTTCGTACACTGCATATTTGCAAGAGGTAAAGCCATGATAATTTAATTATTGCATGATAAGATAATCATGCACCTGTCGAAATAGCTTAGTGTGGTTTCAAACAAACAAACAAACAATTAGTGAGTGAGTATGGTTTTATGCCGCTTTTAGCAATATTCCAGCAATATCATGGTGGGGACACCAGAAATGGGCTTCACACATTGCACCCATGTGGCGAATCGAACCCGGGTCTTCAGCGTGATGAGCGAACGCTTTAACCACTAGGCTACCCCATCGCCCCGACTTGGTATATAAACAAACAAACAAACAAACAAACAAAGATAATCATGCCTGCAAGTCTCAATGCAAATATAATCGTAGCTCACAGTCAATAAAAACTATATTAATTTCTTTTGAATCAGACTTAATTACATGTAACAGCAAATTGTCCTTTTTGTTGTTGTTTTCAAGCAATATACGTGTACTGGAAAACCTGGAGTTATGAAGCGTCTCACACACAAAGCAGCAGCAGTAATTATCTGCAGTCCTGTTATATAAAACCCTGTGACTACAATGAAACATTTGTGTGTGTCCACAAATCTTGCTGAGTCAGCACTGAGGGAAATTCCTTATTGCAAGGCTCAAAACTATCAACTATGCATACAAACAGAGTTGACTGACTCGATAAATATCAACAGAAACGTGAGCACAACAAACTGCAATGACACATTCCATAAGCGACATTTTGCGATGAAGCAAACTCGCTCAAGATGAATACAGTATGTAAATAACCGCCAAGTCATAAAACACTTGATAATGGGCTTTCTCATAAATCTTAAGTTAATGATGCATGTTGTCATTGATTGTTATAATAGGAGGGTAAAAACGATGGCAAATCATACTACAAGCAAATTCAGATATTGATCTGGGGTCCAGCTGCTTACGAAGTTTATTCTTCTTCATCAATAAATGGAGTGTTTGTGGTACTTGAAGTGATGATTTAAGAGTCAGTGTTTGTGGTATTGAGAGGCAGCTCCGTGTGTTCTTGGCACAGCTATAAAACATTTGCATCGTGTAACGGAGTACTGGTTTAACACTAAGATCTCGTCAATATCACATGAGCACGATGATGCATGGAGGAGTATAAGGCATTTTTCTGATTCCTTTGATGTGTAAAACACTGAGGACCCATCTGGATGAGGATGTATAGAATACTTGATGTTCACGGCATATGTTGCATGTTTCGCGCCGTGTCCACTGGCTCATAGAAGACTTGGATGATTCTGAATCTTTAAGTAGTGTGTAGTGTGTTAGTTGTCTGGTGCTCTATTCAGCATATTCCAGCAATATGACGGTAGTCTGTTAATAATTAATTCAAGATTAAACACAACAGTGGTTAATATCATGAGCATCAATGTATACAATGAGTGAGTGAGTGAGTTTTGTTTTATGTCGCACTCAGCAATATTCCAGCTATATGGCGGCAATCCAGTGACCAACATCATGAGCATTGATCTACACCAATGGGATACCATAACATGTGTCAATACATGAGTGAGAGAGTGAGTGAGTGAGTGAGTGAGTGAGTGTGTGAGTGAGTGAGTGAGTGAGTGAGAGTGAGTGAGTGAGTGAGTATGATTATGAGTGAGTATGATTTTACGCCACTTTTGCAATATGACAGCAGGGGGACATCAGAAATGGGTTTCGCACTTTGTACCCAAGTAAGGAATCGAACCCAGGTCTTTAACCATTCGGGTATTGACTTAAAATGTAATTAAAAGACTCATCTAGATTGCAGTTTGATAAACACAAATTCATACGAGCCAGCTATCATGAAGGGATTCACCTTTTGATATTCTTGGGGTGGGTGGTGGAGGTGTCATCTGCGACATTCCTTCGCATATAATTTGCTCCAGAAACCAGCATAAATATAATTTCTAAGATTTTCCCTCTCAAAATAAATAGTTTACTGCATGCCCACCAAAAATGTGAACATTCTTTCTGATTGAGCCTTGTGGTTAAAGCTTTCGTTCATCAGCTTGAAGACCCGGGTTTGATTCCCCACATGGGTACAATGTGTTAAGCCTGTTTCTGGCGCCTCTGCTGTTACATGCTGGGATACAGTAAAAGTGGCGTAAAACTAAAATCATTCTTGTTCTTGAATTCACCCACTGCACAAGGTACAGTTAACAGTAAAATAAAAATAAAATGATAATATAATTATTTTCTGCTTCTATTATTGTTTTCTATCCATCTCTGGGCAATATCTAAAAACACCCCTGAACATATTATTCCTGAAATGTTGACAGATGTTGCCAAAATATCTTGCCTGTGGCAATAATCTGTGAAGTGTAACCATCCAAACAAGGCAAGTATTGTCTGCACATTGGGACAATACACGACATTATCACAACAAGTGATCCAGCTGTCACTCCAAATGAAACTATTATACATGAAAAATGAGTGCTGGGTTAGTTCTGTGTCATGGTCAAAGGGAAATAACTCTTGCAGCCAAACTTCTCTGTGAAACCCAGCAGTTGCTTTCTCTAAGCAGGTCCAACACTCAGGGCAGGTCCAACATTCGGGGGCAGGCCCAACACCCAGGACAGATCCAACACTCAGGGCAGGTCCAACACTCAGGGCAGATCCAACACTCGAGGCAGGTACAACACTCCGGGCAGGTCCTACACTCAGGGGCTGGTCCAACACTCGGGACAGGTCCAACTCTCCGGGCAGATCCAACACTCAGGGCAGGTCAAACACTCGGGGCAGGTCCAACAGTCGGGGCAGGTACAACACTCGGGGCATGTCCAACACTCAGGGCAGGTACAACGCTCGGGGCAGGCAAACACTCGGGGCAGGTCCAATACTCAGGGCAGGTACAACACTCGGGGCAGGTCCAACACTCAGGGCAGGTACAACGCTCGGGGCAGGTCCAACAGTCGGGGCAGGTACAACTCTCAGGGCAGGTCCAACACTCAGGGCAGGTACAACGCTCGGGGCAGGTACAACAGTCGGGGCAGGTACAACGCTCAGGGCAGGTCCAACACTCAGGGCAGGTACAACACTCGGGGCAGGTCCAACACTCAGGGCAGGTCCAACACTCAGGGCAGGTACAACACTCGGGGCAGGTCCTACACTCAGGGCAGGTACAACACTCGGGGCAGGTCCTACACTCAGGGCAGGTCCTACACTCAGGGCAGGTACAACGCTTGGGGCAGGTACAACACTCAGGGCAGGTCCAACACTCGGGCAGGTACAACGCGGGCAGGTACAACACTCGGGCAGGTCCAACACCTCAGGCAGGTCCAACACTTTCGAGGGCAGGTCCAACACTCAGGGCAGGTCAACAGTGGGGCAGATCCAACACTCAGGGGCAGGTCCAACAGTGGGGGTAGGTACAACACTCAGGGTAGGTACAACACTCGGGCGGGTCCAACACTCAGGGCAGATCAGGACAGATCCAACACTAAGGGCAGATCCAACACTCCGGGCAGGTCCAACAGTCGGGGTAGGTAAAACACTACGGGCAGGTCCAACAGTCGGGGCAGGTACAAAACTCGAGGCAGGTCCAACAGTCGGTGGCAGGTCCAACACTCGAGGCAGGTCCAACAGTCGGGCAGGTCCAACACTCGGGGCAGGTCCAACAGTCGGGACAGGTACAACACTCGGGGCAGGTCCAACACTCGGGGCAGGTCCAACAGTCGGGGCAGGTCCAACACTCAGGGCAGGTACAACACTCAGGGCAGGTCCAACACGGGCGGGCAGATCCAGGGCAGGTCAACACTCCGGGCAGGTCCAACAGTCGGGCAGGTCCAACACTCAGGCAGGTCCAACAGTTGGGGCAGGGTCCAACACTTGGGGCAGGTCCAACACCCGGGCAGGTCCAACACTCAGGGCAGATCCAACAGTCGGGCAGGTCCAACACTCGGGCAGGTCCAACAGTGGGAGCAGATACAACACTCAGGGCAGGTCCAACAGTCGGGCAGGTCCAACACTCGCAGGCAGGTCCAACACTCCAAACACTCGGGCAGGTCCAACAGTCACAGGCAATAACACTCAGCAGGTCAACACTCGGGCAAGGTCCAACAGTCGGTACAACACTCAGGGTAGGTACAACACTCCAGGGCAGGTCAACTTACTCAGGGCCAACACTCAGGTCCAACACTAAGGGCAGATCCAACACTCCGGGCAGGTCCAACAGTCGGGGTAGGTAAAACACTCAGGGCAGGTCCAACGCTCCGGGCAGATCCAACACTACGGGCAGGTCCAACAGTCGGGGCAGGTACAAAACTCGGGGCAGGTCCAACAGTCGGGGTAGGTACAACACTTTCGGGGCAGGTCCAACAGTCGGGGTAGGTACAACTCTCAGGGCAGGTCCAACAGTCGGGGTAGGTACAACTCTCAGAGCAGGTCCAACGCTCCGGGCAGATCCAACACTCCGGGCAGGTCCAACAGTCGGGGCAGGTACAAAACTCGGGGCAGGTCCAACAGTCGGGGTAGGTACAACACTCGGGGCAGGTCCAACAGTCGGGGTAGGTACAACTCTCAGGGCAGGTCCAAAGCTCCGGGCATATCCAACACTCCGGGCAGGTCCAACAGTCGGGGCAGGTCCAACAGTCGGGGTAGGTCCAACACTCTGGGCAGATACAACAGTCAGAGCAGGTACAACACTCTGGGCAGGTCCAACACTCGGGGCAGGTCCAACAGTCAGAGCAGGTACAACCCTCGGGGCAGGTACAACACTCGGGGCAGGTCCACTTGCACAAAGTGATCCTTGTGCTACAGGATCGTATTATCTATCATACACCAACATAGATTTCAGATGATTGTAGTGCAAGTGGGCCTGGGTATATTTTGGTGCATATCTAATGTCTTATCAATTTTTGTTTTACAGAGAGTTTGGGTTTCTCAAAATACTTACATGAATACATCTGCTTTGCTCAGTATATCTTACCTTTCAACACAAGCTTCCACTGAAAATACAAAGAGTTTTGCTGATGCGACATTAATTGTCAACACTCCATGAGCAGACACAAGACACAGAGAATATTTCTCATGGGTAGAGCAAGGGAATGTGCTTGTTGAATGCTACCATGTTTGGAGTGAGTGAGTTTAGTTTTACGCCGCACTCTGCAATATTCCAGCTATATGGTGGCGGCCTGTAAATTATCAAGTGTGGACCAGACAATCTAGTGATCAACAGCATGAGCATCGATCTGCGCAATTGGGAACCGACGACATGTGTCAACCAAGCCAGCGAGCCTGACCACCCGATCCCGTTATTCGCCTCTTACGACAACCTTGGGTTCATTCTAACCCGGACCTTCACGGGTTCACTACTATGTTTGGATAACTGGGCATGAAAGTGCAGATGATAATGTTGATCACTGTGTTGTAAAGTTGTTGTCTAACACTGCAATATTTCAGCAATACGAATGGCAGTCAGTGCGGTATCAGATCTTGACAAAACAATCCAGTGAGTGACGTAAAATGAAAAATGACCAAATTTTTATTTCCAGATATCAACATATCTCCCTTTGACTTCAAGATCAAATTGTGATCACAACCATTTCCATTTACTGTAAGAAGACTTGACCTGATATCGATGAACGTTGTCTCTGAACATTTACTCTAGACACAGTTAATTATGGCCAATAATGCACATCAACTTTAATCTGATGCATCTTAAATAGCATCTTTAATATACATGGGCAATACCCGGGTATATGTGAATCCTTATAGCACACAAGCTGACATGTCTTTGAGCCATGCCTGTTTAGTGAGGTGAGGTGAGGTGAAATTGGGTTTAACGTCGTACTTGAGAATATTTCGCTCATATGACGATGTGCATGCGTGTGTGTGTATGTGCAGCTGCTTGTACTAGCCCAGACTGAAGCTGGTTTTATAGTGCTAGCCCACTGAGATACCATGCCGCAGTGAAGCATGAATACCCCACTCAGACACATTATAATGACTCCGAGCCGACCAGTCCTTGGTTGTAACCCATTAATGCCGAGCGCCAGGCAGGGACCAACAAGTACCATATTTTAACGTCTTTTGGTATATGACGCGGTTAGGGAGCGAACCCGCGACCTTCCGCTCTCCGGGCGGACGCTCTAACCACTACACCATGGAGGCGGCCCATGCCTGTTTGGGGTTGGACAGAACCAAGATACAAACATGACAGTGAGAGGGTCAGGAGTTGCCATGCCTCTCGGAGTAACTCCCTCCCTCACTCTAGACAGTGGTGGGGGGTAGCCTGGTGGTTAAAGTGTACGCTCGTCACTACGAAGACCTGGGTTCGATTCCCAAAGTTGGAAAATGTGTGAAGCCCATTTCTGGTGTCCCCTGCTATTATGTTGGAATATTGCTAAAAGCGGCGTAAAACTAAATTCACTCACTCACTCTAGACAATGGAGAAGTAAGTTAAGTTTACACTGCTTTTAGCAATATTCCAGCAGTATCACAATGGGGGACACCAGAAATGGGCTTTACACACTCTACCCATGTGGGGAATTGAACCCGGGTCTTCAGCATGACAGGCAACACTTCAACCACTAGGCTACCCCACCGCCAAAGGAGGAACAATATTATATCACAATTTCCCCCCATTTATGTTGAAATCATACAAATAAAAAATATATATGAGATTGGTAAAATGTTTATTCAAATCTAATCTACTTTTTCAAGTTTTGACAGTAGACATATTCCAAGTCCCGCGAAAGCAGAAACATTTTGATTAACACAAATATCATGCATTCTTATCTGAAACACAGTGTACAATCTGCTCTATGGGGTAACAAAGCAACAAGCCTGTTCTAAGCAGAAGAATACAAAACAACATGTCATTATCATAACAATATACATGCCCTAATTTTAAACAAAAATATATAGATGTCAACGTCACCTGTTTGCACTAAATATTAAAAAGACATGTATATACACAAAGACGGTTGCTGTCTTCAGAAAGACAACATGTGGTACAAAATGACGACACAATCATACAAACACAACATAAGGTCCGATATAAATCTTTGTATATAACAAAATGTTGACATCAAAGGTATGTTTATATGATATCTTCGTCTGAATTGGGTTTGACAGAGCCTTAAACAGTATTTTAGTTATATCACGGCATGTCAACGTGACGTGGAAGGAAAGCCGGAAGAGATAAGGACTTATTGAAGCCCTCAGGTATGGCTAATGATTGATCATGGGATTCTGTCATGTCTAAGGGAAGCAACTCTGTACGGTGAATAACAGCACCTTAGACAACTGGGCTGTCACTGATCATGGGATTCTGTCATGTCTAAGGGAAGCAACTCTGTATGGTGAATAACAGCACCTTAGACAACTGGGCTGTCACTGATCATGGGATTCTGCCATGTCTAAGGGAAGCAACTCCGTACAGTGAATAACAGCACCTTAGACAACTGGGCTATCAATGCCCCAAGTACAGTAAAATAATGAGAGACAGTTATTGCAATCTTATTGTCACTATGAACATTATAAAAAAGACAACACACAACTGAGGACAAATGTTCAGGTGTAATCAAAGGGACATAACTCTTCCTGGAGTATTCTTTCAGGTGAGTAAAAAATAACCTGAAGTTCAATCAGTATTTTGATTCTTTTTCTCTGCAGGGTTTTCTTGGAAGTGCTTTGCCAAAGATATATTCCAGCAGCAGCTGACATTATTTCACTTCTTTCTTTCTCAAATTTTAAACTGGGAAACAATACAAGCTAAAACTGTAATCACAACAGTCTTTATAGGAATCTCAGCTCTCAGACCTCATCTTGGTCTGGCGCTGGCTGACCATGATAATCTGGGAAAATGTGGCATTCAACGAAACCAAGAATGACTGAGTGCCAAACAACATAGGCGCAAAGCAAACATAAAAGTGTGGAATCACTTTGTCTATCAACCTCCAAACATCACTGGGTACATGCAGGCTTAACCTTTCACTCTCTTTAGGTCACCTCATGTCAACCTATGCACATCCAAGTTTCACAGTTGCTGTTTTATCACTATATTTGACTAATTCCTTTTGCTTTGGTAAATCTTAAGAAATAAGTGCACATTAACATAACATATGGAAGTTGAAATGATTTCCATCCTTATTGGACAAACATGGCCATTTTTTACAGAAACATGTAAATTGACAAAAACACCCAAATGCAACAAGAAAAAATGCCAGAAGCATAGTTTCAGTAAAACAAAATAGGACAGCACTTGGACGAAATTAAAACTCTTGACAATGGACACTATGACATGGTAAATGAATATTTTTTAAATACATGGAAAAAACATTCTACTGCAAGCAGATATAGCTAATTTCTGACTATGTAACTAAAATTAAAAGTAATAAACATTTTTATTCATATACCCTCATAACAAGATGCTGAGATTTGTTTGTTTGTTTGTTTATTGTGAAACACCACACTCAACAAAATTCCAGGTATATGGTGGCGGTCTGTAAATAACCAAGTCTGGACCAGACAATCCAGTGATCAACATCATGGGCATCGATCTACATGTGGATCACGAAGACATGCGTCAACCAAGTCAGCGAGCCTGACCACCCGATCCTGTTACTCGCCTCTTACGACAAGCATGGGTTACTGAAGATCAATTCTAAGTAAAATGATAAGAAGGCAAACAGAGAAAGGTATGTATTTCAGTGTTACAGATGCCCGTCACCAAACTACATCTCAAGCCTGCATAGTTATGAGGAATCTTTCAGCTGAACTCAACATAAGATGACAGTCCAAATCAGTCTTAAGGGGCTGATCAGGAATGTAATTTATCATAGAATGCAAAGATTCCTGCCATATTAATCAATCTCATACTGACTAAAAAAGAGGCCTCATATTTTATGGCATTGACAAAAATTAGTTACTTAAAATGGTATCCCCAAACCTAAACCATTTAGATGTCTCCATTTGTCTCCGAAGTTTGATATGTTTAATCTACTTTTGTCTCTTTAGTACATAATAAAACAATTACAGACCTTAGACGTGGTCAATACTATATTGTATCGACCCCCAACCCCCAAAAACCTCTTGACCGAGGATGGCGTCAAGTAACAGCGTTCCTTCTCAGGGTCCATCAAATCAGGCATGGACCTCACATCAATTCTATAATTTTATATACTGGACAATATAGTTAGGGATATATGTGAATTTTGAAATTATGATAATGATCTATTTATTCATTGACACAGTGATAAAATATATATCATAAAAATACCAATATCCCTAACTTATTTTGTCCAGTATATATTAACCACCAAATTTTAATGAACTCGTATTTGTGGGTCAAGATTTGCTAACTCTTATGGTTATGAAAAATCTTGGTTTTAGTGCTTAAACCTGGCCACATGAATGTTTCCCCCAAACTGGTGTCAACTCAAAGATAAGTCATGTTCGTGCATGATGCATGGCAGATTAACCAATCAAAACACTCTACTATTACAGACTGCAGGATGTCAATTGATTAGTATCGTATGTTGCACGACTACATGCAAGTGGGTACCGAAGTGCAAAATATACAAGAAAACGAGTAACATGTACCATACATCATCATCATCATCATCATCATAACTGTCATCATAAGTTTTAACTATGATATATCAGCATAATCATAAGCATAAACTACGATATATATCGTCATCATTAACTAAGATATATATATCATCATCATCATCATTAGCATAAACTACAATACATATCATCATCATCCTCATTACCTCCACTGTTAAACTAGCCATTTATACTGCTATAACCACTCAGATGACTTAGTACTCCCTGATGGAAAAAATACTTCAAATATAATTAAAAAACAACAAGGGGTTTTGAATTGGAGAAAACTATGAGAATTATGGTGAGGAAAAGAAGCCCCCTATTGACTAATGTAATGACAGCACCATGATCTTGTACAGCCCTGATGGAGGCTACTGAGACCTGTTACCACGGTAACAATGATACAAATAAAGGGAGAGCACTCTATACAATGTCTATGTTTTTATCAATGTATCAATAGTATTTTACTTTGCGAGTTGAAAAATGACCCTAATTATCAAAGTATGATGACCTGTGATCACAAAGTTTTACTGATCGATAGTCAATGCTTACGGACGGCATTGGTTGATGGAGAGCTTTTTATTTCATTTTTTGTTTTAATCTGGGAATCAAGTTTTGCCAAGTTGTAAAAGAAAGGGGTCAGTGTGGTTGTCAAGCATATAAAAATAAAAATACCAGCGGACTTCAGACCAGCAGACTTAAGTTATACTTTAACCAAGAACAAGTACCTGCTGTGTTGGAAACAAAACATTCACACACGTTACATCAAACTTTGTTGCAGACAGTTCTTCCTTTGTTCCAAGACTTATAGTGGGCGAATGATTTGGTTTTTACGCCGTTCTCAACAATATACCAGCAATATCATGGCGGGCTACGTGATAAATGGGCTTCACACACAATACCCATATGGGGAATCGAACCCGAGCCTTTAGTGTGATCAGTGAACACTTTCACCACAAGACAACTGCTCCTTAAAAAATCAGAAATTATAAGAGTGATCGGAAGGGATTTTTCTGTTTATTCAGTTCACCAAACTGCATCTCATATTTTATAAAAAATGTAAATCTTTGGATTGGAAATTACATGTTTTGAAGCAATTATACGAAAATAACCGGTCTTTAATAAAAAGCACCCCTACCTTCAGACGGAATATTAAACACAGATCCTTATGGATATCAGTTTTAATAATTTCCTGTCTTATTGCATCCTTACAAAATGTAGACAATAGCTAATAATGGTTGTTTAGGTCAGCGTCTGCTCAAACTCTTTTCAAAATATATTCATTTTGACTGGGTCAAACAAAGGGCCAGATATTAGATATTTTACACCCTTTTGATACTTATTGCCCTAAATATCTCACAATCCCTCCATGGGTCACAGGCGAACCATGACTTCTGTCACCATATTGCTTCCAATCTCTTTTAAAAAATCAAAACTATGAATGGCTGATCAGAAAGTCGATCTGACAGTTTCCAATGATGGTGTCCTCATTTGCATAAAAAATCACATTTGAATAGATCTTGGATTCTGCTTATTTCTTCACCACCTCTGTGACTAATTTCAATCAAAATAGTACCTGCACAAATCTGTAAAGTATAACCCTTATAATATCATGCGCTCTGAAATTACAGTTTCCACATAATAGGTTGACCATCGTCATTCTCCATTCAGAACTGTCTGTTCACAAACATTGTTAAGATCAGAAATCAGGCATGCTGTTCCAAACCTTCACCCACCTACTAAAAACTTCAAAGCCCTGCTGATCAGAAAACAACCTGACGCTACCCCTAAAGCAGGTTTGCAGGATCTGAAGAGAGGAGGGGGAGGAGAGAAGGAGAGGGAAAGAGGAAGGGAAAACTGCTGCATAATATATGAATGAAATCCTGAAAAGATGAATTGCCCTGACAGAGTTTCCAGAAAATCAACCTTAAGTTGTCAGTCATATGAAAGGACAAAGGCAAAATACCTTTATTTACCATAATATGGTACCAGCCCTTGATGTACGAAAAGTTTTCTAGAGTTCCATGGCAGAACGTTTCTCATAACAATATCAAAAATAAAATCCCTAAGAAGAAAACCAAATGCTTCATGACTAGGTTGATATGTGTGCAGTGAATAATGTGGAAATACTGAAAATTTATATTCATTAATGTACAAATGTATCTCTTTCCACTGTGACAAATCATTTCAAGTGAACATTCTGATGAAAATGTCCCCATTACAAGGGAGATAACTGCATACAAGTCAAAAGTCAAACCTGGCACCCAATTGTCAGTTCTGAATGGAATACATTTTACATTCATTATAAAATGTCCCCAAAATGTCTAAGTAGTAACATTTGTCTGTTTCAATGATGACATTCATAAATATATGAAATACAAGAACTTATCGCGATCCTGTTACGTTAAATGCCCATGACGTGGTCAATGACGATGAATCTAAGTGAATCAGTGCTTCACTGGGGCCATATACACAGGGGAATAAGTCATGCACTGCACACAACAAAGGGGACTAGTTCCAGTGCTGATATTAGGACCTGGGGCCTATTCCACAAAGCAATGTTAACGCTACGACGACCATTAGCCTATGTCAAAGTAGGGGCGTTACAATCACCTTTGTGATAAGATAGTTTTGAGGAACGGGGCCCTTGACTTCCTCCTCAATGGCTTCCCCCACTATCATGCATCCAATAGTGTGACCCAGCACATAGGACCATCTGGAGAAACATACTGTGTTTTTCTAGCATTCATGTTTTGGCAAAAAAAGACGTGACAGCCTTGATTATCCAATAAACTATATCTCCATTTTATTATGATCGACATATTTTAGTGAGTGAGTCAATCGGTATGGTTTTAGGTTGCTTTTTGCAATATTCCAGCAATATGACTCTGGGGGACAAACGAAATGGGCTTCAATCATTGTACCATATCGCCATTTTAACATGCTCTCATCTGCGTAAAGCTATGCGCTGTGTAAAATTTTAACCACTTAAATTATTTAATTACAATTCCAGTGTCTTTCTTGCATGCATGCATTTATTTCATTGCATGACAGTATTAGTTATAAAAAACAGTAAAAAAACCCTTAAAATTGGTGATTACATTAAAAATGTATATATTTTTATTCGATAAACATTTCACCGATTCCTAACACTAAGTACTGGCATTGGCGACATGTCTGCCTTTTTAAATCATGCCAGATTGTAGTGGGGTAGCCTAGCAGGTAAAGCTTCACTTGTCACACCGAAGAACCTGGTTCGATTCCCTACATGGGTACAATGTGTGAAACCAATTTCTGGTGTCCTTGGCTGTGATATTGCTGGAATTGTGCACAAATGCATAAATCCTAACTCACTTACTCATCATGCAAGTAAAATGTATTTTCAATGTATGTCTATTTCTAGGATAATGTCTGGCACTACTTGGACTCTCAATACAAAACTAAGGTGGTGAATCCACTTTCTACATGTGGAGTCCATGTTATATATCATGACAATATGTAGACACAGTACACTGGACACATAGGGATGGAGATACAGCAGTGCTTAAAATATTTCCAGGTGCATAGTTGAACAAAGCAGTCTTTAGATTTCCACACGCATTACAATCTGGAATGAACTGATTGGAAGGTAACAAACCATTTCCTCGCTGGTCGCCATTAAAGACATTCCTGAAATTCAAATACCATTGCAGCTGCAGTGGCAGAAACGGAGGTTGTTGTTTGCCTTAATGCACTCGTTCACTGAAATAAGCTACGCTACAACGCAACATATGGCAAAAGGAATTTCAGTGAAAGTGAATTTTCCTCTACTGGCTACCGAACAGTTTTCGCCATATTTTAGCAGTGTTTACAAAATTACTCCGCCGTTCGTTAAATTAATGAAACAGAGCTAATCATGATACTTAATTAGCTATTCACCGATGTGTCCAGTCCGTTCACTGTCCCTGATCTTGTGTTTATATAACGCGGCGGAAGGGAATCAGGGCAGTAGATGTTTTCTCACAACTAACTGTAACAGTTATCGCCATTTAGAATTTCTCATGCTTTTTCGTGTGAAATAATATATATATTTATTTCATACAGTAACCTCATTATTGATTTTGTGACTATTTGAGTGTTTCTTTTAAAGTAGATTGATAGGCAATGAAACTAATGACTTGTGAACTTGAACTTGTTATTATATAGGTCGTGGGATATCCCCCCAACTATGTTAAACAATTTTTAAAGGGTTCATTACTTTATCTTTAATTTTTCTCTTATGTTACTCACCGTGAAGAATTTTCTTTTGCTGTCCTATATTGGTGTCAAATACCGTAGGAAAAAATACCAGAATTGAAATTGACAGGAACTGCTCACGTGTGATACTGATGTATTGGCGATAACTGTTGGCTAGCCAGTACAGTTTACTCAGTCGTGCTACATTGTTTATATATTTGTGATACAATTAAAATTAGTGATTTAAAAAATTAAATCAATAAAAACCCAAGTCTGAAGTTTCTACAATGATGTCTAGGCTGTCACCTGGCATATTTTACAACCAGTATGGTTGAATAAGAAAATACCACTCTCCATCTAACATCAGAAAAATAGACCTTCACATGGCACATGATTAAAATTAGCGTATGATCAGTTGTGTCAGGGTTTCACAATGAGTTCAAAGTTCACGCAGTTCAACAGTTCAACAAGTGCACTGAAACCATGGCAACACAACTGAATATGTAGTGACCTTGGCAACACAACTGAAGTGCACTGTAACCATGGTTACACAACTGAAATGGTTCTGAATGTCCAACTTGTGCATGTCACTCACAGCGTCTTCAACAGGTGTCTTGTCCATTTCAATCATTCATTTAAAAAACTGGTGACACAATCTGAAACAGAAATTAATAAGGAAGATTAATGGAAAGTACCACAACTGAGACAATAAAATCTATATAAACTTGTCCTTGTGAGTGAGTGAGTATGGTTTAACGTCGCTTTTAGCAATATTCCAGCAATATCAAGGCAGCAGACACAAGAAATGGGCTTCACACCCTGTACCCATGTATGGAATCGAACCTGGGTCTTTGGCGTGACGAGCCAACACTTTAACCACTAGGCTACCCACCACCCAAGCACAAGATGAGAAGACAAACATGTCAAGCATTGTTCCTGCAAGTGTAGATATTGGGACATCAAGACAGGGAGGGTCAGCATTGGGACATCAAAACAGGCAGGGTCGGTACTGGGACATCAAGACAGGCAGGGTCAGCATTGGGACATCAAGACAAGCAGGGTCGGTATTGGGACATCAAGACAGGCAGGGTCGGTATTGGGACATCAAGACAGGAGGGTCAGCATTGGGACATCAAGACAAGCAGGGTCGGTATTGGGACATCAAGACAGGCAGGGTCAGCATTGGGACATCAAGACAAGCAGGGTCGGTATTGGGACATCAAGACAGGCAGGGTCTCTATTGGGACATCAAGACAGGCAGGGTCTGTATTGGGACATCAAGACAGGCAGGGTCTGTATTGGGACATCAAGACACGCAGGGTCTGTATTGGGACATCAAGACAGGCAGGGTCTGTATTGGGACATCAAGACAGGCAGGGTTGGTATTGGGACATCAAGACAGGCAGGGTCTGTATTGGGACATCAAGTCAGGCAGGGTTGGTATTGGGACATCAAGACAGGCAGGGTCTCTATTGGGACATCAAGACACGCAGGGTCGGTATTGGGACATCAAGACAGGCAGGGTCTGTATTGGGACATCAAGACAGGCAGGGTCTGTATTGGGACATCAAGACAGGCAGGGTCTCTATTGGGACATCAAGACAGGCAGGGTCTGTATTGGGACATCAAGTCAGTCAAGGTCTCTATTGGGACATGAAGGGTCTGTATTGGGACATCAAGACAAGCAGGGTCTGTATTGGGACATCAAGACAGGCAGGGTCGGTATTGGGACATCAAGACAGGCAGGGTCTCTATTGGGACATCAAGACAGGCAGGGTCTGTATTGGGACATCAAGACAGGCAGGGTCAGCATTGGGACATCAAGACAGGCAGGGTCTGCATTGGGACATCAAGACAGACAGGGTCGGCATTGGGACATCAAGACAGACAGGGTCTGCATTGGGACATCAAGACAGGCAGGGTCTCTATTGGGACATCAAGACAGGCAGGGTCGGTATTGGGACATCAAGACAAGCAGGGTCGGTATTGGGACATCAAGACAGGCAGGGTTGGTATTGGGACATCAAGTCAGGCAGGGTCGGTATTGGGACATCAAGTCAGGCAGGGTTGGTATTGGGACATCAAGTCAGGCAGGGTCAGAATTGGGACATGAAGGGTCTGTATTGGGACATTAAGACAGGCAGGGTCTGTATTGGGACAAGTCAGGCAGGGTCGGTATTGGGACATCAAGACAGGCAGGGTCGGTATTGGGACATCAAGACAAGCAGGGTCTGTATTGGGACATCAAGACAAGCAGGGTCTGTATTGTGACATCAAGACAGGCAGGGTCTGTATTGGGACATCAAGACAGGCAGGGTCAGCATTGGGACATCAAGACAGGCAGGGTTTCTATTGGGACATCAAGACAAGCAGGGTCTGTATTGGGACATCAAGACAGGCAGGGTCTGTATTGGGACATCAAGACAGGCAAGGTCAGCATTGGGACATCAAGACAGGCAGGGTCTGTATTGGTACATCAAGACAGGCAGGGTCTCTATTGGGACATCAAGACGGACAGGGTCTCTATTGGGACATCAAGACAGGCAGGGTCTGTATTGGGACATGAAGATAGGCAGGGTTCATTAGGGTCTACTGTGACATACATTCACGTACATTCACTGCTGCTTCACTTAAGATCATCCATGCTCCTGATGTGTTTGGTCAACCATTTCATCATCCCGAACATCCGAACCCGCTTCCTTCCTGCAACACAAACAATGCAATGGTTGACACCATGTTCTCACTACTGTCTTCTCCATACTGAGTGAGTGAGTTAGATTGTCTTGCATGAAATCATGAAAACAGAAAGAATATAATTTCACAGAAAAGATATCAAAATGAAGAGAATATTTACCAAATATCTTTTGTAGTTCCTCGTCACAAACCATAAATTGCTTATTCTTTGGATCCTGAAACACAAGCCATAAGAGTGAGTGAGTGAGTGAGTTTATATGTAACGTCAATATGTCAGCCATACTGTGACAAGCCAAAATTCAGTTGAATTTGACCAAACAAAACTTGCTCCAAAATGTTCATGCTCCAGGAAATTACTTTGTCATTTTCTGACATAAAGGAACTTGACAAAGAGTGGAGTGTAAACAATGGATGTAGTAAACTGCTGTACCTGCAGATCTCGCTCCCTCATCACCTCCCACATCCTCTTCACGATTTCATGTCGAGACAACTGAAACACGGAACATGTCTATTAGAAACATTCAAGTACCAGTGGGGAGGTCGTTTAGCTTTGTTTGTTATTTAAAGCAAATATTCCAGCGATATGGCGGTGGTCTGTAAATAATCGAGTCTGGACTAGACAATCTAGTGATGAACAGCTTGATTACTGATCTAAGCAATTGGGATGCAATGTGTCAACCAAGTCAGCGAGCCTGACCACCCGATCCCTTAGTCACCTCTTACGACAAGCGTGGGTTACCGAAGGCCCGCATCTTCATGAGTTGGTGGTTAAGTAACAGACTTGCTAGGGGAAAAAACAGACCAATACAAGTGTGATCTCACGTCAAGCCAAAGTGTGATTTATCGCAGTATTCTACTACCACTAAGCTGGCACCTACGACTGCACACACGTACAGTTTATGGTGAAGCGATGACAGCACAACATTTGTCCTACCTGATCCTGCCCGATGACTGTAGCCAGCTCTGGGGAAAGCTGACACGGCTTGCTGTACATGGAGGTTCCTGAAGGGAGAGTGACAGAATGTATGTACTGATGCATGTACTGCATGAAAAACATGATCCCCCATTTTCCTCAGCCTCTGTCCACCCAAGCTCACAGTGCTTATTGAGTGACTATTGCTTTAGCTGTTTATACAATATTTCAGTCATACCACACCAAGTTAAACCAGAAATGGGCTTCATACCAGTGTACACTTGAATTGGACTGGAGCCTTTGCCATGATGAGCGCACTCTTTCACCCTGAGTGAGTGAGTTGGATTTTACGCTGCTTTTAGCAATATTCCAGCAATATCACAGCGGGGGACACCAGAAATGGGCTTCACACATTGTACCTATGTGGGGAATCGAACCCGGACCTTCGTCGTGATGAGCCGAACGCTTTAACCACTAGGCTACTCCACCGTCCCTTTCACTCTGAGGGTATGCACCATCCATTTTAGTTTATACCCTTATGACATATGATCACGTAACTCTTCTGTACATGTGAGCTCAAAAGGAACAAATAAAACCAACTGAAAATAATACCTTTCCTTTCTTTCTTCTCTTTGGGTTTCCTTGGGGCCTGCAAACAACAACGTTAAACAGTCACTGAGTGAGAGATCATGCAAGATACTTAGGTACATTTGAATTCCTGCTTAACTATAACAAATAAAGATGTGAAGAATAATGGACTTCATGAAGCATTTTTTATTTTAGTTAAAAATCATTGCAGAATCATTCCACTGACTAAGTTGGGCTTCCCGCCGCTTGTAGCAATATTCCAGCAATATCACGGCGGGGGACACCAGAAATGGGCTTCACATATTGTACCCATATGGGGAATCAAACCCGGCCGTGGGTGTGATGAATGAATGCTTTAACCACTGGGCTACCCTCAGAAACATTCCAAAGGACACCACCATGATCACTGAAAATAATATTTCTTTTTCAGGCAATATGAATTGAAATTTAAGAGAGGACAACCTCAATTTAAGAGGGTGGAATTCTTTCTGGTCCTTCTTTACTTGTCTTCACATTTGTCAGTATTTAGGATATACACTGCCACGTGTGCTGCCAGCTTTATTTCAATAAATGGGTTGCAGATCAGTCCATTTCGTAGGACATCAACGGGTTCTCATTTGAAATTTCATGGTTATAATCTCCATGAATTTGGTAATGCCATATAATGTCCTTTGAAAACGTTTTAAAAATCATGAAAATACTGTAATGCCATTTCCACTAAACAAATTTTCAATCAAATTCCAGTTTAGGCAGAAACATGACAGAAAGATATGATGACTTCTGTGCTGGGTATGACATCTGTACTTACTGCTGGTTTTTTCTGCGGTCGCCGCCGGGTCCTGAGATTCATGTCCTCCTCTTGCTGCAGCTGCTTGGCCAGCACCTCATCATCCACCTGACATCAAGAGTGAGTGAGTGAGTATGGTTTTACGCAGTTTATAGCAATATTCCAGCAATTTCATGGCGGGGGACACCAGAAATGGGCTTCACACATTGTACCCATGTGGGGAATCAAACCCGGGCCTTCAGCGTGAGGAGCCGGTGCTTTAACCACTAGGCTAAACTACCGCCCCTGATATGAAGGGTGAGGCCACATAGGCTTACTATGAGCTGAGGAAGTCAGCTGAACTTTGTAGCACTAGCCTAGCTGTGCTGAGGGAGCACTAGGTTTAATTCTGCGAAGGAGGTGGCTTGCTTAACTTGGCCTCTGCATGGACGCAGTTGGCTTAACTAGGCTTAACTCTTCACCAAAGGAGTTGGCTTAATATTAGTGTTGGGAATTGGTTCAAATCTAATAATTGATGATTGGTCTATTACAACCGATCAATCATCGAAAATAATTGGTTAGCATCATTTATCAAATGTTCCTGTTATTTTTGTTAATGCACACAAAATAATAAAGAAAAAACATGTAGTAATTTGGGGTTTTTTGCAAATTGCATCAAGTCCATTTGCACATTTTGCATATTTAAATGATGATTAGTATGTTAGGAACACATATTTCCTGGATTCTTTAAGATAAATTTAATCATGACTTGGAATGAGCTTGTAGTGCTTATGAAATGTAATTTAATGACACAGACAAAACCAGCCTTGTGAAAAATATTGTTAATGCAAACAAGTGTTCCAAGATTGGTCGTGTTCCATTACGAGAAAACATGTTCGATTGCTTGGTCGTTTAGTCACTGCGACCAATCTTCGATTATTTCAATTAATCGGACCACCACTACTTAATATGTCCAAACTCTGTGCTCAGGGAACTGGCTGATATGTCGAAACTGTGTGCTCAGGGAACTGGCTTAATATGGCCGAACTCTGTGCTCAGGCAATTGGCTTAATATGGCCGAACTCTGTGCTCAGGCAATTGGCTTAATATGGCCGAACTCTGTGCTCAGGCAATTGGCTTAATATGGATGAACTCTGTGCTCAGGCAATTGGCTTAATATGGATGAACTCTGTGCTCACAGAATTGGTTTACCTAGGCTGAACCCCGCACTGAGAATTGGTTTACCTAGGCTGAACCCCGCACTGAGGAAGTTTGCTCAACTCAACTTGAGTGAGTGAGTTTCGTGTTACACCGCTTTTAGCAATATTTCAACAATATCACGGCAGGGGACACCAGAAGTTGGCTTCATGTTGGGATTAGAACCCGGTGTAACAGGCCAAACCTGTCCTAGGCCAAACTTTCCCCACCCTTGAATCAACTTTAAAGGCTACTTGTTTCAAACCCTTGTTCTTTAATCAAAAGGGGGAGATTCTGGCGAAGCTAGGCTATTTCTTCCTAAACCTTGTTTTCATGTTTATGTGCGGCTTGAAAAGTCAGAAACAAAAACAAGACATAGCTATTCACATGAACACATTGACAAAATATTCATGTTGATGTTAAGTTCCATTAACAATTTACAGGTCATCTCCATATATAACATGGTTGGGGGCGCGGTGGGCGACCTGGCTAAGGCACCAGGCTAGTGATCCAGCGAGATAGAGGTGTCGGGATCAAGCCCACCTGTGACCGGGTGTAAAAAACTTGGAGTCAACTTTGTGTGCAAACTCTTTCAGTGTTGTCACAACCCCTAGTGTACAGTACACAACCCTGTGCACTTAAAAGAACCCACGAATCCGTTGGTATATGACCAGATGGTGGCCACATGAATACGTGCAAACACCTAGTTGCGGGTACAGCAACGTGCAGTGAACTTGGACAAAGAACTGTGACTATGTGCCCCAGTCCACCCAGCTGTGAATGGGTACCTCGTTAGGATGAGAAAGCCACAATAAGTCGGTGCGCCCAGTGGCTGCAAGAGTTGTATACTCCTCAGGGAGTTGAGATTGATAATACGATGTGCCGATGAGGTTGACATCCAGTGATCGAGGGGAAAAAATCCCAGCGCCCGTGAGCTAGCACTAGCTGCCTGGATATGTGGGCTATATAAATATCCTATAATAATAAATGGTTCACATTTTGTTTCAATATCCTTATATAAGGTGAGATTAAAAAGAAAAGCAAGCATAAAAACAAAGATATTATATCATTACTATTGTTTTATATTATCATTTACTTTTTTTTATATTTAAATAATTTACTTATCCCCACTTACTCCAAATTGGCTTATATTCGAAACTTTAACTAAATATCCAGTTTTTACTTGGATGTCCATATCCATTCAAAATTTTATTCCCTCACTCATGGCTTTAAATATGGCATCCATGTCGGCGACATCAATTTAAAAGTTGAAAGCAGACGTAAACATCAACACAAGAAGAAGAAGACAAAATCATCAATATCCCCCGCAATGGCAAAATACTCTTCATGATTATGTCTACGAGTTATGATTATGTCAAATATTTAGGTGTGTATATAGAAAAGTGGAAGGAGATTATTGAAAGGTTTTTACAGTTCTGCTCCAGAAAGGAGCACTATTACCAATTTCAGTCTATGTCAAACTTCTTGCCATGGAAACGCCAAAAATATTTTATTCAGAAATCCAAAACTACCAAAAGGCACCAGTACACCACCAAATCTATGTATGTGCCAAGTTTGGTGAAGAAACATTGAACGGTTTTAGAGTTCTGCTCCGGAAAAGAGCACTACCACTAATTTCAGTCTAAGTCAAACTTGTTGCCATGGAAATGCCAAAAATATTTCATTCAGAATTCCAAAACTACCAAAAGGCACCAGTACACAACCAGATCTATGTAAATGCCAAGTTTGGTGAAGAAACATTGAACGGTTTGCTCCGGAAAAGATAAATGTGCACGGACAGACGGACGCACGGACGGAGTCCATTTTAATATTCCCCGCAAAACGCGTCGCGGGGGATAACAACACAACACATATCTATATCAAATGCTGTATCATCTATCATTCCACTATATTGCCTTATTCTATATTCAAAAGACAAGGTTTGATAAGGGGCATACTTGGCCCATAGATATCTGAATCATATTCATTCACCAAGAGTGATTATGGATTAGTAAACAAGCTTATGTGAATAATGTTCCATTACATTTATACATAAATACAACAAATATTGGGGTAATCCCCGGAGTAAGAATATCCTAGGACAAAACCTTCCCGAGGAAAGTTTGGCCAAGGCCAGATTCTCCCCGGGGAAAGTTTAGACCGGGTAAGAAATGGCCTGCTACACCGGGTCTTCGGCATGGCAAGCAAATCAACTGTGATTGAGTAAAGGAGTTGGCTCAACTCTACAGTGAATTGGCTTCACAGAATACATCGACACAAAGGAGCCAAGTCACAGAGCCTGGCCACCTGAATCCACTCAGATGCTGCTTACAACCAGGGATACCAACATGGAGGATTAAATAAATACACAGGCCTCATCAATCTCCTACCCAGAGTTCCATGCGGCCAGCCAGCATAGTACCTCTGCCACAGGCCAGAAAAATGTGACGATTCGTCACATCTTGCACCGTCCATTCAATATAATGTACATATTTCTTAACTCTTTTATTTTTGACGAGCCTAAACATCTAATTAAACATCTTTGATAGAATGGCTTAGTTTCACTGAGAAATATCCTAAAACATTTAACACTATTTCGATTTGCGTAGCGATCCTTTGTTTACGTAGGTTGTACGGCTCTACGTGCTGTCATCGGAGCCGACAGGGAGCAAACGATGCAACCAGTTTGATATCTAAATATGTACTGTCATAAATGTTACTGTCGCAGTTGTGGAAGAAATATATGTAACAATGTAAAACATTGTAAAGAGCGTGCCGAAAAGCTTGCGTAAGGCCAGTCTCTTATTATTATGAATATGCACGTTTGTTTACAAACAAGAGAAAAGTCTGGTCACGTGATATGCAAATTAGCCTGTGGCAGTGATGTTATGCTCAGTCATAAGAGTGTGAGGACTCATACCATGGGAAAAAAAGATACAACAGCTGGCATACAAATCACTACTTTCACTTCATCAGCCTGTTCCCAATAAGCAACACAAATATTGAGTAAAATAAAGACAAGTCATCATAGCCCTACCCTATGCAGCAATGCATACTTTGAGTCATGCAGAGGCCCAGATAAGCTTCCTATCCGGGTAAAAATGCACATGGTTAAAAAGACATGCGGACAAAATATATTTCTAAAAATTGTGTGCGTACTGGAAGACATTGATGGCTATTGTTAGCGTTGATTGACAGGTTATCTTTGGTCACTCAGCAACTTATCATGAGTGAGTGAGTGAGTGAGTATGGTTTTACGCTGCTTTTAGCAATATTCCAGCAATATCACGGCGGGGGACACCAGAAATGGGCTTCACAGATTGTACCCATGTGGGGAATCGAACCCGTGTCTTCGGCATGACGAGCGAACGCTTTAACCACTAGGCTACCCCACCCGCCCCAACTTATCCTGAACAATGATTACAGGTATCAGTGTATCAGTGATATTCTGAACTGTTGTTTAAGTTACAGACATTGTCAAAATGCTAACATGGTCAACTTGATTGTAAATGAGGTTTTTTTTTACTAATTCATTTCCATTATATTTAAGTTGGTTTTCATTAGGTATGACATAAGGAAGTACATACTTACTTAGTAAACTGACTCAATGACATACAGTTCACTGTAATACCCACATATTTGAAAGCAGTGGGTAACGGAAAATGAAATACCCACTCAACATTCATAATACCCACTCCGAACAAAATACAGTGGGTACAGTACCCACATTAGTTAATGTTATCTGGAGCCCATCCTTGATAATCTCCTGGGTATACGTTCTGATAAATCTCTACTATACCCTGGATGCATCTACGGCTCGGTTCGATGATTTTATTACCTCCCTTGGTTGGCTTTTTATCCAATCAGGTGTCTACGCTGGGAAGTTAAGCGTACCAATCACAACTCACTTTCGCTTTTTAATTATCTAACCGATTAAACTTGGCAACACAATAATATATTGGCAGAGGTACTCTGAAAGAGATAGAAACAGTTCTTGCAGATATTTTTTAAGGTTTCGGACCTGTCAATTTGTCTGTATGCTTTCCCCCCAAACAAACTGCTATCCGGCTGCAACCGCTATCTTTGTTGACACTGGCAAGCTTGGTTGTAACGGCGGCTTATCTTATTGGCTACTGTGAGAATGCAGAGCCAGCAAAGGGAGGTAATAAAATCATCAGGCCAAGCCGTAGATGCATCCATGGTATAGTGGAGATTTATCGGAACGTAAACCCTGGAGATTATCGAGGATGTCTGGAGCCCTGGTCATGACACCTAACTCCACAAAAAATTAGTATCTATTTTGCTTGAACTTTGTAATCCATGCAATTTTGTAAACATCTTTTCTCATTTCTGTGGATCTGTTTAATACAGTTAGATAGAGAGAGATACAACAATCTGTAGGGTTTTGTCACAACCTAAAATTGAAATTTAAGGTCAGTAAATTTGGTAAATTATACTACGGCAAATACGAATCAATAATTGAGAAGGAAGCATCTGTTGCACAGTCAGGTATAATTAAACCATTCACAAGTGAATAATGATATCGTAAACGAGGCTTACCTCATCATCGTCTTCATCTGATAAAGCACTGTCTGACGTCTTTTTGGGCTGAAAATACAAAGTTTACTGTAAATGTGACACCTCACATCATATATAAGTGGATGAAATACTTTCAGAAGGCAACAGTCTTGATAAAATTTGTAACTTTATATATTTATAATACTTATCTGATCTAATCTTGTGCGATGTAGTGAGCGAGTGTGGCCTTATGCTGCTTTTAGCAATATTCCAGCAACATCACGGCAGGGGACACCAGAAATGGTGGGGAATAGAAACTGGGCCTTCGGCATGACGAGCGAATGCTTTAACCACTAGCCTACCCCACCACCCTTATGTGATGTAACCCATGCTTGTCGTAAAAGGCGACTAACGGGATCAGGTGGTCAGACTAGCTGACTTGTTTGACACATGTCACCATATCCCAATTATGTAGAACAGGGCTCATGATGTTGATCACTGGATTGTCTGGTCCAGACTGAATTATTTACAGACCACGCCTTATAGCTGGAATATTGCTGAGTGCGGTGTTAAACAAATACAAAACCAATCAGTTTATGTGGAAACAACCCAAAATAAAGTTTCCAACCTCTTGCAACAAGTCGCCCATCAGCCAATTTATTGTAGAGGGAACGAGTGGATGTACATTCAGCCAATGTAATGACACTGGTAACTCTCTTAGAGTAAGCTCTGGCGAGAGATCTTTGAAGATGTGCCAAACGTGAAGATGTAATGTTTGTGAAGTTGGTCATGGCGTGGGTGGATCAGCAAGACATCTCTTGCAGGATTGAGTGAGTTGGGTTTTACACCGATTTTAGCAATATTCCAGTAATAAGACAGGGGGGAGGGAGAGAGACACCAGATATGGGCGTCACACTGTGTCCATGTGGGAGTTTAACGTGGGCCTTTGGCATGACGAGCCAACGCTTTAACCACAAGCCTACCCCACCATCCCATGAAGGAGCCAGAGGGTTTAGATCTGGGAGACTTGTTCTTGCCGGCCATGATCAGAGAAAACTTCTCGGCTTACTAAAGCCTCTGTAGGAGACTTGTTGGAAGGAGCATGTAAGCGTTTGACTCTCCCAGGATATTACCTGTTGTGATCTCATGCTTGAGGAGATTTGAGTTTCGAACATCAGCTTTGACCTTGATGTGAAGAGAATCAATCAGTTGAAAGAACTGGATAGTGAGACCCTGTTCTGTTGATGTACCAGGTGACTGCTGCAGTGTCTGACTGGATCATGAGCAGGGTTTTACCACGACAGACAAACATGGGGGGTCCTGGGGACCCCTAATTATTAGTTTTAAGGGTCCTTGCGGGCAATATGAGGGTCCTGTGAAGGAACGTTTCAGAGAACTGTATGTTTTGATAATTTCTTTAGAGTCTGGAATGAATCATTCATCATATGAACTGATGGATGAAATGATGCAAGTAACTGCTCTGAAAGACACAAGAAAACACTTAGCAAAGTCAAAGATGTGTTGTGGGTACAGTGAATAATATTGTGCATCCCTATAAATGCTGTTAATATTTTTATGCATCCTTTCTTTACATTTGTGCGTACCGGACGCACATTCGCACGTCGTGTCAACCCTGCACGAGACTGGTCAGTCGAAGGATGTCAGACCAATGAGATACTGCTAGGATCACCACTTTCAATTTGAAGTCGTTGATGTTAAGGGATGACAGGCGATTTACTACAGCCATGCCCAAACGCTTCAGAGACACATTGATGAACAGATGGTGTGTTATGTTGCTACAAATGGAGTCAAAAAAGGCTCTGTCACAGATGTTCCGACACCACTGAATGAACTGACAGAGAGATGATGGTATATCAATCTTAGATCATGGATCATCAATCTGGACAAAAAGATGACAGAACGCTTGAAGTGGTCGTAGCTGCAGTTGTCCCCTGAGAGTAAGAGACTGAGCTGGCGTTAAAAGGCCCAGCTGTTCTTGCTACCGGCTTAAGGAACTAGATTGACCAAGTACCAGAGTGGAGTGCAAGTGGAAATTGTCTCTGTCTCCTCGACCACCTTTTGGGATGGAGGAACATCTTCCCTAGGCAAATGCCGATCTCTGCTTGGATGAATAAAAGCTGTTGAGCCTGAGTGAGTGAGTTTAGTTTCCACTTCACAGTTGGAAGAACAAAGGAGAGTGCAAAGCATGAGAAAGATTTAGCACCATAAATCCAACCTGCTTCTGGTTGAAGTTTCCAAAACATTTTTTGTGTCAACACGGAAGTCTAGATAAGCTGCGTATCTGCATAAAATATGCATATAAATTTCCAAAATATGCACAGAAATATATCTGTAGTGTCCCAAATACGCAAAGTAAATTACAGAAACATTTTGGTTATTTGCTAACCTGCGTACCCTGACTTACCGGCAAAAAACAAGTGCGTAACAGAAAGAAGCTAACTGTCAAATGTTACGATCGGATAGGGTAGATTATCGATTGAATTTCACTATGTAACTCTTCGTATTATGAACTACAGAAAGAAACAATCGCTCAAACGCAGTTAGTTATGTATGTAGCACTCATCTTGATTAGTTCTGCTAAAAATATCATCCAATGAAATCGCTTGTCTTGTTAGAAAGTCTGGACACTCATTGTTTATCAACAACGGCCTCACGGAAGTCGCGTGTTCATTCGTCGTCTAAAACATCATCTCAAAGTAAGATTTCGGCATTTGTCACAGTTCGAAATCAATCATTTGAAACTTCTGCCATCGCAAAAGAAATTATTGCTGAACTTATTGGAAATTGTTTTGAATCGGAGGTTGCTGTCGATAGAATATTGGCACATTTGCTCACCACTGTCACACACGCACCGGCAAAGAAACATGACGGGAATAACCTTTTGAAAAAAACTCAGGATGCATGGAAAATGAGGTTTCCATGGTTATCTTTCAATAAACAAACTGATGAAATGAGACTATGCTGCACGTATTGTCAGACGGCAAAGATAAGTTTGTCCTTACAAGTGTGTGGGCTAGTGATGGTACACCAAGTATTCAGACGTGAAGATCACAAACGTGCTTCTGATAAAATGGAGAGAGACAAGGGGGCAGATATAATACAAGAGGAATTAGGCGATGATGTTGGTTACGTTTGTTCTAATGATGACACCATCTTGTTTAATACTGTTTACTTTGCTGCCAAATCAGAATGCCCATCTGAACAGGTGAAGGGTCTGTTGTCATTACAGAAAATGAATGGTTTGGATGTCAAGTACAAGAACTGTAACAGAGATTCAAAAACTATTTGCCATGTCCTTGTGGCAGATATAACTTTGTACATAGGGATTTTATTATTTTAATGTTTTCTATTCTGTATATATATATATTTATCAGTAGGATAGTTAAGATATAGGTCATGTGTCCCTCAAGCCCTTAACAAACCCAAGCCATGACGTGCTCAACTGATTGGCCAAGCTAACCCTCCAAGTTAAACCCTTTGTCTAATAGCTTGCACTCTGCACAAAGTCACTCCACAGACAAGTTGACAGGAACTGTTCAAATCAGGTCAGTTCAATATATCTCTGTATATTTATATTATTGCATTTATATGTTGCAGTACATTTAACTTGTTCTATTAAAGTAAACTAAGTGTTTGCTGTTATCTAAATCTCATCCATTATCTATTTACCTAAATATGCTAAAACAGGCTTATAAATTGTAAGCTATTGTACATACTAACAAACAGTTTTTCTATATCTTTACTCTTGTGTGAGATAAGAGTCTGAATGTGTTGCAGAACAGTCTTATTTAAATTCTGTTGTGGTTAGGTATGCGTATGATATATACGGCATTAACATTTCAAGTAGTATATAAATTGTATAAGTGTGTTACTCTTAGTTATGAGAGTATATATATATTTTATTCAGATATATTCTGGAAATATTGCTGTGCTGGTCGACACCCCAGTCTCATCCACAGGGTAGGCACATTGCTTGTATTGTCCATTTGAGATTTGTATGATTATTAGATGTGTCATACTGTGTTGTACAATTAACTACATGTATATCCATTACTTAAAAGGTGTAATATAGATCAGTTAACCTACCCATTTACTATATGAGAACAATTTGTAAAAAAGTTCATAATCTTATTGCAATTAGAATATTTATAAATATATATCGTGCTATATACTTGGCAAGATTGGTTGTAACCTTACTATTTATTGTATGTTATCTAGTCTGTTTACAACTACTAGTATGACCTATTGTAACATTGATGATTTTATTGTGTGTAGTATTAATGTATCATTATTTCTATAAATGTTTCAGGGTGAATTATCGACTAATAAATGCTCCTTTGGGCAATAGCTCACACCCGTAGCGTGTGTTTGTCATTGTGTTACATTCACTGCCCTGCTACATCATGACAAAGACACTTGTCAATGAGATTAATTTATCTGAAGTATTTTCAATAATGCTTGATGAAAGCACTGATGTGACTGTTGAAGAAAGGTTAAGCATATGTGTCAGATATGTGAAAGCTGGAGAACCTGTGACTAGTTTCTTATGCAATCATCCTATTGATGATGGTTGTGCTCACACCATTGTTAACTGTGTAGCAGCAGAATTTGAAAAGTTAGGCACTGACTTAACAAAATGTGTTTCTCTCTCAACTGACGGCACTGCTGCTATGATGGGTAAGCGCACAGGTGTAGGAAAACAAATTCAAGCCAAGTATTCTCCTTTCTGCATCCAGACCCACTGTGTAGCTCACAGGCTGAACCATGCTTGCATTGATTCAATTAAGAAAATTGAATTCATGGTTAAGTTCAGAGACAAGTTCAATTCACTCTACAACTTTATATCTGCGTCAAGTAGCCGAAGACTTGCTCTTAAAAGAATTCAAACCCTTCTAGAAGAGCCAGAACTGACAATCAAGGAACCACATTCTATTCGATGACTAGGCTTGAAAAATGCAGTTGAAGCAGTTTTTGAAAGTTCTGAAGCTGTCCTAGCAACGCTGTCAAAATTTGCAGCTGAAAAAAATGCAGTTGCAAAAGGCTTGTACAAGTACTTTGCTAGCTATAAAGTGATACTGGTGATAGCTTTCCTCCTTGATGTCCACACAGAGTTGGCAGTGTTAACCTGTAGCCTCCAGAAGAAAAACCTTCTCTTTAGTGAACTCAGGCCGCTTATTGAAGGGACACTCGATAAAGTCGATACCATGAAAGCTCATGATGGGCAAGGCTTGAAGGAAATGAAGACCAGAATTGAAATAAAGAATGAAGAAGCATTTGTAGGTGGAGAGAAGTTGCTATTTGCTAAAACAATGAACGGACAGTTTGAGACCCTCAGAGCAGAATACCTGAAGAACCTCATGAAGAATATCAAGAACAGATTCAAGGAGGAAGACAGTGCCATTTTCACAGATATGAGTATGGCTCTGGAACCACTTACAGTAAACACTGTCTCTGGAGAGGAGTCTGGTGATGCTGTTGCACATCTTGGTGCTCTCTATGGTGCACAGGAGGAGGTCAAAGTGATAGAAGGGGATCTACACCAAAGTCTGGAAGAACACATTAAACTGGTGGGACCCCTGCTACAACCTGACAAACTTCTTGACGAAAGGCCCAGGCTTAGAGGAATGATCAGTGGAACATATTCAAAATTTCTACCTGAACAACTCTGCAAAAGGGTCATTCTGCTTCACAAAGATTCAATGCCAAACTGTGCCAAGCTTGCTTCTATTGCTCTGTGTATGCAGCTTACAAGTGTTGAATGCGAGCAGAGCTCCAGCACACAAAATCGACTGAAGAATAAGTTTAGAGCATCACTTGGTTCTGAAAAACTGGATTTACTCCTCAAAATAAGTATGCTGGGTCCCTCTCTGCAGTCATTTGATTCCCGTCCCGCAATCAAACACTGGCTCAGAAAAAGAAGGACGGACTCTTCTGTGATTACAAGCCCAGACCTGGCTAAAACGTCTGACACTGAATGACAATTAGCAAGTGTTCCATCAAGTGAACCATACCTGCTTCCATTTATTCAATATTATTGTGACAGTTCAAACAGTTAACCAGTTTAAAATAACATTCATGCCGACATGTATTTCAATTTAGTCACTGCACAAGTCAAATAATAAAGTAACTTAAAACTTCACATTTTGGGGATATTTACCTTTAAACAACGACCATGTTAATGTCTGATGTACAAACAACTGGCTATAGTTATCTTTTCTAACATTTTTTAAATTACGGACACAGAAAATACCCACATTTCAAAAAAAGGATGGGTATCGTAAAATTTGAGTACCCACTGAAGATCAGTAGTACCCATTTATAACAGACACCATGGGTAAAATACCCAGATTGTAAAAAGCTTATCTAGAGTTCTGGTCAACCTGAGTATCATTTTTGGCAGCGTTCACCAAACATAATTTATTGCTTAGGACACTTGGGTTATCATGTGGCTGAGGTGGCAAACAGCCACAATCCATTAAGCTTGCGACCACCTCCGTGGTGTAGTGGTTAGAGCGTCCGCCCGGAGAGCGGAAGGTCGCGGGGTCGATCCCCGACCGCGTCATACCAAAAGACGTTAAAATATGGTACTTGTTGGTCCCTGCCTGGCCTCGGCATTAATGGGTACAACAAGGACTGGTCAACTCGATGTCAGTATAATGTGTCTGAGTGGGGTATTCATGCTTCACTGCGGCATGGTATCTCAGTGGGCTAGCACTATAAAACCAGCTTAAGTCTGGGCTAGTACCAGCAGCCGCACATACACATACACACACATGCACATCGTCATATGAGCGAAATATTCTCGAGTACGACGTAAAACCCAATTTCACCTCACCTCACCATTAAGCTAGCCGTATTTGGATGCGCAATTTCTGTACTCTGAACTCTGAATTAATACTGTAAGTATTTAAGACTTAAGGACTAAAGAAAGTCTTTTAAATTGGGCCAGAAAATCTACCATCTATTCTCTAAATATTGAATATCTTCTGCCCCTAACATCACTGTACCTGTGGCTTCTTCTCAACCTTCCTCTTCTTTATCACCGGCACAGGTTCAGGCTGAAACAGACAGGTGTGTCTTAATACACATCATGGCGAAATGTTTCATCAGTTCATGTGAAATTATCTTCCAAATATATATCTGCCTGCTTAGTGTTTGTTGTTCAACACCCTTCTCTGTCATACTCCATCTACCGGTGTATTATAATGCTGACCTGTGACAAGATGGCTGTGGATGTTGCTCACGTTAATCACAGGTTTGTCTCATTTAGCATCTAATTTTATACCCTGCGGATTCGCTTGAGCAACCTATTAGTGGTGTTCCAATGATCGAAAATCGATTGAAAGAGTAATTAAAAATGATTATCAATTGTAAAAGAAAATATTTTCCATTAATTGGAATTTTGTTGTTTTAGTTTAACACACTTGAATGAAGTAAACTAGCGATTAAATATGACGAATATTCATGAACAAACATGCGCTCAACAGCGTAAAGCTATGCGCATTGTAAACTTTTAACTACTTTTATTGTTTAATTACAATTCCAGTGTCTTTCTTGCATGCGTGCAATTTCATTGCATGACAGTATTAGGTATAAGAAACATTTATTAGAAAAAACCCTTCAAATTGGTTATTTCATTAAAAATGTACATATATTTCGATTATAATCGATAATCGTTTACCACAATCCTCCGATAATCGATAGTGGATTTGGTTTCCGATTCCCAACACTACAACATATACTTGTTGCAACGAGCAGTTTAGGGAGTTTGGTGGTCAGGCACACTGACTTGGCGGATACATGTCATCAAATCCCAGTTATGTACATAAATGCTCATGATGTCAATCACTGGATTGTTCAGCTTGAAGTTTTAACCACCAACAGGTTGGGTTGTTGTTCATTGCCACACTCAGCGCAATAATCCAGCTGTATGGCGATGGTCTGTAAATAATTGAGTCTGGACTAGACAATCCAGTGATTAGCAGCATGGGCATTGATCTACACAACTGGGATACGATGACATATGTCAACCAAGTCCGCGAGCCTGACCACCCGATCCCGTTAGTCGCCTCTTACAACAAGCATGGATAGGCACTGCTCATTCACTCTGGGCAGATAAATCTTAGTTCCCTGTATATCATTGCTATTTCATAAATAAACTTACTTCATCGAACGATGAATCAGATTTTTCTCCTGTGTCTTCTGCATCACTTGTGTCTTTTCCCGCTTAGAGTTATAAGTCTTTTCCCGCTCGGCCATTTCGTGTCACATGATCATTGCCTTTTGATTTGATGCTGGTGGTTTTCTTTGACTTGGACTTGGGTTTTTCTTCCTTCTCACTCTCTTCCTCCTCCTGTCCTTCGGTAATCATCTTCATGGTCAGTGCATCAATCTCCTGCTTCCTGTGGAATAAGACAAAAATTGTAAGGCTGTAAATTGTAAACATGTTCCATATTTCCAAAATATTTGTTTTGTTTGTCTGCATGTTGTTTGATTTCTATCTATATGACAGCAGTGAGTTAATAGTGAATGAGTGAGGTTAGTTTTACGCCGCACTCAGCAATATTCCAGGTATATGTGGCGGTCTGTAAATAATCAAGTCTGGACCAGACAATCCTGTGATCAACAGCAAGAGCATCGATCTACGCAATTGGTATACAGTCAGGTGTCATTCAAGTCAGCGAGCCTGACTCCCCAATCTCCCCTGCCTCTCACGACAAGCATGGCTTGCTGGAGACCAATTCTACCCAGGTTCTTCACGGGCGGCCAGTCATTTAAAACTTCATCCTGGAAGGTATCTCATGTATGTTAGTTTTAAGTCAAAATATGTGATACTCTAGTTGTTTTACTGCCCACTGACCACAAGTTTTTATGTTAGATTCTAAATTTATTCATTTTTATGTTTGAATTGTTCTTGTCGCGATATGGCTGAAATACTGTGGATGTGACATTAAGTATTAAATCACTTTGAGTATTTATGCCAACCTGCAAGAATTTTACTGAAAAACATGAACCAAATGTGCACCAAAATATGTCTGTTCATTCATGGAAACCCTGTTTAAGTACTGAACCCAAATAAGGTGTTCTAAACTAGATAACATCAATCAAGTGAAGCGGAGGTACGCCAAGATTGAAGCAGGGATTAAGGCTACACAAATGTAGAGAATGGAAGCAGAAACCCCAAAATACTGTGTGTGGGGGAGACACACAAATATACGAAGAACATACACCTATAGCACATCAAGAGTAGTCATCTGTGTCTGTTATTTTACCCATCTGTCATTATTATAGGATATTTATATAGCGCACATATCCAGGCAACTAGTGCATGCTCAAGGCACTGGTATTTCTCCCTCGATCATTTGATGTCAATCTCAACGGCACATCGTATTATCAATCTCAACTCCCTGGGGAGTATACAAATCTTGCAGCCACTAGGCGCACCGACTTATTGTGGCTTTCTCATCCTAACGAGGTACCCATTAACAGCTGGGTGGACTGGGACACATAGTCACAGTACTTTGTCCAAGTTCACTGCACGTTGCTGTACCTGCAACTAGGTGTTTGCACGTATTCATGTGGCCACAACCTGGTCATATACCAACGGATTCGTGGGTTCTTTTAAGTGCACAGGGTTGTGTACTGTACAATAGGGGTTGTGACAACACTGAAAGAGTCTGCACACAAAGTTGACTCCAAGGTTTTTACACCCGGTCACAGTTTGGCTCGATCCCGACACCTCAACCTCGCTGGATCACTAGCCTGGCGCCTTAGCCAGCTCTCCCACCGCAACCACTGTCCACATGATCACCGATTCATTCTAGGCTCTGAGATAATTATCGGAACATACAATACTCTCACAATTTCAATACCTTACTGGGCCCTAATACTACAGCAAGGACCGAAAAAATTTATGAATGGACGTCCCTTGGACTCTAACATCTGAATGTGATGGTAAGGCGATGTGGAAGATATATTTCCTGTAAATTGAATAGTCATGTTAATGACATCACCTACTCCCATGAGCAGAAGTTAAGTTTTAATTCTGCTACTCCTCAAAACATGGCTACTGTCATCTCAAACCTTTCAAAAACAGGTTGAACATGGTTAACCAACTCTGACATTGCAAAATGTTTTCTTTTCAAATTGCATAAATTTATTTCCACACAGATCTTCATTTACAGACATCACATTTACATGAAAACTATCAATTCCCATATGAAATATAATTAGACTAGAGTTATGGATAAAACATTATCTAAAGCACTGGTTTGGGTATTTAAAACAAAAACAAACTGGATATGCACTGAAAATTCCATTGTAAATTAAAAATTCAAGATGGTCAAATTGACAGTTTCAGGTTTTCAGCCATTTGGGTACGTTACTGTATATAGGCATCCCAACATGTATGTACACAGACCCACTATCTGTAACTGGTATCCATGAAGCCATTACAAGCATTAAAAAAAGAAGAGCATTTCCACGTTTTTACAGAAACAACACAAATACAGAACAAAAGACAAATGTCTTGATATTTTACAAATGGTAACATCGAATCTTCTACAGAAACAGTTTCTTTTGTACAGGTCGACAATAAACAGTCGCCATAGCGAGAATCTAAAAGTAAACACGTGCGGTTTCGCGACATCGCCCATCCGGTTCTCACGAGGTGACAACAAAATGTTTGTTTTGATTCCGTCCGGTGTAAACAACTCGTATGCAATAGAAGCTTCCATCGCCACAAAATTCTTTTTAGGTTTATTTAACTATTTGTTCATGTCCACTCATTTTTTCAACGAATTACCTGTCTGTGAGCTCGATTCCGAACATTTCTTCCAATTTTCGCCGAACTTTCTTCGCCGACAAAGAGTCGAGGTCGGCATCTTTCAAAATGTCTGAAAATTGAAATGGCAGAATATACATTCAAATAATACATATTGCTTGTTGATTCAATAACTTTGACTTTGTGTTCTCAAGCAAAACCTCAGCTGCATATCTTACTTTTAATGGCTTTCTTCAAATCTCCTGTTTTCACCGAAGCCGCCATGATGCTGATTCGAACCAAGGGAAGTTACTCTAAATATTTTGTTAAAGAGCTATTATTATCGTGGACCAGCCCGAACAGAGTTCGAATTAGGGGAGTGAAATAATTCGCAATATGGACAAGACAAAGCGTGAATATCTGGTTTCGATTTTTTATTGTGGTTGATTTACACCACGTGTGGGTGGCCTTTTAGAGCTCATTCGATCTGTATCAATGAGAAAAATAAATTCAGTAACACAGGTTAGGTCTCATGAAAACGTGGAGGGAAGACTATATGTTGGTATTGATAATAACTTATTGCTTGCTGCATAAAGCGACGTTTCGGTGCAGATTCTTACATCGTTATGGAGTGAGTGAGTTTAGGTTAACGCCACACTCAGCAATATTCCAGCTATATGGCGGCGGTCTGTAAATAATCGAGTCTGGACTAGACAATCCAGTGATCAACAGCACGAGCATCGATCTGCGCAATTGGGAACTGATGACATGTGTCAACCAAGTCAGCGCGCCTGACCACCCGATCCCGTTAGTCGCCTCTTCCGACAAGCATGGGTTACTGAAGATCAATATTCTAACCCGGATCTTCACGGGTATCTGCGTTATAGAGTACTTCATCATTTGGCGCCCGGTGGGATAGCCTAGTGGTTAAAGCGTTTGCTCGTCACGAAGAGAACCCGGGTTCGATTCCCCACATGGGTACAATGTGTGAAGCCCATTTCTGGTGTTTTATGGCTGGAATATTACTAAAATCGGCGTAAAATCATACGCACTCACTCACTCGCTCACTCTTAATGCCCAGATCCCCTATTTAAATGAGTCTACATCATTCAAAAGAATAATAAAGACAAAAGGAAATCCTTGTTGCTTCATCAGATACAGCTGAACACTGCGGCACCCACTGATATAAGGAGTTTACGAACGCTTCATTCATTTACAACTGTTTCTATCAGTGAGGATTAATATATGTGATGCTTGTTCGGAACAGAAACGAATAGCATTTATATTCTTATGTGCATGTGATCAAAAGAAATCATATGTTCGACAGCAGAGATATGTTCCAATAGCGCTGGATAGATGACAGTCTCACGAAAATAGAATCTTTCAGTCTATACTATACGTCTCTCGATGTACACTAAACGCCAAAAGAAACGTTACCCTCCTTCCTTAATGACGGAGGTACACATCTTCAGCTGGCGTTATGATGCGTGGACGTTCACTTCTTGGTCTGTCTACGGTGACCCCAGTCTGTCTGTAGGCTAGTAAGTAAGTCTTATAACCGTGATTCGGTGGCATCCGAGGGCGTTGGCAACAGCATTGTATGTCGACCCCATCTGCAATATCCTAGACTAATGGTTAGTCTCTGAATATATATACTCTCCCAAAAATGAAACGCATCATGAAAATAGCAATTTCATGTAGCAATGAATTAAAACGTGATTCATTTTACAAAAGGTTTTGCTCTGTTTATGAGTCCTATGGTGTTTATGTTTTGAAACATCACAACAAAACGCACCATCCGGAAAATACCCGTATTTAACAGCATGATTTTCAATTTCGGCGTGTAGTGTCACAGAATACACAATTCACATGTAATGCACGTGAAAGTTGGGGATCAGATAGTCTCAATGATGGGTATAAAAGGTTGATCGCTGTCTGTCGATTATTCACTGTATTTGGAATATTGTTGACGAACGCAAAATGCCACGTCTAAGTGAAGCCAACCGTCATATCGCCATTGGTTTGCTTGAAGCTGGCCAGTCTCAACGAGCAGTTGCCCGACGCCTGAATGTTCACCAAAGCACCATTTCACGGCTCTGGGAGAGATATCGCCGGCAGAATGCGGTAGCAGATGCCCCTCGTAGTGGGCGACCTCGAGCGACCAGTGCGGCGCAGGATCGCTACATCCGGGTACATCACCTGCGTCATCGAACAGCTACGGCGACCAGTACCGCTCGACAAATACCCGGATTGAGGAGGCTTTCTGCACAGACCGTCAGGAACAGGTTGAAAGAATCTGGTTTACGTGCCAGAAGACCTTATTTTGGCCCTGTGCTTCGACAACAACATCGTCGACATCGAGTTCAATGGTGCACCGACGTTCAGGCCTGGAACCTACCGAATTGGCGTAGAATCTGGTTAAGTGATGAATCACGATTTCTATTGGAACGACGCGATGGAAGAATGCGGGTGTACAGACGTCGACGTGAACGTTTCGCCGACGCTTGCGTTCCCCAGGTGGACAGATTCGGCCGGGGCAGTCTTATGATGTGGGGAGCGATCACCTGGCGTAGGAGAAGTGATTTGGTGATGATCCAGGGCAACCTGACAGCTCAACGGTACTGTGACGAAATCCTACGCCCACACCTCCTTCCAATCATTGATCGCCAGAGGGAGTTGTTTCAACAGGACAATGCCAGGCCCCACACAGCACGTCACACAAGAGACTTCCTCCAGAACCACAACATCAATGTGCTCCCCTGGCCCTCAAGATCACCGGACTTAAACCCGATCGAACAGATAGATAGACGGGTGCGACGCCGTAACCCTCAGCCCCAGACACTTCAGCAACTCGCACAGGCACTACAGGCAGAGTGGGCTGCGATTGGGCAACACGAGATTCTGAGACTTATTCGTTCGATGCCGAGGCGATGCCGTGCAGTTCTGGATGCCCACGGTGGTCACACGAGGTATTGACTTCAGCGCCACCACACGTCTCCATGTGACACTCAAACTGACTTTCCTCGAGTTGGTGCCAAAGACGGATAAGTCTGCGTTCCCAGTGTGCAATTTCTCTATATTTCATTGACTCATAAAGCCTACAAGATGTTTCAAAATAAACATAAAAATACAGTTGAAATCCCTATATGTGTTTCTTTTTTGGGAGAGTGCTATAATTTTGATAGCAACAAACAAGCCCATTTAAATTGAAAAGGAGCCCCAGGGAAGACCAGAGATTCCTGAACCTGAGGAAATCTAGACTTGCTTTATTTAGGGCTTTAGCACTGCAGAGAGGGCTTGGCAGTAGGGAAAATAATGTGGTTCAGGGACGTAGCACAAAGGAAGACATTATCAATAAGATTTGGAAGAGATACTACCTTCTTTTTCAGAAGAAGGCTTATGTCAGTTCTAAACCTTTCATACATACATTTTTTTAACAGAGAAACGTCGGAAAATATAACACCATTTCCAAATAATTGTTCATATATCAATCAATGTGATTAAAACCAGGAAGAAACTTAGAATGGTTATGGCCACATGTTCTGTAGACATAATGCTACTGATTGTCCCGTCACATGACACTTAGGTCCAGTCGGCGTAAACGATTTTGACGTCGGTAAACAAGCGTTTTCGGCGTCTGGAGAAGAAGTCGTGATTCCTCGCTGAACCAGGCTCAGGTTTCTCAAAGTCCGGTGTACGGTGTTGCTCCATCGCAGTTGTCTTCGTGGTCGGTGCAAACGTCTCAGAACAGGGATAAATATAGGCATTGTTATTAAAAATTCTCCACCTCTTTCAGACGGTTCTTGATTGTTTGGACCGATACCCTCGACACAACATGCACGTACTTTTGGTTTCTAGCACATTAGGAACGGTGGGGTAGCCTAATGGTTTAAGCGTTCGCTCGTCACGCCGAAGATGTTCGATTCCCCACATTGGGACCATGTGTGAAGTCCATTTCGGGTGTCCCCTGCCATGATATTGCTCGAATATTGCTAAAAGCGGCGTAAAACTAAACTTGGACTGACTAAAGCGTGCATAAGGAACCCATAAACGATACATGGTGCTCTAGTGTACGTTGAAATGGCGTGCACCTGCAGACTGGGACTCTCCAGATTCAATACGTTCAATGGCGATGTTACGACTAGCAGCGTGCAGTCTTCGCGTTTTCTTCTTCGATGACGTCGTGTGTAGTAGTAGTAGTAGTAGTAGTAGTAGTAGTAGTAGTAGTAGTAGTAGTAGTAGTACATGTATTTTATTTATGTTTTTATTTCAAAGAAATACATGTTACATGTAACAGGCAATCCCTATCGAATACATACATACCAACAAACCAGCTTTCAAGCCACAGTCATCATGGGAGTGTACAATAATCATTATCTGAGCAATGATAGTATCTGATTAATAATAGTATGACGTTATTTCCAAGCGGTACATTTTACATATAGCAGGCAGTAGTAATAGTTGTAGTAGCAGTAGTAGTAGCAGCAGTAGCAGTAGTAGTAGTAGTAGTAGTAGTAGTTGTAGTAGTAGTTGTAGTTGTAGTTGTAGTTGTAGTTGTAGTTGTAGTAGCAGTAGTAACAGTAGCAGCAGTAGTAGTAGTAGTAGTAGTAGTAGTAGTAGTAGTAGTAGTTGTAGTTGTAGTAGCAGTAGTAACAGTAGCAGCAGTAGTAGTAGTAGTAGTAGTAGTAGTAGTAGTAGTAGTTGTAGTTGTAGTTGTAGTAGTAGTAGTAGTAGTAGTAGTAGTAGTAGTAGTAGTAGTAGTACCCAAGTGGTTAAAGCGTTCGCTCGTCACGCCGAAGACCTGGGTTCGATTCCCCACATGGGTACAATGTGTGAAGGATATTTCTGGTGTCCCTTGCCGTGATGTTGCTGGAATATTGCTAAAGGCGGCGTAAAACTACACTCACTCACTCACTCACCCTATAGGTAGGCAAAGGTGAGGCAAATTGTTGACCGACCTTAGACAACTTGCGCTACGTCTAAAGCTACAAACCTTTAAGACATTTGCGTTTGTGCACAGACAGTAAACATACTTCTCACAATCAAACACGACTACATCAGTCAACTTCTACAAGAACCGAAGCAATTTAACATACACGCTTTAAAATGGACAATACTTCCTTTAGCTTCAACACATAATTATCATTCTCACATTCAAACATATTCTTCAGTCCACCTCAAGACGAAGAGATATAAATCAACATTCATACATTCAACCACGCCTTCGTCAATCAACCTCAAGACAAATGGATATAATTTAACATTCAAACATTCATCCCGCATTCTTTAGTCCACCTCAAGACGAAGAGATATAATTTAACATTCAAACATTCATCCCGCATTCTTTAGTCCACCTCAAGACGAAGAGATATAATTTAACATTCCAACATTCCAACATGCATTGATGGATACCATGTGAGTGAGTGAGTGTATCTCCATATATAATAATAAAAAAATGAGTGAGTTGACAGGCTGAAAACACTCACTCACCCACTCACTTTTTTATTACTTCTGTTCAAGTTAGTAAAATAAATCAAAATTAAAATTATATCGAAGATAACAAAATTCATTATGACTGTATTGTCGCCTCTCCTTTATCTAGAACATTTCCACGACATCAGTTTGGACGAGTAATTGTCAATATGGCGTACAAAGGCTAAAGGTTTCATTCTACCATCTGTTTAAGTGCTTACACAACAGTAAAGCTGTCCTAATATGGGTGGTAACGCCAGGCAGCATGTCCAGGTCTGGGCCTTGCGTGATGTTTAATGTCATTGTCTTGTAATCTGTCACATTTCTGATACTGGTTGTGTGTCGCGGTCGACGTGTGAGTGGTCATTTGGAATTAGGTCGCCACGACGAGAAGGTTAACTTTGTCAAACACAATTAATAATGTCAGACAACGTGCGCTAAAAGGGAATATTAAATTGACCTGACATTTTCATCAGTCGGTAAGCATGCGGATGTTTTTGTTGGAGCTGATTTCCATATACTGTACTATCTCACGAATTCTATCAAAGGCGCGTAGAATCTATTTAGCTTGGAGGTTAGAATCTGTGCATCTGGCCTTTCATAACAGTTGTTGTCGTCGCCGTCGCCGTCGTCGTCATCATCATCATCATCATCATCATCATCATCATCATCATCATCATGATCACCATCGACGTTGTTATCGTCATCGCCATTGTTAACAACTATTACCATTGCTATAACTACTCCTACTTCTGCTGCTACTACTACTACTACTACTACTATTGCTTCTGCTGCTAAGACAACTACCACTACTGCTAGTTGCTTCTACAACTCTGCTACTACTACTACGACTACTACTACTACTACTACGACTACTACTACTACTACTACTACTACTACTACTACGACTACGACTACGACTACGACTATTACTACGACTACTACTACTACTACTACGACTACTACTACGACTACTACTACTACTACTACTACTGCTGCTGCTACTTCTACGACGACTACGACTACGACTACTACTACGACTACTACGACTACTACTGCTGCTGCTACTACTACGACGACTACGACTACGACTACTGATGCTGCTGTAACTGCTGCTGTTGCTGCTGCTGCTGCGTTCGAATGACGTGTGCGACTCAGCATAAAAAGAAAATTAGCATCAAACAGTTTCAAATGGGTTCAATTGCCGTCGATTATGTTTTGAGACTTTAGAGATGAGAGGGGGCGATGGGGTAGCCTAGTGGTTAAAACGTTCGTTCGTCACGCTGAAGACCCGGGTTCTAGTCCCCTCATGGGTACTATGTGTGAAGCCCATTTCTGGTGTCCCCCGCCGTGATGTTGCTGGAATGTTGCTAAAAGCGGCGAAAAACTAAACTCACTCACTTGACATCGGTGTAACGGAATGAATGCAAGACGAATGCAAGACGAGTTCATCGAGTCTATATAGCGGCGGTATGTAAATTATCTAACCTGGACAAGACAATCCAATGATTGACATGATCTACTCAATTGGGATACGATGACATGTGTCAACCAAATCAGCGCGCCTGACCTCCCGATCTAAGGTTCATGAAATGATGTATTTAAAAATATTTTGCAATCACCCTGTCAGTACTGACGTGTTGCTTTAGCAAATAGTTTTTATAACATGTTACTTTTCTGCCATTTTTCTTATCAAACAAAAGCTTCACGTTCTTTTCAGTTCCATGAATTAATCCATAAATTGGCACAAACTAATCCTGTTTGGAATGTTTAATCTTATTTCAAATTTGGTCACTGAAAGCCTTCGAAGGGAGACAACTCTGTCAAGACAAGCAGTGAATGGGGTTAACTTTGGAGAAGTGGTATATAGTTTCTATATATTTTGTCAAAAACTCATGGCAAAAGTAAGACATCACATTGCACATTTCTTTCGCTGCACATTGATATGCTACCAAAGATAAAATGGTTTTAGATTACACACATCATTCTGGATGGCAGTGTGTAGTTTGTTGGTTTTGTTTGTTGTTTAACGCCATGTTCCAGCTATCTGGCGGCGATCTGGAATGGGCGATTGGTTGGTTTGTGGTTTAACGCCGCACTCAGCGTTATTCCAGCTATCTGGCGGCGATCTGGAATGGGCGATTGGTTGGTTTGTGGTTTAACGCCGCACTCAGCGTTATTCCAGCTATATGGCGGCGATCTGTAAATAATCGAGTCTGCACCAGACAATCCAGTGATCAACAACATGAGCATCGATCTACGCAGTTGGGATACGATGACATGTGTCAACCAAGTCAGCGAGCCTGACCACCCGATCCCGTTAGTCGCCTCTTACTACAAGCATGGGTTACTGAAGATCAATTCTATACCGGATCTTCACGGTTCTGGGGGACATAGCTAATAGTGCTGCTGGCGAACATAGCACGGATATATCTGGGAAGACTCCCTGTTCGAAGAGGCATCACACCAATTCCCATGCTATTCCCATATCCACACTCCGACCCACATGCCGTCTATCCGACAACATCCAACTGCAACTCCCCTCCACCCGACAAACCATCAACCCACGACATTCACCGCCCTACTTTTAACCCCTGCACCAATTACATTCAATGCCTCCATCCTTGACATTCAAGGACCGCCTCCGTGGTGTAGTGGTTAGAGCGTCCGCCCGGAGAGCGGAAGGTCGCGCGTTCGATCCCCGACCGCGTCATACCAAAAGACGTTAAAATATGGTACTTGTTGGTCCCTGTCTGGCGCTCGGCATTAATGGGTACAACAAGGACTGGTCGGCTCGGAGTCAGTATAATGTGTCTGAGTGGGGTATTCATGCTTCACTGCGGCATGGTATTTCAGTGGGCTAGTACTATAAAACCAGCTTCAGTCTGGGCTAGTACAAGCAGCCGCACATACACATTCACATGCATGCACGTCGTCATATGAGCGAAATATTCTCAAGCACGACGTTAAACCCAATTTCACCTCACCTCACCTTGACATTCAAGCCTTACATTCAGCTCCTCCGGTACCCTCGGGACATTATCTCCTACATTCAACTCCACCCTCCCCGACATTCAACCCCCATCCATCCACATCCAACCCGCACCTACCGACATTCAACCACCCGTCCTCCTACATTCAACCCCCTCCACAACCAACAGCCAAATCCTTAATTTCAACCCTTCCACCCCTACATTCAAGCCCTTCCACCGACATTAAATGCCCCCCACTCCCATCTCCTGGCATTCAACCCCCGACACTAAGATATATGTTCCAGTAACATGCTATGAACTGACTGCAGAAAAGTCCAGCGTTTAGCGTGATGCTCATTCGAAAACAAACAAGCCTTTTCAGTCTTTGACATTTTTCCCAGAAAAATACCTCGTTACTGGAGTATCTCCTTCACCCGATATTATGCAAACATGTAATTAAGGTCATCGAAAATGATGAAAAACACATAAAGCTTCACTATTTGAAATAAACGATCCAAAACTAAATACATCTAAATGACTCCAGCCGTGTCTAATTGGATTATTTGACAAGATCTAGATTCAGAATTTAATTCGTACGGAGTATCCGAAAACGACGCTTAACATTTGTGATCGCTGGTGCTGAAGAAATGACGTGACGCCTGAGTGGACGGAGGTTTATCAAACGCAAACAAATCGTCTAAAATATCTCATATAATCAATAAACAAACACGTCGCACATATACTTCCATTCTTGAAAGAGCACCCGGCTGCAAAGCGAAATCAAATCAAATATTTATTCGAAGAACAGCGATTTGAAAAGATCCGTTAGACAAATATACGTTAATGGCAAATGTTGGAGCTCTACCTAAAACTAGATCTTGTTTAATCATCTCACTATAGGTGGCTGAAATTACCCTCTTCCTAAAAGATATGAATTGATTTCTGTATGCACTCTTTTACACATTCTTCAATGGAGATCAATGGTGGTAGTGTTACGCTTCAGTGCGGCTTGTCGATCTGTGTGTTAAGTGAAGCGACCGCACGTGGAGCGCGCGTGTGTTTGTATTGGTTATTGATATGGAAAAGACGCATGTCAAATACATGAAACAATTGTCTGTGGTACTCGGGGGAACTAGGACATGAAATTGGTTTTATGATTTATGTTTAGTCACTGTCGTCACAGGTAAGTGAGCAAGCGTTGGACACAGAGAGAGAGTGAGTGTCAGGTTCAGAGAGCGTGAGTGAGTGAGTGTACGGTTCAGAGTAAGTGAGTGAGTGTACGGTTCAGAGTGAGTGAGTGAGTGTACGGTTCAGAGTGAGTGAGTGAGTGTACGGTTCAGAGTGAGTGAGTGTTAGGTTCAGATTAAGCGAGTGAACACTAGGCCAGAGTGGATGGACGTTGGGCCAGAGCGGTTGAACGTTGGGCCAGAGTGGATGGACGTTGGACCAGAGCGGTTGAACGTTGGGCCAGAGTGGATGGACGTTGGGCCAGAGCGGTTGAACGTTGGGCCAGAGTGGATGGACGTTAGGCCAGAGTTGTTGGACGTTGTTTAGGAGTGGTTGAACGTAGGGCAGGAGCGGTTGAACGTTGGGCAGGAGCGGTTGAACGTTGGGCAGGAGCGGTTGGGCAGGAGGGGTTGAACGTTGGGCCAGAGTTGTTGAACGTAGGGTCAGAGTGGTTGAACCTTTGGTAAAAAGTGGTTGAACGTAGGAAGATTGATTGAACGTTGGGCAGGAACGTCGGAAAGGAACGGTTGAACATAGGGCCAGAGTGGTTGAACGTAGGACCAGAGTGGTTGAACGTTGGGCAGGAGTGATTGAACGTCGGACAGGAGTGGTCGAACGTAGGGCCAGAGAGGTGGTTGAACGTTGGGCGAGAGCAGTTGAACGTTGGGTCAGAGTGGTTGGACGTAAGGCAGGCGTGGTTGAACGTAGGGCTAGAGTGGTTGAAGGTTTCGCCAGAGTGGTTGAACGTTGGGAAGTAGTGGTTGAACGTCGGACAGGAGTGGTTGAACGCACGGCAGAGTGGATGAACGTAGGGCCAAAGTGGTTGAACGTTGGGCCAGAGTGGTTGAACGTTGGGTCAGAGGGGTTGTACGTTGGGCAAGTGCGTGAGTGAGCGTTGGGCTAGAGCTGTTGAACGTTGGACTAGAGTGAGTGAACGTTGTACAGGAGTGGGAGAACGTTGGGCCCGATTGAGTGAACATTGGGTTGGACTGGTTGAACGTTTGGCAAGACTGGTTGAACGTTCGGCAAGAGTGGTTGAACGTTGGGCGTTAGTGAGAGAAGGTTGGGCAAGACTGGTTGAACGTTGGGCGTTAGTGAGAGAACGTTGTACGGGGGTGAGAGAACGTTGGGCAAGACTGGTTGAACGTTGGGCCAGAGTGAGAGAACGTTGTGCAGGAGTGAGAGAACGTTGGTCAAGACTGGTTGAACGTTGGGCGTTAGTGAGAGAACGTTGGGCAAGACTGGTTGAACGTTGGGCGTTAGTGAGAGAACGTTGTACGGGGATGAGAGAACGTTGGGCAAGACTGGTTGAACGTTGGGCCAGAGTGAGAGAACGTTGTGCAGGAGTGAGAGAACGTTGGTCAAGACTGGTTGAACGTTGGGCCAGAGTGAGAGAACGTTGTGCAGGAGTGAGAGAACGTTGGTCAAGACTGGTTGAACGTTGGGCGTTAGTGAGAGAACGTTGGGCAAGACTGGTTGAACGTTGGGCGTTAGTGAGAGAACGTTGGGCAGAAGTGAGAGAACGAAGGACCAGAGTGAGTGAACGAAGGAGCAGAATGAAAGAATCAACGTATGGTCAACCTGAACCCCAGAAGTAATTCACTGCACACCCCCACACCGTCCTGTCTATTAAATATCCACCGACCGTCAGGACTTTCACCATATTGCCGTCATAACACTCCTTCAGTAGTACGTCCCCGGGGTCCGGCCGTTAGTGTGAGGGGGTGGAGTTTCAACACCAGATACTGTTGTCATCCGCCTCCTACTCATTAGACTACTGCATTTGTACACACTGGAGGCAGTGGGCTAACCTAATTCCTGGAGCTGTTGGATGGATAGATGGATGGATGGGTGGTTGGTTGGTTGCATTGTGCATACGTGTGTATCTGGTAGCGTGTGTGCGTATTTGCGTGCGTGTGCACAGGTTTGGTCATATACATGTATGGGCTAGGGAAAACACTTACACGATGAGATGTTGCTATAAAAGTACACCGTGTTTACATGTGTGCACAGGGATCCATCCTTTGTTACAAAGCTGTACACAGGGGAGCCAGCTTGTTCTACCTGGACATCAAGCCAACCTGCGTTGATAGGGATCCGCCTTGCATGTACTTAGATATGGATATGGAACCACCTTGAGGCTACATATGCGGGAATACAGAACCATGGTGCTTTTAGGTGTGGATAGGTTTCAATAGACCATTCTTAATGAGGCCTCATGAATATTCATATATGTACCAAAACGAGGCTAAATTGGGCAAGGACACAATCGCATAATGGCGACAAATCTCAATGTATACTTCCTGGTTGCAAATTTCCCTTGAACGGTACATTACGAAACTGTCCAGTAGTTCAGGGAAATCGCAGAGAAATGGGAAAGGGCTACAAAAAATGTTTCTGTAGCATATCCACGGATTGAAGGGTGAATAATTACTGTATTTCACTACACATCACGATAAGTCATATGACCTAGATATCTAGGTTAACGTTTACCATGTTGCGCAGCATTCATGAAGGGTAGCTACTCTTAAGTCACAATAGTGGAAATATTACCAAGGGAAGTCAATTACGTTTACTTTATCAACATATGAACAAAGCAAAAGACTCAACGTATTTCTTGACCTGGATTCAAATCATCCATGCACTTCCACATGGGAGTATAGTGTTGTTAATTCTTGAGCTGGATAATCGAGATTATAAGTAATATGTAGACCAAGATAGCTCTCCTTGAGTGGATCTGGACCAAACAAAATTGTATTATTCATGTGATGAAATTATTTGTTTGGTATTTTTTCTGTTTAAAATGTTTTGTCCTACCGACTCTGTTTTATAGATATAGGGTATTTATTCACGCATTTATTTTCAGTTGTACCTACTGGTGATGGCGATGTGCGCGTAACTACATGTTACAATCGCAGAGGAAAAAAGAATCGCCACATCATCATGTAGAAACTATTTATTTCAATCAACATGAGTGGGACACAAAGTGCAAGACAAAACTGGATGATTTTTTTTCAAGTTCTTTCTTGACTGATTTGGAGGTGAATAATTATTTTACCTAAATGGACTTATCGTACCTGCATGGGGGATATTTGAAACAATTTTCAATATTGTGTTACTATACCATAAAATTGATTTATTGTAGATCTGGTGTATTTATTCTGAACCACTGTAACTGAAGACCTTTTTAAGGAAAACATGTTATCAGGTTAACATAACAGGATTAAATTCACGCTACAGCAAACAATTAACCCAAATAAATAACGAACACCTGGAGTGCAGTTAATAAAATTTATTCTGAAATGGTGTCTTAAAAGTCCAATAACAATAGACACATGCACAATAGCTTCCAACTGTAACACTGATGAATAACAATAACATTTTCAGAGGATGCAAATTGAAGATATATTGGGTGCAATGTTTTTGTTGATAGAAATATCTTTTTAGATTAGTCTGACATGAATGGCAACAATTACAGCTGGATCAATTCAAAATTCTAAATATATTTCAATTGTTGTAATTAGATTGTCCAGTAATATGTCCTGTATCCCTGAAGTACTGGTCAGTATACAGTAATTTTGAAAGTACATATTTAAGATTCTTTTAACAGCATGTGTGTGTCCTGCATATACATGTACTTGAAATGTTACTCTGATTTGCAGCCAATCTAATTTCACTGATACAGAATATTTGCAAATAAAATTCCCTTGCCATCATGACAAGAGTGTCTCCATATGTCCATATGCTTGATATAATGGACCGTTCATAATTTATGACTAGTGGGGTGATGATGATTTTAGGTGCGGTGTTTGTGGGGGTTGGGGTATCTCCCAGTTTGTTTTGGGAGGCAGGGGGAGGGGCCAATTGTGTACGTATGAACTAGGGGGGTGATCACTGATTTTGAACATGACAATGTGTGTGTGTGTGTGTGTGTGTGTGTGTGTGTGTGTGTGTGTGTGTGTGTGTGTGTGTGTGTGTGTGTGTGTGTGTGTGTGTGTGTGTGTGTGTGTGTGTGTGTGTGAGAGTGACATTCACATTGTACATGTGCCCCTAATATTAAAACCTTGCATAGTGAACAGTTTGTACATTTCACGGCAGATCTAGACTATGCCATGTGCCGTAATTATTTTGTACTTACTATGAATCATTTTCCAGGATCTCTCCGTATTTCGTCAACCACTGCCTTCTTCTGATCTTATTCTTGGGAATATGGTGAAAAGATACCGTAAAATCCTTACGGGCATCACTCGAACGCAAAGGCACACAGCAGTAATCTTTCCTTTTCGAGGTCGCCATTTTCAATGTTGGGTCAACCTATTTAAGCCTCGCTTTCGATTTGACCTCGAGGTCATGCATATTGGCTAAGAATGGTCTATAGGGAGCCATCTTGTGTTGATGTAGGTTTTGATATGGAGCCACCTTCTGTTGATGGAGGTTTGGATAGGGATACATCCCGTGTTGATGTAGGTTTCAATAGGGAGCCACCTTGTGTTGATGTAGGTTTGCATATGGAGCCACCTTGTGTTGATGTAGGTTTGGATATGGAGCCACCTTGTGTTGATGTAGGTTTGGATAGGGAGCCACCTTGTGTTGATGTAGGTTTGGATAGGGAGCCACCTTGTGTTGATGTAGGTTTGGATATGGAACCACCTTGTGTTGATGTAGGTTTGGATAGGGAGCCACCTTGTGTTGATGTAGGTTTGGATAGGGAACCACCTTGTGTTGATGTAGGTTTGGATAGGGAACCACCTTGTGTTGATGTAGGTTTGGATATGGAGCCACCTTGTGTTGATGTAGGTTTGGATATGGAGCCACCTTGTGTTGATGTAGGTTTGGATATGGAGCCACCTTGTGTTGATGGAGGTTTGGATAGGGATACATCTCGTGTTGATGTAGGTTTCAATAGGGAACCACCTTGTGTTGATGTAGGTTTGGATATGGAGCCACCTTGTGTTGATGTAGGTTTGGATATGGAACCACCTTGTGTTGATGTAGGTTTGGATATGGAGCCACCTTGTGTTGATGTAGGTTTGGATATGGAGCCACCTTGTGTTGATGTAGGTTTGGATATGGAGCCACCTTGTGTTGATGGAGGTTTGGATAGGGAGCCACCTTGTGTTTATGTAGGTTTGGATATGGAGCCACCTTGTGTTGATGTAGGTTTGGATATGGAGCCACCTTGTGGTGATGTAGATTTGGAATACCGTGAAGGTCCGGGTTAGAATTGGTCTTCAGTAACCCATGCTTGTCGTAAGAGGTGACTAACGGGATGGGGTGGTCAGGCTCGCTGGCTTAATTGGTTGACACATGTCATCGTATCCCAATTGCGTAGACTATTTAAACTATTTAAAACATTTCTTTCAGGATATTAGCAACAAATGCATTAGAAATCATAAATGTATGTAATAAGTTTTGTGGAAAATATTCTGTCATACAGACCCTCAAACAAATCTATCCCTAAAAGCCCACGCAAGTCTTGAATATGTTGCAAGTCTAGATTTCCACAGTTTCTGAAAATGAAGAAAATCTCTGGGCTCCTTTTCAGTACATTTTGTGAATATTGTTTATGAACAGTATTTTTACGTAAAATATGTTTAATTCAGAGACTAGATGTTAGTTTAGGAGGTTCATGGCAACCGCAGATAAAGTTTGCAGCAGTGACGCATGGAGCAGCTGGGCGATGAGAGACACAAGATCTACCACAACTATCACCCTGGAGGAAGAGCGTCTGAAGAGCCATCTTCATCGCAGACATCACTATCTGTAAGGGGAGTTGAGGAGATCCAATACTAGTCTACACATACATTATATAGATAAACACAGTATCGCTAGAAATACACGTCCATGTGTTAATATACAGACATAGAATACCCCCCTCAAACATAACCCTCAGTCGTCTCTTATCTCTGTGGAAGATACGTGTAACAACTTGTTCTCTCATTTTGATAGCGGGCTCCTCAATATGGGCTCGAGCTCTGGGCCCCGTTCCTCAAAGCGGTCTTAGCGCTACGACTGTCGTAAGTCTATGTTAAAGTATGGGAGTTACGATCATCTTAGAGCTACGGTCGCTTTGAGGAACGGGGCCCTGGTGATCGACTACTCGACTTAGGTTCGAGTTCTAGTGATTGGCTACTCTACTTGGCTTCGAGGTCTGTTGATGGGCTACTCCACGTAGGTTCGAGCTCTGCTTGGTTTCGAGGTCTTAGGTTTAAGTTGATGGGCGTGTGTGTGTGTGTGTGTGTGTGTGTGTGTGTGTGTGTGTGTGTGTGTGTGTGTCCGTCCGTTTTTCCGTCCTTTTGTTCTTTGTCCTCTCTATCCCAATTTCTCTCTCCCTCTCTCTCTCACACTCTCTCTCTCTCTCTCTCTCTCACTCTCTCTCTCACTCTCTCTCTCACACTCTCTCCCTCTCTCTCTCTCTCTCACTCTCTCTCTCACACTCTCTATCTCACACACTCTCTCTCTCACACACACTCTCTCTCTCTCCCTCTCTCTCTCTCCCTCTCACTCTCTCTCTCCTCTCAAACTCACACAGTCTCTCTCTCCCCCTCTCTCTCTCCCTCTCTCTCTTACACACTCTCTCTCTCTTACACTCTCTCTCCCCCTCTCTCTCTCCGACTCTTCTTCTTCTTCTTCTCCATATACATAGTAGCAAATCAAACGTCCCCACTGCAACGAGTAAACAGGTCATTATAGGAATCGACTATTCGAGGATTACGTTCATAAATAGGAAAACTGACGTATCAAAGGCTAAACACCACGGCTTCAAACAAAAACTGCCAGGGTGTTTTTGTAGGAATATTGACGGTATAATCCTCATCTCAATAACAATCATATAAATACTCACCACACGTCAAAATACAGCCATGCTTCTATATCCAGCCAACCCGGCGGATATTTTAACACTTCAATGAGGCACACTGGAGTTACAATGCTTATAATTAGGACTGCCTTGAGGGATATTTCCACCGAGAACAACACTCTTTCTTAAGAAATAATATGTCCATATATGGCAGATTGATTAAACGAACACTGGGAAATATTTGTGCTGTGCATCTGGTTGCATAGAAAACTCGAACTCAAAGTTGACATTCAAAACAAAACCGAAAAGAAGCAGTAATAGAGGTGTGAATTTCTTATTAGCGTTGGCCCTTTGTCTGGTTTGTGAGGTTGCTGATGTTGATCCCAGTGCACCACGAGAGCATCTATTTGTTGTTAAAACAAATCACGGCAAGACCTATTTTCGGGTTTGTAATTACGGATTGAATGTAAATTACCCTGTGATATAAAACTGTAGACAGATAGAAGAGATGTCCAAACACGACTGAGCTTTATATCCGACGTGGTTATAAATATAAATAATCTGTTTGGACACAAGAAGCATTAGCATACATCCCTTCGCCATCTTTACAGACATTGGACGGGCACCTGCTGCAAAGCTAATAACTAATCACAAAGCGGACATGTCAATACGGATCTTTGCGACGGACGACAGCTAATGCTGTGTTGACTCTGGGATGAATGGGCGCTGAAGTTGCTGCTGCTGCTGCTGCTGCTGCTACTGCTAATTGTACTAATGATAAAATGCTTCTTGAACTGCTGCTCAGCTACTAATTCTTCTACCACTGCCACCAAGGACCACTGAAGCTACTACTCTAGCCTTGCTACAAGGCTGTACTGAATGACATTAGGGCTCCTTGCCATTAGGCAGGAGACCTATTGGGGAATAACCCGGTCGTTCGTGTTTTTATTATTATTATTATTTTGATTATTTTATTCTTCCGCCGTATTTTGTAACTGAGCTACAGAGAGCACCGCTGGACAGAATGCCTTGACAAAAATCACCCAGATGCCCACCGAGGGGTACATATCGCGCTTTAAAATCTGTAGGCTGTAGGACCAATAGCAAAGGGCAGATAATTCAAAATTAATTCAAAATTTCAATTTCAAATGCAAATTTCTCCAAAACTAATGCTCCAATGTGTGCCAAAGTTCTGGAGCAGATGCGCAATCAAAATGCCTACAATTTCGCCTGGACGGCTCAAGTCGCTAAAATGCACCGTTTGGCCGCTATTTTGGATTGAAGTTTTTGGTGATGTTTTCAGCAAAATGCTGACTACTTTCCTCCCAAAATGTGCTGCACTGAAACTTCAAGAGCTACGGCTTTCAAACTTTGCATACTTTGTGTCTATGCACCTTACTACACAGTAGCATCGTCAAATGTGGCTATGTGTATTTGATGGCCGCCATGTTGGACGCTACTTCTGGGCAAAAGTTGTCTTCAAAACTTTCACGGGCTTCTTTGCCATTTTGTGCCAAACTAAACTTAGCACATACAACACTTTAAACGCTTGTTCTGAAGTGGCCTTTGGTTGTTGAACATTTTCTGTTCTTGGTCCTATGTCAAAGTCACTGCAAGCGCTACGGCGTTCAACATTATCCGTGTGAATACAACGTATGGGAGCTAAAAGGAAAAATACTATTTGAGACGAACCCCAAACGAAAGAAAAGAGTGCCAAACAAACTGACCCACACCTCCAGGCACACCACGCCAAACATTACGCAAAGAGGCTTCCAACAACGTACCAGTGATCATAAATAATACTTACAGTAAATACCCCAAAGTTTGGACAGATTTAACAAAATAGGGACTTCTTTTTATCACCGACGGCCCAGGGATACATTGCCGAATGTGTCATAAGTTTCATCGACATTTACGGCACGGCAGATTACCCGTGCAAAGCATGCGACAGTCTGAAGGAAGGCGCAAGGACGATATCTCCTATAAAGAGACTACCACTGCAAAGCGTGGTCCACGTGCAGATATGGGAGACGATGTAAATTTCAATTGACAATGACGAGCGCTAGCGCTACACAAAATTAAAATACACTGCAGTAGAGGTGCTATTCCTTCATTGTAATTGAATCTTTTGTAAGGGGTATGTCTTTAGGCAGCTTTTAAAGATTGTCAATGATTGAGCGTTCCGGTCAGGGTAAAAGTTGTAGCTGTGGTCTAAGGGGGGAAACTCTGGTCTAGCTGAAGTAAGCGCTAGTAAAATCGTTCAACGAAGACCAGGCGCCGACTTTGCAATGCCCGAAGAGTAATACGCTTTTGCTAACAATTCGGTGCTGTTTGCATGGATTTTAAAACTTCATAGGTGACCTTTATCGAGCTGTTAGGTGTATTTCCAGTATATATACCTGCTCTCGATTCACTATTCATTGCAACAGCCCGAGTGTAACAGTGTAATGGATACTAATACAAACTACTGAAGTACCTTCATTGCTGTGAAATTACAAGTTCACTTGCATCAGCGTGAGTGAGTGAGTGAGTTTAGTTTTACGCCGGAGTCAGCAATATTCAAGCTATATGGCAGTACTTTACATCACCGAAGGCCCAGGGATACATTGCCGAATGTTTCAAAGAGTTTCTCACACATTTACGACACACGGCACATTACCCGTGCAAAACATGCGACAGTCTGAAGAAAAGCGCGAGGACGATTATAGCCGCTCCTTGAAACGCGCTGTTTGTTATCGATTCCACACAAACGCAGACAAGTTGTGCACGTTTATTCACCGTGTCAGCATGGATAGCACTTGAAAAGTAATAGGTAAGTATGCAGTCATAACATCTACATCTATATCTACATATCAACATGTGCATGGGATACCTTGGCGACTGTTTGTCGGCTTAATTTCCCCTCATGATATGTCCAATAAAGAGACTACCACTGCAAAGCGTGGTTCACGTGCAGGTATGGGAGGCGAGAGAGAGTGTGTATGGTTGCGAAAGCTATGTAAGTGTGCAAATGCCGCGCTCCTATCGATCTGCCCTTTCAAGTTTAGATCCGGTTCTGCACCTCTAAAGTTGGAAACAGGCGAATATTCAAATATGCATGTAAATGAAAGAGTGTGTTTTCAATGTAGTGATAAGATTTAAGTCGAACGTCATGTACTGTTGGCATGTGCGCTGTACGATGATCTACGTGAAAGTTTATATTGCCATATGTGTTTCAGCTATCCCAACTTCTTAGATATATGTGATAATGAAGAAATGATTTTACTATTTAAAGAACATGTTTATTTTACAGCCAAAACCTGCGTTCTTCAAAGAAGAAAACTTATTTTATGCGGCTAAATCCATAGTGTACCTTTTATCATATATGCCACTTCTGTACTTTTACATGAGGTGAGACTTAAGGAAAATATTTGTCTGTCTTCTCAGGACGTGGACAGACGGGTTTCCTTTGATGTCGTCTGTTTTTAAGTAAGGGATTAACTGGTCGGGAAGTGTTAAAATCCTAACTGTTACCGGAATTGTGAAGGTTTCGTGAGTCTGTTCACTCTGGTAGTTCACTCTGGTAAGCGTGGTTAGCATGTGACTATGATAGGTGAGTGAGTTCACTCAGAAATCGCTTGTAGTGTTGACTGATTTCATAAAATGTGTTCACTCCGATAAGTGTACACGCTAGGTGAGTAATAATCACTGTCAGGAAATTGTTGCTACAGTTAGATTACAAATTACTTCAAATTACTTGCTTTTACACGACTTAGGATGTCCACGTCCCGAGAATACCCTACTGGAGTACGTTAGTTGCTGTAAAACCACATGTTCACTTGTGTCAGCGTGAGAGGAACAGTGTTATGGATATTGATAAACGCTACCGAAATACAGAGCACGAGTGCTTCTTGTCGACATGTCTTTTGGTTGCTGTTGATATTTAGATGGAAATGGTGTCTACCAACAGTGCAGAAAAATCCGCACTAAACTCGCCAGGTACCTCTATCAGTAGGCAATGCACCATAATAAAGAGCACGAAAATGTCATTCTTTCCGTAAAATGGCACATGAGTTGTGTTTACTGACCGTTAAATGTGAATCACGACTTGTCAGCTACATGTGACGTACATTTAAATTCACATAATGTCAGTCACAGTGAACCTTTCAAATTATTTAGTTCAGGCCACAAAATTTTCTGTTTCTCTGACTGTTTGAACAAAGGGTTCTTCTGTTTGATATTCATTGTACCTAAGTGATATTATTTAATCTACGAAAATAGGATTTTTTGATGAGTATATCGAAATTTAATGACCTCCCAGTACTTCCAGTCGAAGAGCATTCGACTAGCAGTGATATGATTCATATTAACTAATACCATTACTACTTTCATGAGATATGTGAGAGATGCACAAGGCTCCAAAGAAGTAAATCCAAGGAGCCCTACATCGCTGCTCGCAGCTATATTTTAAACTATAATTACTACCTTAGAGACGTGTGCAAGTATGCTACTACTACTGCTGTAGCTATTACTACAAGTCAAAACATTGATTATCAAACAGGGGCAGTCTGTGACGTCTTAGTCAAGATCATGCTGTCTACACCTCGCCATAAAATATAGAAATACGATGTTATTAAAGTTTAAAATTAATATAAACTTGCAAATACCATTTTCTTATGAAACAAGGAATTGGATTTCAGTGTAACCATAGTTGTTTATGGTGCCTCTTTTCACTTTCACACGAGAACATTCGGATCGGCTGAAAAGTAGGTCATTGTCTGAATAGGTTAATGAGACTCATGTTTCGGTTTGTATTGCAAAAGAAGTAAATGATCAGTGACAAACCCTATCGTAATCGGAGGACATTTCTGTTAATTCAGAGTCCGTTATATAATTCTAAGCACATGTTCATGAATCGTTATGAAATACTAACTAAATAAGGTGTTCGCGCCATCGTGAGGAGGTGAGGTGGGTGAGGTGAAATGGGGTTTTACGTCGTGCTTGAGAATATTTCGCTCATATGACGACATGCATGCGTGTGTATCTGTATGTGCGGCTGCTTGTACTAGCCCAGACTGAAGCTGGTTTTATAGTGCTAGCCCACTGAGATACCATGCCGCAGTGAAGCATGAATACCCCACTCAGACACATTATACTGACTCCGAGCCAACCAGTCCTTGTTGTACCCATTAATGCCAAGCGCCAGGCAGGGACCAACAAGCACCATATTTTAAGGTCCTTTAGTATGACGCGGTCGGGGATTTGAACGTCTTTTGGTATGACGCGGTCGGGGATCGAACCCGCGACCTTCCGCTCTCCGGGCGGACGCTCTAACCACTACACCACGGAGGTGAACGTGTCCCTGTCTCCTGGCATCCGTCACAAACACAGGCAAAGCCAAGTCATGTGTTCTTCGGTAAATAGCACAACAGATTGCAGAAGTCTGAAGTGGGAATTTCATCGGACATAATTACGATCGCTGTTCTGCACATGTCTCACTTAAAAACTTTTGAAAACTTTTCTGAAGGCTTGAATATTGCTACACCAAACAAACAACTTTTAGAAAGAGTCGTACGGTGCCAATTGTGGCAACACGAGAAGAAATTCTGCTTACTAAATGTCTTATCCCCAAATTTAACATAGATGTTCACATCTTTATGGAACACCAGCATTTAACCATGTATGACATTACAGATGACACCACCACAAGTACTGCAACCGTCGCTGCTGCTGTTACCACTACCACTACCACTACCACTACCACAACTGAAGCAACCAATGCTTGTCGTTAGAGGCAACATACGGGACCAGGTCATCTGACTGACATATGTCATCGTATCTCAACTACGTAGATCACTGGATTGTCTGGTACAGGCACGATTATTTACAGACCGCCTCCATATAGCTGGGACAGTGCTGAGTGCGGCGTTAGACAACAAACAAATAATAATAATACTGCTGCTACTACTACTACTACTACTACTACTACTACTACTACTATTACTACTACTACTACTGCCGCCACCACCACCACCACCACTACTACTACTACTACTACTACTAATAATAATAATATTGCTGCTGCTGCTGATGATGATGATGCTGATGCTGCAGCAACTACAACAAATACCACTGCAGCTGGTGCACCATCCACTACAACTACTACTTCAAGAAAGCAACTACTTCAACCGACACCGGAGCTCAACTAACAGTACATTTCTACCAGTACTCCCGTTACCGTGTGTCGTTAAGTTGTTCTAATCACGATTACTAATTGAGGTAAAACATACGCCGGTAAAGGTCACGAAAACTATTAGATGTCAGAAGAGAACAGCAGAAGAAGGAACAAAGTAAAGTAATTGCCCGAAGGTTTCACGTGAAAGGCCTCTGATTCGGAATGCTCTCTGTAGATTTATTAAACAATGTATATGTAGGTCAGTCGAGTTTCTTTGCCATCAGACCCAATAGCGATGGGTGTACTTGATTGGTTGATTGTTGTTTAACGCCGCACTAAGCAACATTATAGCTATAAATAATCGAGCCTGAACCAGACAATCCAGTGATTAACAGCATGAACATCAATCTTCGAAATTCGGCTACGATGACATGTATCAACCAAGTCTGCGAGGCTGACCACCCGATCCCGTTAGTCGCCTCTTACGACAAGCATGGGTTACTGAACCCGAATCTTCACGGTCTGATGGATGTACATTTCATATTGTGCAAAACGGAAAGATCTCAAAGTGAGTTGGACACAAGAGGAAAAGCGAAGGTGATTCAGATTGAAAACAATTGACACTTGAAATTGAAGGTAACCCATGAATATAGGTAATGCGTTGAAGAATGATAAATCCTAATCATAGGATTCTGACAGGCCTAAGGGAGGTAATTCTATGGAGCCCCAAATGTACTGCACGTAAGTATGAAAGACTTGAACAAATACTTTTGAACATGTTTAATGCTATATGTGGGTAGTGTCTGGATTTACATCAGAATTGTTTTAATTATTTGGATTTTTTGTTTCATGTGCAGTTTTCTCCACTTTCCCGAAAGTACGGCCTGGAACAGAGGCATGCAATCACGAAAATGTAAGGGCGAAAAAAACACACAATGATGTTGAAAGGAAAAACAACCTTTCTGGAACACATGACAGGAGCCTAAGATATTTTTGGAGAGAACAAAATTATTCACTTTTTCTATCAGCTTCCACGAGCTACAGAGCTTGAAGTCACGAGTTACCGGAGCTTGAAAGGAGATATCAAACACATCACGCTTTTTCTGCTCTTTGATGATACAGGGATAACGTCGCCATTTTATAGTCTCACCGCCTTCGGACGGCACAGAGTCTCTTCTACAGGACATTCTATTGTTCGCCATGGTGCGACGCTGGGGTGATTGTTTCGCTCCCTACGTTTTTGTATTTTATCTATATCCATTCTTCATTTACGCTTGGTCGTATCGCTTTTGAATCTGTTATGTCAATACGGTTTTACTGATATCATTTTCATGAATAAAAAGTGTTCTAGATCCATTGTAAGCACGGTGTTCAATTCGGTAGATGAGACGGGCGATTTGCGGTAGAAACGGTTAATAGCTGTCGGAAAGGTATTGTGGAAATAGATACGTATGTTCTTAAGTGATTCAAGATAACAGGGGTCACGTTTACATAAATCGGCCTTAGCGGTAAGGAACGGAGCAGACATGTCCTTTGTGATATGGGGTCAAGGTTGTCATAGAAACCAGTGGTAGATTTACAGCTTGACTTTTCAGATATTTGTTCTCTATATTGAGCAATAGCTATGCAATGAATCATTGTTACCGCAAACTCATATTACTGTCACTAGTCACCACTACGATTATCGATTTATTGGTTCCGGCAGAAACCTGACCGGTATTTTGGTCCAGCAAAGTCAGTCTAATTGTCTCGAAGTACGTTGAGTGAGAGAGTGAGTTTAGTTTTACGCCGCACTCAGCAATATTCCCGCTATATGGCGGCAGTCTGTAAATAATCGAGTCTGGACCAGGCAATCCAGAGATCAACAGCATGAGCATCGATCTGCGCAATTCGGAACCGATGACATGTGTCAACCAAGCCAGCGAGCCTGACCACCCGATCCTGTTAGTCGCCTCTTACGACAAGCATGGGTTACTGATGGTACATTCTAACCCGGACCTTCACGGGTCGAAGTGCGTTGAATTATGAATCATTAGATGGTGTTCACTTTTATATTTTGGATGTAAAATGTATTGACACCTGTGTACTGAATGTTAAAATGAGGCTGGGGAGTCAAGGTCACTTATATCGACCGACCAAACAACCCACCATAACAACACACACTCCAAATTGACTGACCACCACACATCCCTGTTCTCCTATGGGGGCGAGGGGGGCGGTAGATTAAAGCATTCGCTCCTCACGCCAAAGATCCGGGTTCGATTTTCCACATGGGTACAAGTGTGAAGCCCATTTCTGGTGTCCCCGGCTATGATTTTGGTGAAAGCGGTGAAAACACTCACTCTTGGATCACTCACTCACCTTAGGCTCTTGGGTCACTTAACCTTTGTGCGTTTAATTGAAACCGTGTATTACTCTTCGGAAACTGATATATATTATTTGAAAGATGTCTTGTGTCGTGCGCAATAAATACACGAGACTGATAGCCGAGATGCACGTGATACGATTTGTAAAGGCTATAATTAGCATTCATTAGCTTTACATTCTTTAAAACATTCTCGAATTTAGAATTATGGTTGAAAGCAAATTTGAAAGTACTTATGCTAGACTTACAATTGTTATTTACTTCGAAAAATTTGAAATTCGAAATTTCAACATTGTCCGTAAAATAGCGCAGAGAGATTATCCAAAAGAAGGACTGACTGAGTTTGGTTTTACGCCGCTTTTCGCAATATTCCAGCAGCATCACGGCGGGGGACACCAGAAATGGGCTTCACGCATTGTGCCCATGTGGGGATTCGAACCCGGGTGTTCAGCGTGACGAGCCAACGCTTTAACCGTTAGGCTACCCCACCGCCCCTCCAAAAGAAAGACTTACCACCAAATAAACTAATTGTGTTCCTTTATAAATGAAAAGAGGCCAAAAAAACCAACATATATGGCGTTTCGTCATTACTGCAAGTCACTCTCAGCATTTTAATGACTCTAAAGAAACTATTGGTGATTTTGTTACAGGACTGAAGAAAGGGAAAAAGGGCTTCAAATTGGTCACATCATAGGCTACAACTTTAATCATGTACCGAGATCTTGTTAGTCATCTGCTGGAGGCCTAATTGTAATTCTCTCAGCATAAGCGGAATACAATTTAGTTTCCGTTTCTTCTCCGTATACGCCATTTTAGCATCACCTCGATGTACATGTAGATAGTAACCTGCTTCATCCCAGTGCTAATAGGTAGAAGAGAATGCGTGGGTGGCCCAGTGCTGAAGGGATACACATCTTTGTCAAGAGTTGCCTCTCTTAGTCTTGCCCGGAAGGGCTGATTGTGTATCGATACATGAGCTTCATGCAGCTTGATGTTTTACTCCACACTCAGTAAATAATTGTGAAGGGTTGCTTCACTTAATTTGCCCAGAAGGGCTGATTGTGTATCGAGACGTTCAGTTTGTTGCTCGTTGTTTTACGCCGCACTCCGCAACATTCCAGCTATATGCCGGCGGTCTGTAAATAATCGAGTATGGACCAGACAATACAATGATCAACAGCATGAACATCGATCTGTGCAATTGGGATACGATGACGTGTGTTAACCTGAATACCTAATCTGTAAGTCACCTCTTACGACAAGCATGGGTTTGTGAAGACCAATTCTAACTCGGATCTTGTCCCCGTGTCACTTGGGGCATTTCAAAGTTTTCTTAAGATTACATTATTAGTTGTGGCGAACTTCAACGACAATGATAAATCTTAAAAGATTTTTGAGCTTAATGAGTACACACAATAGGAAATAAATAGGAGGCCGTTTTCAGTTAGGAGGAGAAGAAGAATAATATTGAAAAAAAATACGAAGATTGATATAGGCTTTTGACAACAGCAATATCTGTTATTTAATATCGTGTAAAACTTAACGCGCGTGAAATGGTGACGTCATATTTGGAGTTTAGGACTGGTATCTGGAGTCGCGAAAAACATAAAAGAGTTTCTTCTTTGTCTGTAAAGCCTTTTGGGAAGGTAGCCTAGTGGGTCAAGCACACACTCGTCCCGCCAATGCCAGGATTCAAACCCAAACCTGTGTTCAGCGTGGTAAGTCGATGTATTACGTCCTTCCCGCTTACATCACCTAAAGATTCACTCACTCAGTTGAGCTGCAATGAAAAGCTATTAACCCCTAGATCCTGGTGATATATACTAGACTGCTCCCCACCCCACCCCTCACGGAGAGCAGAAGCCTGGGGGTTCGATCCCCTAGCTGCGTCCCACCAAAAAGAAAATTAACCGATGGGGCTTGGTGACGAAGCCTGGAAGTCTCAGGATCCCTTTAATCCAGATATTAGTCTGTATATTAAGTCTGGACTACATATTTCATTGGACTGCTGAAGAGCCGGGTTAGAAGGGGGCGTGGTGGGCAAACTGGTGATCCAGCGGGCATGAGGTGCCGGGATTGAGACTATCTGTGACCGGGTGTAAAAACCTTGGAGTCAACTTTGTGTGCAGATTCTTTCAGTGTTGTCACAACCCCAAGTGTACAGTACACAACCCTGTGCACGTAAAAGAACCCACGAATCCGTTGGTATATGACCAGATGGTGGCCACATGAATACGTGCAAACACCTAGTTGTGGGTACAGCAACGTGCAGTGAACTTGGACAAAATACTGTGATTATATGTCCCAGTCCACCCAGCTGTGAATGGGTACCTCGTTAGGATGGGAAAGCCGCTATAACTCGGTGCGCCTTGTGGCAGCAAGAGTTGTATGCTCTCCGTGGAGTTGATCTTGTTAATAAGATGTGCCGATGAGATTGACATCCAAAGATCGAGGGAAAAAATACCAGCGCCTTAGCTTGAGCATGCACTAGTGCGTGGATATGTGCGCTATATAAATATCCTATAATAATAATGATAAGAAGAATTGATCATCAGCAACCCATGCTTGTCGTAAGAAGTGACTAAAGGGATCGGATGGTCAGGCTCACTGACTTGGTTGAGACATGTCATCGAATCCTAATTTGAGATGTTAATCTCTGGATTATCCGGTCCAGACCCGAGTATTTACAGACTGACCGAATATTGCTGAAAACTTGCTGAGCGGGGCGTTAAACCACAAAGCAACAAATTGCATCTCAGTGGGCTGGAACTTTTTAACACAATTAACAGCACTTCCCCTTACCATACCGGAGTGGTAACAGTTGCGATAAAGTAAAACGAATCCCTAACAATATTCGTCCCGAATAGGAGGTTTCAAGTTTAACCGGGTCCATACTAGCGCGGTTCCACAGTACATACAAGCAAGTTGATTTGGCGTGTTAATTGTTCCGTGGTTCGTTCCTTCGTCTCACGAAAGACCCAGTTATGATTCCTGATTTATCTACAATCATTTTGATTCGTTCACCACGTGAAAACATGCTATAGCTATAGGTACATTAAACCTGTTTAATCTCTGATTATGGCTAGATAGACATAAGTGATACAACCTGTAGTCCCATTACTGAACACTCCGGAAGCGTAATGGCTTCTCTACAGGAAATACTTATGTGGTACACACGTGTACAACAAGATCCCATGTTGTATTTAAAGTTGTAATTACACTTGATAAGAAATAAACATGTTTGCAAAGCCAGTAATGAATAACATATGATATATACTAACCTTAAACTATCATATACACGTGTTTGCATCCGCTGATAGCAAAATAGCAACCTCTTGTCCTATTGAAAACTTTTACAAACGTTTGTGGGTTTGGTCTTTTTCAAAATTCGACACCGCATTGAAGATTCTGGGCCCGAGGTTCGATTTTGTTCCGGATAAAAGTAGATGATTGCAAAATAAAGTACGACTGGCACCAAGGCGGCAGAGATAACGGCGATGCTTCTGGTCGGCGATGTTGCCACTTTCTTTCACAAAGCTCATGAGCGCGGGAAGGAGCAGACGACAGGCAGACGATATCGTCTGCTGGGAACAATTGCTTGTGTGACGGTGATCTTATGGATGTTGTTGGATGATTCTTGGAGCGAATTGGTCCGGAGTTGAAGAACTCTCACCGGTTAATGGTGAGTGGTTGTTCTTTTGGCACCGTGTGATTTACGTCGATCAACAATGTGACGTGAGATCTTCAGGTAGTGGATATCAGATGTACAGATTGTATCAGGTGTAGATTAATTACGCTATGTTTGTATGCGACGGGGTTTGACTTGCAAACCTTGGCTGGATATCGTTATATGATATTTTAGACTTTGTTATGTAACGTATATATCATACCATTATATGTTATATATTCCAGTCTCTTGCTATGTATATTATGGGTTTAGTGTGTAGGTGAACAAACCCATTGGAGTTCTGTTCACAGCATTTTTACCTGATACAAGATATTTTTTTTTGTACACAACATATTGAAGCTCAGAATACAACATGGTGTAGCTCGGTAAAGATGAACATATAATTTAGTAAACGAGATATTGTAGCTCAATACAAAAAAAACATTGTATCTTAGTCATGGGCGGATCCAGGAATTTTGAGAGGGTGTGTGTGTGTGTGTGTGTGTGTGGTATTCAGGGCCTTCGAACCCCCTGAACCCCCCATTGGCTCCGCCAACGCTAAAAAAATCTTCAATGTGGTCTTAAGTCATTTTCAAAATTTCTTAGTTGAGTACACAACGAAATAGAATTTAGTGAACCACATATTGTAGCTCTGTACACAAAATATCTTAGTTGAGTACACAACGACTGGAATTTAGTGAACCACATATTGTAGCTCTGTACACAAAATATCTTAGTTGAGTACACAACGACTGGAATTTAGTGAACCACATATTGTAGCTCTGTACACAAAATATCTTAGTTGAGTACACAACAACTGGAATTTAGTGAACCACATATTGTAGCTCTGTACACAAAATATCTTAGTTGAGTACACAACGAAATAGAATTTAGTGAACCACATATTGTAGCTCTGTACACAAAATATCTTAGTTGAGTACACAACGAAATAGAATTTAGTGAACCACATATTGTAGCTCTGTACACAAAATATCTTAGTTGAGTACACAACAACTGGAATTTAGTGAACCACATATTGTAGCTCTGTACACAAAATATCTTAGTTGAGTACACAACGACTGGAATTTAGTGAACCACATATTGTAGCTCTGTACACAAAATATCTTAGTTGAGTACACAACAACTGGAATTTAGTGAACCACATATTGTAGCTCTGTACACAAAATATCTTAGTTGAATACACAACGACTGGAATTTAGTGAACCACATATTGTAGCTCTGTAAACAAAATATCTTAGCTGAGTACACAACAACTGGAATTTAGTGAACCACATATTGTAGCTCTGTACACAAGATATCTTAGTTGAGTACACAACAACTGGAATTTAGTGAACCACATATTGTAGCTCTGTACACAAAATATCTTAGTTGAGTACACAACGACTGGAATTTAGTGAACCACATATTGTAGCTCTGTACACAAAATATCTTAGTTGAGTACACAACACAGTGTAAATTAGTACACGTATTGTTGTAGCTCAGGACACAACATGTTGTAGTTGAGTGTAGTTAAGTACACCACATACTCTATTCTGTATATACAGTATGTGTATATGAACACGTCTCACAGGCCCATAAACTCTCGCCCGTCAAGTCTGTCAGCCTCATTTTATGTTGCGTATTGATTAGTTGAATAATTTGACAACACATACTTCTAGTAATAACAAAATTTGAATTTGAAAATGTCAGTGTCAAATTAGATATTATTACACGGAAGCTGTGTCCAGTGTGGCGTCTGGTATATGTCAGATACACATGGACTTAAGGAAAGTCGGCCATCTTGAAAAGTTGAGTCGTGATGGTCCAGATCGGTCCAGCAGGGAAAGGCATAGTCTGTCTCACAGTCCCTGAACCACATGATTTTCCCTACTGCCATTTTCCTTGTCTGCAGTCCTAAAGCCCTAATTAAAGCAAGTCTAGATTTCCTGAGGCTCTGAATCTCTGGTCTCCCTTGGGTTCCTTTTCAATTTAAATGGGCTTGTTTGTTACTATCAAAATTATATATATATTCAGAGACTAAGCATTAGTCTAGGGAAGGCAGGGTTGTGTTCCCTCTCACTCCTCTTTTCTAATATTTTGCTGATAACATTGATGTATCTTGATGTGTCAATAACATATACCTACTACTTTAGTTTTTTGAAACATTAACAACATTTAAAATTAAATACTTATTGGATGGAACATATAGAGATTATTAACCGAGTGTGTTTCAATATCATTAATATCATATATTAGGAATAAAAATTGTATTACATAACTTTTATTACTAATATATGATATTAATGATACGGAAATACACTCGGTTAATAATCTCTTTATCATATAATGTCATTCTTAAAAATACTCTAAAAAAGAAGTAAATCGTACTTGAATTTATATATGAGAATCGAGCATTCGCGTAAGAATACTTAGCGGTACACCAAGGTGAAGGTCGTTCATGACGGCGGCATATGGTTGTGACTAGTCGCTAATACAATGCAAACATAACCCATGCTCAAAATAAGATCATTCTGTTTAAAAAGAACAACAAAATCGGGCAGGGTTTTCCTGGCAGAGTTTTTATTTTCATTGCGGGTAATCACCTCATCAATATCAGTTTCTGATACTGACGGAATCGATTCGTCGTCTGTATTGTGATCGATAGACCGAAATCCTTGGTTGGTACCTTTTTTAGACGATTGCCTTTCAGTCTTGCCTCATAATCAGTACCTTCAATTTGAACGAATTACTCCGTTTCATGTTTTCCAATGTCAATTACTGCAGTAACGACTCCAGGCAAACTCTATCAATTTTGAGAATCACCAATTTTGAGAATGGGGGCAGCCATGTTTGTTTACAAACAATATAAACTCGTCATCAATGAAATGCTAAAAAGGTTTTAGGATTCGCATGGCGTGTATGAAGTTTTGCGAAAGTAGTTCGTAGATTGACGTAATTTGCATAGTTATCAGATTTGGATACCAAGTTTATCAGATTGCTTTATTGTACCGATAACACCCTCCATTAGATGATAAATCAAATTATTATCGTTCTAGGTCCTATTCGATTATGGGTTTTGGTTTCTGGAAAACCATGCACTCGATTATGTCGAAACCTAAAACTGTGTTCTGAACTCCGAAACCATCTCTGAGGCAGGTTTCGCAGATTCAGTTTCGCGTTCCCTCACAACAAACATGGCGGAAACGAAGTTCAGCTGATCTTGGTGGCAAAATAGAGCAGCAGTTTCTGTAACCAAAACAATGATAAAAATCTACTGAGAACTAGGAAAATATTATTTAAAACCCCAGTCTATTGAACATGACTATTTTATGTAATTGTCCAGTTGATGTGATGGCAGACACGGCCAAGGGGGATGACCAATAAAGGTTATAAATGTCATATACAGTAATTAATTGCCTGACAAGTCAATGTACAATGCGGAAGTGATAAGTATTACATAGAATACAGATTAGCATCATATACATAATTACAATTAAGTCTCACATGTCTTCAGTACATAGTTTTTACTTTTTAAATATTTGGACGATGGCTGTCCTGAATTAGTCCCTATAACATAACTTGTATACATGTAATTGCTTGTTACAGTATAATTACATATACGCAAATATTTACTTCCAAAAGCATCTCATCTCTTTATTATTTGTTCATTCCCTGATAAAATGACCAAAAATATTACCTTCGGCAATGCTGTCATCCAATTCCTTCCTAGCTGCTGAGACATTTTTTGTATCCATTTTGAAACCGGATGGTGAAACCATCCACTCGTTTATAAAACTAGAAACTAGTTTCACTTTGAAACCATATATCCGAAACTAGACACTCGTTTATAACAGGAGAAACCAGTTTCAGAAACCAAAACCAGTTACACAATAATCGAACAGGCCCTTAGTTATCGCAGTTATCGAGAGAGAGAGACTGAGAGAGAGATCGAGAGAGAGAGAGAGAGAGAGAGAGAGAGAGAGAGAGAGAGAGAGAGAGGGAGAGAGAGAGGGAGAGAGAGAGAGACTGAGAGAGAGAGAGAGACTGAGAGAGAGATCGAGAGAGAGAGAGAGAGGGAGAGAGGGAGAGAGAGAGACTGGAGAGAGAGAGAGATCGAGAGAGAGGAGAGAGAGAGAGAGAGGGGGGAGAGAGAGAGATCGAGAGAGAGAGAGAGAGACTGAGAGAGATCGAGAAATCGAGAGAGAGAGGGAGAGAGAGAGGGAGAGAGAGAGAGAGAGACTGAGAGAGAGATCGAGAGAGAGGGAGACATAGAGAGAGAAAGAGAGAGAGAGACTGAGAGAGAGAAAGAGAGAGAGAGAGAGAGAGAGAGAGAGAGAGAGAGAGAGAGAGAGAGAGAGAGAGAGAGAGAGGGGCGCACACGCACACAAAGAGAGCCAGATTATATATATAAAATATTCCATGCCCCGTCCTCTCCCCTCCCCAGACGCTATCTTACTGTTAGGGTGAATATATTGATGAAGAAAGTAGAATATCAATAAATACATGCGCTATAAACTAAATTCAACCGCCATAACTGCAGCGCCACATTGTACAAATAAATTAGTTTAACAAACAAACGGTCATGATTATAGTTCTGAAAAAAAATAGATCAAAACAAAACATATTTAACCACACTTAGATATACTGGAAAACGAATGTACAGAAAGAACGAAAGAGCGTTCCCAGTGTTTATCAACAAACAATACCGGGTTGTAACCAGGCAATAATAACCACACCTACAAACAAACGATGACACCCAATCCCCAAAGAAAACCCAACCAAGCTGGTTTGCAAACTTGAATGACAGGATATATTACAAAGTAGGCAAACCAACAGCACGTGATACATTTGACGTGTATTCCTGTTTGTTCAGGACGTCTTCGTTAATTGGTGTATATTGCACGTAAACCGAATACCACAATATGTAAATATACCTAACACAGTGTACATATTCTCTGAATCCTTCCTCTTTTTGTCACGGAGCGACAATACAGCTTCATAGGCTTAACAACGTATTTGTGAGTTAGTGTGCGTGCGTGAGGGTTTGTGTGTGTGTGTGTGTGCCTGTGTGCGCGCGCTCGAGAAAGTTTGTGTGTGTGCCTGTGTGTGCGCGCTCGAGAACGTTTGTGTGTGTGTGCCTGTGTGTCTGTGCGAGTATGTGTGAGAGTGTCCGTGAGTATGTATGTATGTATGTATGTATGTATGTATGTATGTATGTATGTATGTATGTATGTATGTATGTATGCATGCACGCATGCACGTATGCACGTATGCATGCATCCATGCGTCTTACTTTCATACATTATACGCAAAAGGAAAACAGACCTGTTACTTCAGAGTTACCACGCATGCTTCCCTAAAATAGACACCTCCGTATACATTTGTTATTTATTCTTTATTATTTAGTCTTATTCGTAACTAGATGGCTAATAGAGTGATTAAAAAAGACTTTTGTAATATTATTTTGGTCAATCCAATTTTCCGGGCATACTTTCTTTTGCCACGTGGTTTATGTAAACAGACACCCATATGAGTGAGTGAGTGGGTGAGTTTAGTTTTAGCAATATTCCAGCTATATCACGGCTACACCAATATGATAATCTATGTTATGGTATCTGATGTTAAGAAGTAGGTGCATGATCTAGTTGGAATTTGTAATTCTAACAGTCATTCTAAATATTCATAACTTTAGTCTTGTAATATATATAATGTTTTCTGTGTATGTGTATGTGTTGAGGTTGTGCCGATCCCATTGTCTTTCGGACACAAATTAAAAAAAATATCAAAATAAGAAATACATGAAGTTTTGATAAATTAAATGATGAAACCAGACCTATGTCTACATCATACATCCTGAATAAAATATTTTGCTGAGTTTTTACACAAACTACGTATATGTTTACAGAACGCCACAGCGTTCATTTTGGCACGAGCTACCGTACAAAATAACTATAATTGTCATTCAAAAACAAAGTTCATATCGGAATGGACCCCCAGACCAGTTTTTGACCTGGCACCAAGCCATCTTAACCTGTTTTTTTCCTGGAGACGGTCTATTTTCAGCCAGACTACATGTCGGAGGATAAGGGGTCATTTTCAAAGAGATTATATGTGACGGGGCTTTGAGGGAAGTATGTTCAACTGCAATCGATCAATCACATTAGGAGACATTTGGCTGATCGGTAATGTTTGCTTCATTTTAATGTTGGTCCACAATCACAGGAATCTAAACCTCAGCTTTAAAACTAACTGTATATACAATCGATCTGTGTCGGTACGTGTTACATGGACATTCCTCTTCGCCTATTTGGTTCATTTCGATAGGACTTGTTTGTTACGTCTTGCATCAAGTTGGTCGATGACGTCAGAGTCTCCAAGACATAAAACTGATTGTGATGAAACTGCTTGTCTCTTATTCGATTAAAATCATGAAATTTTAGAATGACTTTAGAGTGAGAATTACAAATTCTGAATGGATCATATTCCTTCTCCTTAACATAAACCGTGGTAAGAAATTACACTTGAAAGTTAACCCTAAAATTACAAACGTAGCATGACGTAAATTTACAACAACGTCGCCGTAACACTTCACGCTTTAAATCTAAAATCTAAAACACAGATTTGATACACTTATCAAATCCATCACACCTGTGAAGATGCGGGTTAAAATTGGTCTTCAGCAACCCATGCTTGTCGTAAGAGGCGACTATCGGGATCGGGTTTCAGACCCGCTGACTTGGTTGACACATGTCAACCTATCCCCGTTGCGTATACAAATGTCCATGATTTTGATCACTGGATTGTCTGGTCCAGACTCGATTATTAACTGACCGCCGTCATGTAGCTGGAATATTGCTGAGTGCGGCGTAAACCAACAAACAACAAGTATCAGAAAAACAAATCCGTCACCATCGAATGACTATTTAATGTCTGGTTTCATTGATTGTGTACTTGACACCTATCCCCGCCACTCTGAATCCACAAGCAAACAACACTTTTAAAAACTGCAGCCTGCAAAAGCACACACAAAAACCATGTTTCGAACCATTTTCGAACACGTACTTCAATAAATCCATCTCGGTATACAGATAGCTACACGAACAGCAGATCCCATTTTAAACGAGTTCCAAATATGGTAAGTTTAATGGTAGTTTTATGACTTAGTTCAACGCAAGGACTCAAGATTAGTCTACTTACACAAAATGAAATTCTCAACTCCGCAGAAGCCATTCTGTATCAGTAACATGCGGCTGGAAATTGGTTAAGACGTAGGTGACTTGTACCCAAGTCTGTATTGCTGAAAGCGTTCTCACACACATAAACCGTGTCTGCCTTGGTAATGTCCAACATATGGCACAATATAATGGCCACATGCGCAGCTTGTTAAAAGCGGCATTACAAAGATATTAAAAGGCAACAACTTTTGGCGTTGTCTTCATTGTTAGGTTACTTCATTATGATGTCTGGACGAAACATGCCCCTGAGGACCTGCAAATTTCCCTTTAGGGGTTCGAGGACAGACAAGGCACCGAGAACCCCATGCTTGTCCCCCTTGAAGGCATTATCAGTGTTTAGAAGGCAGCCATAACAGGTGCCTATTAATCCAGTGTTGTCTTCGTGTTTGGACAGAACAGGCCCCCAGTAATCCAGTCTTGTCTTCGTGTTTGGATGTCGGCCATAACAGAACCCCAGTAATCCAGGCTTGTCTGAATTTTTGGATATTGGACAGAACACACCCTCAGTAATCCGGTTTGGTCTCCGTGTTTGGAAATTGGACAGAACAGACCCCCAGTAATCCAGTCTGTCTCCGTGTTTGGATGTCGGCCATAAGAGGCACGTAGTCATCAAGTCTTGTCTTCGTGTTTGGATGGTGAACATAACAGGCCCCCAGTAATCCAGTCTTGTCTCCGTGTTTAGATGTCGGACATAACAGGCCCCCAGTAATCCAGTCTTGTCTCCGTGTTTGGATGTCGAACATAACAGGCCCCCAGTAATCCAGTCTTGTCTTCGTGTTTGGATGGTGAACATAACAGGCCCCCAGTAATCCAGTCTTGTCTCCGAGTTTGGATGTTGGACAGAACAAGCCCTCAGTAATCCAGTCTTGTCATGTAATCCAGTCTTGTCTCCGTGTTTGGATGTCGGACAGAACAGGCCCCAGTAATCCAGTCTTGTCTCCGTGTTTGGATGTTGGACATAACAGACTAGTAATCCAGTCTTGTCTCCCTCCCAGTAATCCAGTCTTGTCTCCGTGTTTGGATGTTGGACAGAACAGGCCCCAGTAATCCAGTCTTGTCTCCGTGTTTGGATGTTGGACAGAACAGCCCCCAGTAATCCAGTCTTGTCTCCGTGTTTGGATGTTGGCCATAACAGGCCCCAGTAATCGAGTCTTGTCTCCGTGTTTGGATGTTGGACAGAACAACCCCCCAGTAATCCAGTCTTGTCTCCGTGTTTGGATGTTGAACATAACAGGCCCTCAGTAATCCAGTCTTGTCTCCGTATTTGGATGTCGGTCATAACAGGCCCCTAGTAATCCAGTAACATAACAGGCCCTCAGTAATCGAGTCTTGTCTCCGTGTTTGGATGTCGGCCATAACAGGCCCCAGTAATCCAGTCTTGTCTCCGTGTTTGGATGTTGGACATAACAGGCCCCAGTAATCCAGTCTTGTCTCCGTGTTTGGATGTCGGCCATAACAGGCCCTCAGTAATCCAGTCTTGTCTCCGTGTTTGGATGTCGGACACAACAGGCCCCCAGTAATCCAGTCTTGTCTCCGTGTTGGATGTCGGCCATAACAGACCCCAGTAATCCAGTCTTGTCTCCGTGTTTAGATGTCGGACATAACAGGCCCCAGTAATCCAGTCTTGTCTTTGTGGCGTTATTTGAAATCCACATGTCATGGTGGTTTATCTCCACCAAATCGGAGTCAGTTGTTTGGACAGGAGTAAATCTGAGTACACACGTATAGATGCTTTTGCTGTGATTAGATGCAAGTGTGAAAGAGGTCTAAACAATACACACCTACCAAATACAAGTAATTAACACTTAACCGACTTCAAGAATGCACATCAAACAATTAACATGATAGTGCTGTCATTTTTAGAATGGCAAGCCTAATGTGACCAAAGATATTTTCAAACAGGTGACATTTGGAATGGAGTTCTCGAAGGGACCTGACTTAGCCAGCTATGGAATTCGAGAAGGGACATTATCGCGTTGTCGCATTGTCGCGTTGTCGCCCTCTCAAAACAAGTAAAGTGAGGCAAAATAAACCCAAACGCGACAACGCGACATTTAACCCATTTTCGCGTTGTCGCGATGTCGCGTGTCGCGTGTCGCGTTTTGGTTAATTTTGCATCATTTTGCTTGTATTTGAGAGGGCGGCAACGCGACAATGGACCTGACTTCCAGCCATAGCCAAAAAACCTTTTCTGTAAATTTCAGCTTTAGGTCCATGCTGTGCATCCATGTCACGGGTTGTTGAAAAACTGGTTATTTAAGACAGTAGGACGCGACTGGAGTCCACGGGAAATCATGATGTTTTGTATAACACCTAATGCACACCCTGTTCACAAGTAGTGATGTATTGAAGAGTGAGTGAGTTCAGATTAACGCTGCTTTTAGCAATATTCAAGCAATTATACGGCAGAGGACACCAGAAATGGGCTCCACAAATTGTACCCATGTGGGTAATCGAACCCGGGTCTTCAGCGTGGATAGCGAACGCTTTAACCACTTGGCTACCCCCACCGCCCCATGCCCTGATCGACGTCACGGACCCCGTATCGCTGTAGTCAGTTTTTGCGCGTTTATGCTTTAATAAGCAGTCTGTGAAGTTGATTTTGTTGACTTAATTATTTTTTAAGAATTTACTGCAGTATAAGTTTGGCGTTTATGGCGAAATAAACTAGAAGCCGCACAGTACATGTTGTGTAATTGCGGATTTGTGCAGTGTGCTCACCGTTTGTCACGCTGCTTCTTCCATAACCACGAACAGTATTGAATAGCAATTCTTAAATGTACTGGGAAATATCTTCTGGATTTTCTACTACATTTCTTGTTAGCTTTTGTTCCGAGTTTGGAAAGGAAAGTAGATTCAGCATTGCGAAATGGATAACTTACATCCTACTTAAATATATTTATCAGAACACCTTCAAATCAGTTTTTGGCCCCCATTAAGCTCAGGCTGTCCGTAATTTATTTTGTCGTTTTAGTTTCAATGAAATAATACCAAAGTTTTCTTTCCTAAATTATCCTCTCCTCTGGAAATATACGCTTAGATGCAATAATTCAACAATATCTTCCCTTGCACACTCATTGAGAAAATCTAGGTCAGCTTGGTCGTATTTATTTACATTTATTAAAAATTGTTCCCGAAGCAAAGCTACCCGATCTTCACCATAAATCAATTTAATGACTATTACCAAGTGATTCAGATTTTATATGCTCATAAAATGTTACGCAATCGGTGAAAGACATATTTATTTCTATTTATTGTTTTCGCCCTCCCGCTCTCTTACTCGCGGTTGCATGCTGGTGATCAGACACACTTGAAAAATACGGATGGTCAAACTACAGTAGTTGGCCATAAGTGAGTCATCATTAGTGTAATTCCCATAGACTTTCATGTTAATTAACTCTTGCAAGAATAATTTTCATAAATTTAGTTTCGGTCGACTTGTTTTCAATACTAATCTACCAGCTCGGAAATCATCTTAGCTACATACACATAATTTCCATTCAATTTTCCGATGTTTATTAAGAAAACTGCAACTATTTAATCAACATATATTAGACATACCAATCAGGTTTAACATGTCTGTCTATGGGATAGATTAAAGTTGTACTTATATATGGTGCGTAATCAGGTGTCATTCAACGGAAAGATGAAAGGAACTTATGTACACGTAACTGAAATGATTTCCAAGATGTTTGCAAAATATCAAAATAAATTGACTTCGACTCGATTTATGAAAATTATTCTTGCAAGAGTTAATTAACATCTAAGTCCATGGAAATTTGACTAATGATGACTCACTTATGGCCAACTACTGTAGACAGGTTTTGTTATTACTGAAGCATGTGGCGTCATCTATGGGCATACTATATGTATTCTTCATACCCCTGTTTATATTAATTGTTGGAATACTGCTGTGACGTGTACAATGCTACTCACTCACTCACTCCCCCACTCACCCGCTCACTCGAATACCCTTTTCTTCATTTTGCACACATTAATTCGGATGTGTCGAAACTTCGGTTATGTCGAACTAACAGTGGGGTTCAGGCAAGCTCCGGCCACTGTTTTAACCCGAATGTGTCAAATTCCCGGTTTTCTCGATTTCATTTCATGATCTGAAATTTAGAACCTACCCTGATGTCAAATTTCACACTAAATTAGTTTGAATTTATGCAACAATAATACAATGCATTATAGATACCTAAATACAGAGATGACAAATGTGTTCACTTTAATTTCATATAAATGTAACCAACTCATGTAACAACAGCACGCTGTGTACGTCTGGAGTCTTTACCTTTTGTTATCTGATGGTTAGGCAAAGCGGTAGATAGGTCTAGTCCAGTCTAAGTAAACTTAGACTCAGTATTATTCGTTACACTGCTATACTGAGTCTAACAAAACCTAGTAGAAGGTCGCGTCAGCTAACCTTTCCAACTGACCAATCAGAACACAGCTTACCAAATCGCGAAAGCGGACATTCGCACATACCTTTTGAACTTTTACCTCGAAAAAGCTTGTACCCTATTTTCCGTACGATCGGTTCCTAGTGATGCACGCCACAGCAGTGAGTAAACATTCGCTGAAAATAGCGTTTTGTCGGTATTCAAGCATGTCAACTTGCGGAAATATTAGCTAATGATAACCATGTCAACAGGAACCCCAAAGCGTATATACTGCAGGTCAAATATCAGTGTTTTATGCGGATTTTCGTTTGTTGGGAGATCAGTGTTGGCGACCGGGGACGAGAAAATCCATTTTGTAATTCCCGCCGAACCCTAAATAGTAGCCGTTGTCTGATTAGTTAAATCCGTTCGGCCGTCTCGCCTTTGATTGGATGGTCATAGGTCGCTCAAAGGTTACCTGACGCGACCTTCCACAAGGTTTTGTTAGACTCAGTATAGCAGTGTAATCTAGTCGGATGTGTCGAACATTTCATCAGAAATTAGTAATTTTTTCCTTTTATAAAACAGCATATACTTTTGAAATACGTCTCATAACCTCATTATTTACAGCGCCACCTGCCGGATTCGGATGTTAATTAACCAGTCATGATGCTGACTCGAGTCTCCCAGGTATCGTAAATGGGATGTGTGTACGACTACCTTGCGTCGTAATGCGCCCGTTGGGTATATTACTGTTATATTTGTGCGGCTGTTAATGCTATTTTCCTTATCTGTCAGTGAATATAAGTGCATCATGTAATAAACATGATTATTTGTTTAGCGCGTTAAACTTGATACGGCTTGTCACTAGGTAACGCCAGGTAATTGTGCGTATGTCCACAAATAAAAGATGTCTCAAGAGCTTTTTACAAGGTAAATGGACTTCCCCCTGCGAGGGTTGATTTCAAATGTAGCCATCTGAATACGTAGCAGTCAAAATAGGAGCGGTATATACTACTCAAAGAAATTAAACATCCTATGAATCTTTCATAGCACTGTTGTTAGGGAGTTTTATTTGGAAGGTGTGCCTGCGGTTAAGCACCAAATAAGTTGCATCTTATGGTGGAGAGTGGTCCTGAGCATAGAGCACAGGTCACAAATCAGTTGAAGTTAAAGGTCACATGCATCGCAAAACACAGCTTTGCAGATTCTGATACCTTTCGGTATGGACTTACAGTAACAAATTATCAAAAATGCAAATTCAACTTATAAACTTGAAAAATAACGCGATGAAAAAAAGCCCCGCGAAATCGGAGTTCAAACGATCCACTAATTTCACCCCAGCGCTGGGGTGAAAAGTGGTTTCAACAGCTGTGATTAGGTTTGCGCGGCTTGAACCGGGAAGGCGACTCAGCAAGTTTAGTTTTACGCCGCACTCAGCACTATTCCAGGAAAAATGGCGGCGGGATGTAAATAATCGAGTCTGGAACAGACAATCCAGTGATTAACAACATGAGCATCGATCGGCGCAATTGGGAACCGATGACATGTGTCAACCAAGTCAGCGAGAATGACCACCCGATCCCGTTAGTCGCCTCTTACGACAAGCATGGGTTACTGAAGATCAATATTCTAACCCGGACCTTCACGGGTTTCACACTTGGAAATACATGTACCTGGAAATCCGGTCATAGCATACATGAACGAGGTGCTTGTGCGTAGGACATTATACAATGAGCGTATGTTTTCAAAGTACAGCTTTGTATGAAATATATGCCCGAAGTTATGAAATACATGTATTAGGGAACATTCGTAAATGAGGTCATAGCATGTATTTCCTCATGGAAATAGAGAAGAACCCCGTCTTTCTCTATTTCTATGATTTTCTTCAGTGTTTGCGTATATTTCAATGGTGTACAATCCGGGGTTTGGTCCTGTGATGATACACGACACCTTATCACCCACACTGTATATCTTGGGACCGCCTCCCTGGTATAGTGGTTAGAGCGTCCGCCCGGAGAGCGGAAGGTCGCGGGTTCGATCCCCGACCGCGTCATACCAAAAGACGTTAACATATGGTTCTTGTTGGTCCCTGCCTGGCGCTCGGCATTAATGGGTACAACAAGGACTGGTCGGCTCGGAGTCAGTATAATGTGTCTGAGTGGGGTATTCATGCTTCACTGCGGCATGGTATCTCAGTGAGCTAGTACTATAAAACCAGCTTAAGTCTGGGCTAGTACAAGCAGCCGCACATACACATACACACGCATGCACGTCGTCATATGAGCGAAATATTCTCAAGCACGACGTTAAACCCAATTTCACCTCACCTCACCGCATATCTTGGCCATGTGGAACATCAGTCATGTCACCCTTCATTAGACCAGGGGGTCAGTTGTCATGCAGTTTGTCAGAATAGCGGCTCAGGGAGTTAAGTTTGCTTGGACAAAGTGCGGATCAGTATGAGAGAATGGGTGTTACATGAAGTCACTCTCCATTGTCGCTGTTTGCTGTTTCCTCTGACGTCTGAACCACATTTATTGCTAAATCAACTACATATTTCCAAAATGTTCATCCCAAGGAAATATATATCTGCTCTCTTGACCGTAATATAGTAATATTTCAATTACATTAAGTATATCAACAGTTTTTAACATTCCAATGTACCTGTTTATGTACGGTAAACGTCTTCACGACTCTAAAACGTATCTGAGTAAGGTGAAATTTACAATTTGCAACATTTTCATGCAATGAATACTGTTAATCTCAATCTGGAAACTTGTAACCCACGCCCTCATATCTTAGACGTGGACTTAGTCCCTGAATATATATTTTTAATAGTACCAAATAAACCCATTTAAATTGAAACGGAGCCCCAGTGAGTTGGGAGATTCAGGCTAGACTTGTTTAATTTGCAGGGAGGGCTAGGCATTAGGGAAAATAATGTGGTTCAGGGACCGTGAGACAGACTAACGGACTGTGTGAGTCTGTCTTACAGTCCCTGGGCCTAGATTTTTGAAGCTCTCTTAGCGCTAAGTGCCATTCATTAACATTAAATTACGACTATCTTAGAGCTAAGAGAGCTTCGAAAATCTAGGCCCTGAACCATATTATTTTCCCTACTGCCAAGCCCTATCTACAGTGCTAAAGCCCTAAATAAAGCAAGTCTAGATTTCCTCTGAATCTCTGGTCTCCCTGGGGCTCCTTCTCAACTTAATGGGCTTGCTTGTTACTATCAAAATTATATATTCAGAGACTGAGCGTAAGTCTATGTGTGAGTCAGGCAGTGGGGTAAACCGCGCTTGTTGTTAGTAACCTGGACATCCTGTGGGTAGTTCCAAATCGACAAGACTTTCTAGAGGGGATGGGTGGGTAGGTTGGGGGGGGTTGGGGGTTGGGGGTGGGAGGTGGTGGTGTCATACTGATTATTGGCTGACATTTTTACTGCTGCTGAGAGATTCTACAAGATAGGCACTGTTCTTGCTTTGAACAAAGGGCGGAGTTTGTTTTGTGTCCGACTGGTGGGGCTGGGTGACCTCGACTTTGTTAACTGCAGAACATTAGAGATAAATGGGCCTGCACTTCCTGGACTATTGTGGCGATCCTATTCATTGCGGTTCAACGTCGTGAGCAACAAGAAAAGCGACACAAACATTACCCAAATGGTTTGTCTCTAATGTCTTATGTTTACGAATTACATAACTTGCATACATAAACATGATAAATAACAAAAGATAGAGAGGTAGGCCAAGGCTGCAATATGGGGTTTAAAGTAAGGTAGTGATTGTGTAGTCATGTTTACGAAACGCACATACGTCCTTCACATCTTCAGCACAGACACCCGTGAAGGTCCGGGTTAGAATATTGATCTTCAGTAACACATGCTTGTCGTAAGAGGCAACTTACGGGATCGGGTGGTCAGACTCGCTGACTTGGTTGACACATGTCATCGGTTCCCAATTGCGCCGATCGATGCTCATGATGTTGATCACTGGATTGTCTGTTCCAGACTCGATAATTTATAGACCGCCGCCATATAGCTGGAATATTGCTGAGTGCGGCGTAAAATTAAACTCACTCACTCACTTCAGCAAAGAGGTCTCAGAGGGGATGCTGAAAACATCTGAATGTTTCCACGGATAGATATATTTCATTAACATCATTGCAATAATAATATTTGAATTTTCAATATCATTGCATATTACAAAAATTAGACTTATAAATTGTGATTGAAATATTAAGGAGAATGACTCATGATTCGCAAACGCTTGTATACAACATTGCTAATTTAAATGAGATTATTGATAAAGTAAACGAAATTGAGACATATAGAAAATATAACATATATGTACATGTATATCACAGTAAAACGCTAACTGTAAATGCCGTAAATTACCAAATTTGGTTAGCTGATATTGGACGTTGAGTGTTTCCGGAACCAATTATTTCATTCGGAAAGAATCCGCTAACGGGGAACAATGGAATCCTAGAAGGGACCATAGTCGCGTTGTCGCCCTCTCAAAAACAAGCAAAAAAAGACCAAATTAACCAAAGCGCGACAATGCGACCACGTGACAATGTCCCTTCTAGGATTCCACAGGGAACAACTAACATGTTTTGTACTTGACGGGGCTGCTATTTAGAGACACTAAACTAACAACCTTTTCTTAGTCCTTTTCCAAACATGTATTTAACGAAACATGTTCTTAAACATCGTTACCGTCAGGCAGTTTGTGAAAATGATAGACAGCGGTCGTTTCTTGGTTTCCAACTACAAAGCACGCGTGAAAACGACTTATAGTTAAAAACACCCCAAGGAAACAACACCGTGATGATATAAACCAAATCTCATGCCAGCCTACCACCAGTGAGTGATTCAAATGGTTGCCCCTTTAATGCTAGGTATCGACAGCTGACATCCATCCTCCAGTCTGTGGTCAGCGTCTCGTGTTACCCTGGTCAGACAGTTGCCTTATTAAGGTCAACCAATGGGCACTTGTCTTTTCCCAGCAGCCGTCTTAAGACGTCATAAGTCACATGAACTTCAGAATCAAAATAGTATAAAGAGCGCTCCGGCTTTTCGTTATAACACTTCCATTACTTATGGGCACAAGTTCACACATTTTCGACAATATTTTGACCTATATTTTATATATTAGGGACATATGCACTCACTTTAGCTTCCTGCTGACGCAATAAAAGACTTATTATCCCCTACGACTTGCCTGAAATCGATAATTGAAACTTCGAGGCGAACAGCTTCCAAACAGATAACACTTGCAATACATGGAATGTAAACAATTGCTCCGTACATCGAAAACTGTCGCACGCGGTGTTGTCAGTGTTTTGCCGAACTAGTTTCAATCACACGTTCTGCGCAGGATATTCGTAAAGAGCGCTCCAAGGGACAGAACTCTATGGGGTTCACTTGAAATAATGTTCGGCCGTTGAGGGGGCGAGAGTCGATTTAATGCAACGATGCATTAATCCATTCGAATTTTTTAATTTAATTTTGTGATCTAAATACGTAATTTTCTTTTGGAATAAATTATATGGTAGCTTCCCTGAGAGCTGATAGTTAGTATTATTGAGAGAAATGTATTATGTATTTTTAGAGAAGTGTGGTGTGACATTGCACCTTTAACCTTGGAATGCTAACCTTAAAAAGAGGGCGACAATGAGTGAGTGAGTACGTTGATTATTAACGTCACGTCGGCAATATTTCAGCCATATCGTGACGAGAACAATTTATACATTAAGAGTGAAAAAACTTAGAACATAAAAACCTGTCGTCAATAGGGAGTAGTTAGTGAGTTTAGTTTTACGCCGCACTCAGCAATATTCCAGCTGTATGGCGGCGGTCTGTAAATAATCGAGTCTGGACCAGACAATTCAGTGATCAGCCAATGGGGAGTAAAAGTATTAGAGTGTTCTGACTTAGAAAATATATCTCAATAGAGAACAAACAGACTGGAGATCATAGGGACAATTATATAGCGACTTTTGCGACGACAAAGGGGCTGCGCAACCTTTTAACCTTTCCTCGAAACAAGCACCTCACAATATTGGCCAACAGTGATGATGATGATGATGATGATGATGATGATGATGATGATGATGATATTTATGTAGTGCACATATCCACGCAACTAGTACATACTCAAGGCGTTTGAGTGTTCCCTTGATCCACGGATGTCGTTTTTTCTGGCATTCTTTTAACCATCTCAACTCCTTGGGGAGTATTCAACTCATGCAGCCTGTGAGGCGCAGCGAGCAAACCGAAACATGAGTCTCATTAACCTATTCAGACAATGACCTACTTTTCAGCCGATCCGAAGTTTCTCGCGTGAAAGTGAAAAGAGTCAACACAAACAACTATGGTTACACTGAATTCCATTTCCTTGTCTTATATGAAAATGGCATTTTCAATGAATTTTAATTTTAATCTTTAATAACATCGTATTTCTATATTTTATGGCGAGGTGTAGGCAGCATGACCTTAACTAAGACGTCACAGACTGCCCCTGTTTGATGAAGTCGTAAAATGATTCAAAAGTCGTCTGGCTCTCTGGCTACACCTGATATGTGTTTTGTGTGCTTATTCAATGTAGTTTTGTAACGCACAATGTGATTGATAAAATATCAAATCCGTACCAGACCGCCAAACGTTTCTAGCGGCAGAGCCTCGTTTTGAGATTTCCACGATTTCCAGATTTCCGTTTGTCAGTGCTCGCTGTACGACAGAGCATGCTGCACGACGTGTTTGCAAGGATTAGAAGGAGCGTAGTGTTGCAATATACAAGTGCTTAGATGTATCAAATAATACTGATTAATATTTTTGCATCCAGCTGAATGAATTGGTCTCAAAATTCTGGACTGGTTATTGTACAAGTTGCGCAATTGGACGGAACCAGCAGGAAACGAGACTGTTGTATTATCAATATTTTGACTTCTTAGCACACAGCCTCATCCTCACAACAAGGTACCCATTTGCAGCTGGGTGAACTTGGACAAATAATCAAAGTGCACACAAGGCGTAACTGATACTGGTAGCAAGATCGAGTGCTTGCATAATACTGCTTTCTTTGCCAGATTCATTTGCAGAAAAGATTATTAAGGTCACATGAACGTTGATTTCAAACGTATTAAAATGTGTGAGAATGAAATAACATGAACGAAGTATTTCACGTGAAGTAAACACATAATCATCTTGTTTGAGCGCCAGTAACATGAAAATTAAAATCCGATCATATACATACCCTTGATATCCGGCATGATGCATACATTTCTAAGACGTGTAAACATTTGAAACTTTGAAAATTTACATGTTTCCACACCTAAGGAAATTGACATGTTTCCAACCCTAGTAAACTTAGATTGAAATCGGAAATTTCAACACCCACTGCAATTAAAAAATGCATTTGAAATACTCTATGATCACGCATTTGCCGGGGTATCTGTTTTTAATTCATGCGTGGAAACATCTGAAAATCCGGTCATAGCATACATGAAAGCTGTACTTGTACATACGACAATATGCGATCAGCGTATGTTTCAAAGGGGTAGCATTGTATGAAATATATCCCCGAAGTTAGGAAATATCTGGAAACATGCGTAAATCCGGTCATAGCATGTATTTCCTATAGTGTTTGCATATATGTTAATGGTGTACAATCTGGGGTTTGGTTCTGTGATCTAGTCCCGGAAAAGAACATATTTTACAGAAAATACAGTTCCTGAATTAGGCTCATAAAATATAATGAAAAGGATCAAAGAGACTTTCTTCAGTTTCTAGACTTGCAATAATCTAGACTTGTCACATATTCTACACTTGCATGGGCTTTCTTGGATATATAGTTCAGGGTCTGTATAACCTATTTGAGTGAGTGAGTGAGTGAGTGAGTTTAGTTTTACGCCCCTTTTAGCAATATTCCAGCAATACCACGGCGGAGGACACCAGGAATGGGCTTCACACCTTGTGCCCATGTGGGGAATCGAACCCGGGTCTTCGGCGTGACGAGCGAACGCATTAACCACTAGGCTACACCACTGCCCCAGACGTATTTGAAGTATTACTCACCTGATAAGGCATTTTACGCTGAAAAGTGTTCGGGCATATTTAAACAAAAGTCTACTAGTTTATAGATACCCAGTTTGCTGGACCACAGTAAGCATACATGGAATACCAGAAGAATACCTTCAATACATAATTGCAATAATAAGGTGAGAAATTCACCTGTGGCTTCAAATATTGTCTGGGATTAGTTCACAATCCTTCATCTTTCAAGGGGCATGTAATGGAGTCAAATATTAGTACTTCCTGTAGGCTGAAGAGCTGCATCGTCTATCCTTGCTCTCTGAAGCTCATAGCTCGTGGCTTGCGTAATCCAAACAAGGCCTAACGCCGCCTTTATTAAGCCAATAAAACATCAAGAGCGTTTGACGGATTATTTCTGCCAGTTCATAATTTATTTATTTATTTATTTATTTATTTATTTATTTATTTATTTATTTATTTATTTATTTATTTATTTATTTATTTATTTATTTATTTATTTATTTATTTATTTATTTATTTATTTATTTATTTATTTATTTATTTATTTATTTATTTATAGTCGACGAAATGTTTTACGATGATAGAAAGACTTGATGTAAAATGACAGATCCTCCCACCGCACAGCATCGAAAGCGCCCCGTGTCGCACCGCAATGCACCGCATTCGGAATAAGTTGCGAATATGCAAAATAGCAGAAATCAGCCACCATAGGTATGGGTTAAGGAAATTGTACTAGGATTCAAACCCCTGCGCAAGATACGTAGCATGGCGGAGAAGTCAGTTAATGAGCAAATATCGATCTAATTTGGTTGAAGAAAATGGTACCAAACAGTGGTGAAGGTCACATTTACATATGGCACAATCTACCCCTTACAGTCATTATTCTATCAATGATTTATACACAACGTATTTATAGCTAACATCACGAATATTCACAAAGAACCACGTGTTTAGCTTGTGGAGACATAAAATACGTTAGCCTGGTCAAATTGGAGAGTCATTTCTTTGAAACTATGTTCATATCGAACTCCTACGACGTTAAGTATGTCATAATCATAATGGTTAAGACCGCCCTCGAAGAACGCCCCATCTGGCATTTGGCACGGCTCGGATACGATCGGAGTAAATGACCTTGCACACGGTTCCTCGGATCAGTTAGATTGGCTCCATGGCCATGGAATCCTAAAGCCTTTGGTGTTTCTAAATCTGAATATGACTTGTGCGGCTTGCGGGAAACACCAACAGGGTTAACACCGTGCGCGATTATATTCAAGCCCCAATATGTCAAACATGCTGCAAGGATCGTAATACAATGTTGATAAATGTTATGAGGTGGCCATTCAAATCGATCAGTTGAGTTCCTGGTAATGACGTCCGAGTGGCGCTGTCGAGCGGTATTCAAGTAATGGGCATTCCAAATGGCACAGCCATTACAACGCTTTGTTACCACAGGCCAATGAAGAGTCCACGTTGGAGCTCCAGCATATTCGTGGTGATATACATGACGCCGTTTTAGTTACTTTAAATGCTATTGGGTTTTTTCACGTTTCTTGTCTCTAGACCGAGGTGCGAATGAGGTGCAATATTCCAGTCATATCACAGCAATTTGTAAATGCTCGAGTGGCTCTGACAAACCAGTGGTTGATAGTATGAACATGGTTTCCATATGGTACGGTGTACTCAGCAAGGGCATTCACTGTAACCACTAGAGTTAGTGAGTGAGTTTAGTTTTACGCCGTTTTTAGCAATATTCCAGCAATATCACGGCGGGGGACACCAGAAATGGGCTTCAGACGTTGTACCTATGTGGGGAATCGAACCCTGGTCTTCGGCGTGACGAGCGAACGCTTTAACTACTGGGCTACCCCACCTCCCCTGTAACCATCAGAAGCTTGATGTAGTCGAATTTTATGACAAGGATTCGGTTCAAGGGATATGGATCCCATTATAACCCTAAATCCCAACGAAACGTTTGTCTAACTTCATGATGCGGCTGCCGAGATGACTGATGAAAGTAGAGACATGCTTAATTGTTTCCTTCTCAATTTTCCTCCAGCTGATACATGCTCACATTATCAACCACTGGTTTGACGGGTCCTTACTCGATCGTGTCAATCCGGACTATATGCAATGCATTGCTCAAACATGGAATCTAAGGCCTTCTTTAGTAACGAGGGTATGGATCTACAGCGAAACCCTTACACTCCAGACAACTCCGTCCCTCCAAAATCGTCCGGATTATCTCATCATTGTATGCTTTAAGCGTTCCTGGCAGTAATTGTCCAGAAGGGGTTACGCATTATAGGGGTCCAGATTGAAGAGGAGGTGGCGCTGTATGCATCTCCTTCCGATGTTGCTGAAAACAGTCACTGATACAACACGCCAATGCGCCTTCAATGTTCCATGATACTTGGCGTTAGTGTGACCAGTTGTATGCATCGCCTACTGCTGTTGCTGAACCCAGTCACTGATACAACACGCCCAATGTTCCATTATACCAGGGGCGGTGGGGTAGCCTAGTGGTTAAAGCGTTGGCTCGTCACGCCGAACACCCAGGTTCGATTCCCCACATGGGCACAATGTGTGAAGCCCATTTCTGGTGTCCCCCGCCGTGATATTGCTGGAATATTGCTAAAAGCGGCGTAAAACTAAACTCAGTCAGTCCATTATACCAGGCGTTAGTGTGACCAGTTTGGCGATACCTCCAGGTTCAAGTAATGCTGTTACGTCACAAGTTATCATCAGGGCGAAGCTTAGTTTCTGGTCGATGGAAAGCAGATCGTGGCTCAAAAAAGGGACGCCACTCTGCAATAGTAAAACCAGGCGCCTCATGCCAATTGTCATTCGTAACTACTCGTCCTTTCACGTAACCTGAACGGAGACTCGTACCCCTCTCGTAGCCACGTCCGGGAGAAATGTTCCCCCAGTCAATCAGAATGCGCGTATGTAGAGAAGAAATTGGATCAAAATAGTTAGTTGAAATAATTTTCATTTCGGCTTGCATAATTCTTTCCCAGACACTTCAAGTATATCTTAAAATTTGCATAGTCCCCCTGGGTTTCTTGAACTTTTATAACCAGGATATATTAACATTATTCAAGAATTTAAGCATGTGAAACATACCCTTTGAGGTAATTTCCTTGGCGTGGATGCCATATCTGTTTTCCAAGAAACTAGAGTTACATGCCCTTGAAAATAGTTCGGCGACTAGACTATTTCTTTCTCTCTGAGCTTTTGCGCTCAGACAGAGTCAAGTTCAGTAAAATGGCTACGAGCGAGGTACGAGTCTTCTCTCAGGTTACGGAAAGGGACGAGTAGTTACGAATGGCCAATTGTTTACCTTTGTTCCCATATTTGGAAGACTAACGACTGTGTTCAGTAAGATGGTGTTCAGTAAGATGTATGTGGTTCAGGTCGAGTACCGGTCTCATACCAATATGATTAATGCTACCATCATTGATTCCTGTGAACTCATCCTTCACGAGTTGAAGATTCTACATGCCTAGCATATTTTTGTCAGGTAATATGTCAATTTAATTGATTCCAGATGGAATTTTAAGACAATCGTTTTTTTCAGACATTACTCATTTTCTACAGACGAATGAGGATGGTAGCGTGTTAGCATGTGAGTGAACTTGGTTTTAGCAATATTCAAGCAACATCACGCGGGGGACACCAGAAATGGGATTCACACATTGTACTCATGTGGGGAATCGAACCCGGGTGTTCGGCGTGACGAGCGAACGCTTTAACCACTAGGCTACCCCACTGCCCCGAAGTGCCAAGTAACATTTCGATACTGTTACGATATATTGATGACCCCGTATAACGACAGATCGATGACACTATGCATTACGAGATTTGGTTGTAAGAGACTACGCGAGTAAGTGAGCTTGGTTTTAGCAATATTCCAGCAACATCACGGCGGGGGACACCAGAAATGGGATTCACACATTGTACTCATGTGGGGAATCGAACCTGGGTGTTCGGCGTGACGAGCGAACGCTTTAACCACCAGGCTACCCCACTGCCCCCGTGTAAGCCTGTAAGTTTCTAAGCATCTGCTGAAAGATATTTTTGGCGAGGTGCATAGAATTCCGAATTGCCAAGTAGTGAGTGAGTGAGTTTAGTTTTACGCCGCTTTTAGCAATATTCCAGCAATATCAATACGGGGGACAGGAGAAATGGGCCTCACACATTGTGCCCATCTAGGGAATCGAACCCGGGTCTTCGGCGTGACGACCAACGCCTTAACCACTAGGCTACCCTACCGCCCCGAATTGCCAAGTAATATATCGATACTGTTACGATATATTGATGACCCCGTATTACGACAGATCGATGACACCATGCATTACCATATTTGGTTGTAAGAGAGTACGCGAGTGAGTGAGTGATTTGGGTCTTACGCCGCTTTTAACAGTAATATCACGGATTGCCAGCTTATTGTTGGGGAAGCCGAAAATATACTGGCCGTAATAGTTCACTACTTTGCAGCCAGGTTCCTCGTTAATCCAGGATAATCGCATTGGTGAAACCCTTGACTGGTTTGCCTGCCAGAGGGCTTGCGCCCCTTCGCTGTACTGGTGTTTGAGACCAAAGGTGTGGCAGGTGAAGGAAGACCTATAGAAGACAGAGGACACGTGTTACTGGAGACGTGTCATGTGGTTTCTGAGTCAGGGGACATCGACTACTGTTAATATGTCGTGTTACTAGTGGCTGAGGACACGTGTTACTGGAATCATTTGGATGTGTTTCACGTACTGGAGAGAATATACGTGTAACTGGAGAGAGGGTATGTGCTACTAGAGAGAGGACACGTGTTACTGGAAAGAAAACACGCACGGGAGAGAATATACGTGTTACTGGAGAGAGAGTACGTGTTGGTGAGAGAGGACACGTGTTACTGGGGAGAGAGTACGTGTTACTGTTACTATTTTACTGGGTACGTGTTACTGGACAGAGGTACGTGTTACTGGAGAGAGGACACGGGCTACTGGACAGGTACGTGTTACTGGACAGAGGTACGTGTTACTGGAGAGAGGTCACGGGCTACTGGACAGGTACGTGTTACAGGACAGAGGTACGTGTTACTGGAGAGAGGGTACGTGTTACTGAAGAGAGGGTACGTGTTACTGGAGAGAGTACGTGTTACTGGAGAGAGGGTACGTGTTACTGGAGAGGTGACGTGTTACTGGAGAGAGGACACAGGTTACTGGAGAGGACACGTGTTACTGGAGAGAGGACACGTGTTACTGGAGAGAGGACACGTGTTACTGGATAGAGGACACGTGTTACTGGAGAGAGGACACAGGTTACTGGAGAGAGGACACAGGTTACTGGATAGAGGACACGGGTTACTGGAGAGAGGACACGGGTTACTGGAGAGGACACGGGTTACTGGAGAGGACACATGTGTTACTGGATAGAGGACACAGGTTACTGGAGAGAGGACACAGGTTACTGGAGAGAGGACACGTGTTACTGGAGAGAGGACACGGCTTACTAGAGAGAATTAATGTGTTACTGGAGAGAGGACACGTGTTACTGGATAGAGGACACGGGTTACTAGAGAGAATTAATGTGTTACTGGATAGAGGACACGGGTTACTGGAGAGAGGACACGGGTTACTGGAGAGCGGGAACGTGTAACAAGTGACAGAAAGAACGGGTGTTAATTAGGAGAGTGCTCTGACGACCAAGCCATGAAGACAAATCAGTTGGCTATTTATGATCGATTGGCGTTCAGGCAATCACATATGTATTTTTGATGACATTATGTATCTTTGATGACATTACACAACGAGTGAACCATTCTCTCTGCGGCACATCCCATTCAACATCCTGTTTCGAGGGACGGAGAAGCAAGCTTTGATCCTCCCCGCGCAGTATATCCACTATTAAGCTACATTTTATTGTGATATCTATTTCTAAATATGTGCCAAACTCTTTTGAGAGCAATCACGGACACACGGCTCTGGTAAATCGCATCGCTTCAAACATCAAACGCAAAACAAGTAGTAATATATTCCACGAATCCCATCGCCTGGTCTCTCAGACGGACGAGAATAACGCTCAACTGACGACCAGTGATGTCCGCCTTCTTTGAAGTAGCCACACACGGTCAAGCCCCCGTCTTCTCATCCTCTAAAGAGGTGTCCTGCGTTCGACCATCTATTAACCTCGGCGATTTGCCGTCCGCTGGGTCTCTTGTCAGTCATTACCGTCGACACTCTATGTAAGACGCCAAAGGTAAATACGGATAAGCATCTGTTGGGACAATTCCGTCATACATAACACGCGCAGAACAATCAGCCTGCCATCTTCGAGATCAGGTGCGAGATTTTCGGTCTATGACGTCATCCGTGACGTCATGTCATTTACACCCCAGTGAACCTGATTTCAGTTCCCCATTGTAGCAATTACAGATAATCACCAAACAAAACGGTTTGCGTATTGCTAAATGCCCGTCTTGTCGCGAGGGATCGGTCGATAGCCACAATGGCCCACCCAAAGGTCCCCGTAAGCCAAGGCGTGCAGGACGCATGTCAGGCGAATAATTGCCCTTACTAACTTTGGAAATTATATCGCGAGGCTTTTAAAGCAAAATGCGCCGTCTTTTCTTGTCTGAATGCACCGGCAGTAATTGGCACGAAACACGAAATGCATCGAAACACAAGTAACAAGATTATTCAGATCAATATAACGGGGTAACTTACAGATAGGGTCGCCATTACTATTTTAAGATGGCCACCTGCGTGGGGTCCTATAACGTATTTTTTAAACATACGATGCCATGTCTGACGTTAAGTTCCGAAGCAATACGACTGACTGAGACTTAATTACAAACATACACGCATATTCACCACTCTTATTATCTGTCGTCAAAAAATATGCACAAGCATGTCCGGCCGTGTTCTCGCTATCCCGCGTTTCGTGGCTCATTGCAGCTGAAGTTTGTTTGACAGAATCTGGTCAATATGGATTTGTCGTTCCTTGATTTGTCATTACCAGAGTATGCGGTTTCATCCCCGAACGAAACGACAGAGAGTGATTCGAGGTGGTTGATAATTTTAGAAATTAAACATCATATTGTCATTTCAAACGCTGATCTTGGTTAATTAGTTCGAGGGTTGCCTTGCATAAGCATTAAAGGTTTGAGTACGCATGCGCGTAGTCTCTTATTTAGTGCTGTCCTATAGTTCCTCCATGAACTTCCGGGTTAGAATTGGTGTCGTCAGCAGCCCAGGCTCTTGTGGTCGGAGGGGCGGTGGGGTAGCCTAGTGGTTAAAGTGTTCGCTCGCCCGGGTTCGATTCCCCACATGGGTACAATGTGTGAAGCCCATTTCTGGTGTCCCCCGCCATGATATTGCTGGAATATTCCCAAAAGCGGCGTAAAACCAAACTCACTCGGAAATAGTTAATGGGACTGGGTGGTCATCGGTGGCTCCTTATATCCAACTCGGTAGATTGATGCTCATGATGTCAGTCATTGTATTGCTTTGGCCCTGTTATATTTCAATCTTATTTAATTACATATAGTCGCCTCTTACGACAAGCTCGTGTAGATTACATACATACTCATACATGTCACATACATCATGAAGTTATATATATACATATACATACATATATATATATATATATATATATATATATATATATATATATATATATATATATATGTGAGTGAGTAAGTGAGCGTTGTTTAACGTCGCACTCAGCAATATTCCAGCTATATGACGGCGGTCTGTCAATAACCGAGTCTGGACCAGCATGGGCATCGATCTACACCTTTGGGATACGATGACATGTGTCAACCAAGTCAACGAGCCTGCCCACCCAATCCCGGTAGTCGCCTCTTACGACAAGCATGGGTTACTGAAGATCAATTCTAACCCGGATCTTCACAGGGACGTGAGGTTACGTGAGAATGATATATATCATGAGAAATATAGATCACATAAAAATTATATTTATGTGTATCAATGATAATTATGTTTAGTTGGTAACCTCATGTACATGGGACATTTCGCAGTACGTGTGTTATCCATAATCTTTTAATAACACACGTACTGCGAAATAAAATAAATATAAACAAAACCGATTTTAAAATATACATTAAAGGCTTTTGGCCCACATATATTTATCAATTACGCCGTAGTTTATTTCACAAATATATGTGTACCTGTGAACAGGTAAAATGAACCCTTTCACATTTACGGTCGGTGAATTCATCATGATATTATCGTGGTTTAAAAGCCATAATTGGCATTTATAAATATTTCGAATTGTTTCAAGTCCGTATGTGACATTTGTTCAGAAGCCCAGTGCAGCATTAAGTCATAATGCACTGAATGGGCGTGTCAATCCTCGCTTGAGCAACTTTTGACAGGCTTTAGTTATTGAGAAGAGGACGGTTGACTCAGTTGACCTTCATTCCGCTGTGCAGTTTACGTATACGCCCTTCACGATGTTAACAAAAGAAAGATCCATGTTAATTCTTGTAATACTCCAAGAAACCTTTTGATCAGTTTAAATAATATGTTCAACTGTATATCTTAAACAATACCAGTATATAAATCTAAACAGAAAAGCTTGAATAGAAGCCTACCTAACCTTGAGATAGGTCTCTTACCTCCAACAGGGCATCTGAATATAATTTCAGACGAAAAAGAAATAAGGTACTTGTTCACAATTTTTACTTTAAGCATCTCAGTGAATATGTCAGTCTTGATTGCGTTCGTTTAAACATGACATTGACGTGGCCGAACATGTTGCATAGCAACCAGTAAATCTCCCTCATGACACTGGGATAATGCCTCATTTGCATATTTGACATATATACACATCTTGATAAGTATCGCAACACCCCGTATTTTTCATAGTATTAATATTTTACCTGTAACCATAGCAAAGGAACTTAACCAAACCTTAAATTGTCTAGCTAAGTTGACCCTCAAGAAATAAAATGACAAACCGTTCAAAACAGAAGGAATAACGGTAGTTTATTAATAGAAGCAAACATGGCAAAAAGTGAACCCATTTTGTTGATAACTATGACGTTACGTGCTAGCACTTTTCAGATTCTGACATAAATTCCTCATAAAATCACTGAAATATCAACAACCGAGCCCAATGTCAATATCGAGTGTAACCTCCGCCAACTGCGACAACATCCCTGATCCTCCTCCTCATTGACGGTGTCAGACGTTGAGTTTGACCTTGAGATGTTGCGTTCCATTCTACATGGATCGCGTGGCCCAGTACTTTATAGCTTTGTAATGGAGGATCTCTCTGGCATATTCTGAGACCAATAATGTCCCGATATAAGACTCATATATAATACCCATAATATAACATACCTATAATATAACATACCTATAATATAACAGAACCCGGTACTTTACGAACACTTCCGTAAAAGGGTCTGATTCTCAGCTAGGTCACTTGAGATTGATTTTTGTGAAAATTGTATACTGGGCTCAGACATATGTTACTAAATCTCGTTCCTATGATAAATCCACCGCAAACAGTGAGACATATCATTACTATCTACCATGCTTTGAGTGCTTTTATTCTGATCCTTGTTTACGTATGTGTAACTGGAAACATATGTTACTGCATTGCACTTCAAGAACAACTGGCATATGTATTTGAATGAACTAAATAGCACCGTAGCTAGATCGAGTACAGTCTAAACAAGGCGGGCTGATTATAAACTGACAAAAAAGTACACACCTGGTTTTGGTGATTATTTTAAATAAAAACAACACAACAACAACAAATACCCACACACAAAAAACTAAAATGAAAAAAAAAATACAAAAATACAAACAAACAAAAAACACGACATTACCATTAAAAAAACAACAACACGTAAATATTTAATGACTTGTATCACAAACGCTTTATAAGTATTTCTTTATTTCAAGATGGCCGAATACCGGGCAACAATCCTCTCCATCAGGGCGCGGGGACATGCAAACATACAAAGTTTAACCAACCGATTCACATATACCTGCTTTGGGTTGGAGACGAGTTGTATGTGGTATACCAAGGTTCCACTTACAATGTGTAACATAGATTATGCTACATACTTACACGTGGTCGCTGAAAGCGCGTTACGATGGGCCTTGTTAATCCGAAACCTCTTAAAACCGGACAATTACTGTTGGAAACATATACAATTACAGACACATTACTTTTTCCAATCTATTTAGTATCTGGAAAGGTGATAATCTCTAGGACTGCACACGGATTAGTTGGGAACGGATTAATGAGGTCTCTTTTATAGCGTTGCAATGCATACATGAAGAGAGGACGACTTACCCGGAACAGCATCTTGCCTATTCATACAACGTTTATACGTGTTTATACTAAGTCTTGTTTAAACGATAAGTGAGTGAGTTTAGGTTTAACGCGACTTTTTTCAATATTCCAGCAACAGCGGGTAAACCAGAAATGGGCTTAACACATTGTACCCATGTGGGGAATCGAACCCGGGTCTTCGGCGTGACGAGCGAACGCTTTAACAACTAAGCTACTCACCTTCCTAATACGCATCGGACACACTTGTAACGTTTTAACGTTAAGGCTATAAATATCGATAGAGATAAGATCGAAACAGACAGTAACCACACAATTACCATTCATAGTCGCTGGAATTTCACCCCTTGTGCTCATATTCCAAATTTACGCGATCTATGAACTCAATAGAGAATCTGTTCAACGTTGTTTTTCTTTTTGAAAGTGGCATTCCCTTGATAATACTTGGGGAAATATGCGATATCATAAAGACATAGTTTCTACATTTATTTTGTTTCCACGAACGGATCTATTTTTATTCTCGTAGATATTATCAGCTAAGCGCCCATGAGGTTTATTCTCCACATGTATTCTTACGCCTTTTCTAATCACCCAAACACGAAACTTTCTTGACAATTTAAAAGCATCGGAAATAAACAATGTTAATTGATGTCCTTGAAAATGAAGACTATGTCCTGATGTAATATACATGCATCTGATCACCATATTGCCCCCAGAGGTTCATACCACATTGCATAAACACGCTATTCCGTGGTACCCCCTGTTGATGGAGACCAGTTTGTCCTGCATATAGTAAATTATTGATGCAGATAGCCGGACAATATCATCTACATCCTCATCAGTATATCATCCATCCTGTATGAGGAGCGAAAACAGCTGCTGCCGAAAGGTACAATATATTCTGCATGTTTAACTCCACGAAAACCCGTGAAGATCCGGGTTAGAATAACGGGATCGGGTGGTAAGGCTCGCTGACTTGGCTGACACATGTCATCGTATCCCAATTGCGTAGATGGCGTTTATCAGTGGATTGTCTGGTCCAGACTCGATGATTTTAAGACCGCAGCCATTAGTGTCTCGTTAATCAACAAACAAACAAACAAACAAAACTAAACTCCATGAGTGAGTGAGTGAGTTTAGTTTTACGCCACACTCAGCAATATCCCAGCTATATGGCGGCGGTCTGTAAATAATCGAGTCTGGACCAGACAATCCAGTGATCAACAGCATGAGCATCGATCTGCGCAATTGGGAACAAACTCCATGAAGTGACCATAGGTGACCAATAGCCAGCAACTTGCTGAACAGATTTGCGTCCCTTAGATGGCCGGATCCGCTAATCCTGTACACAAAACGTCGTATTAGTATGTTCATGACGTCGTAACAAATAGGATTTTTAACAAATGCATTTAAACATCGTGTTTATACAAATGCAGTATCTGCTGAAATCTATACTCCTTTGTGAACCATGCAATAGGACCATGACCATCAATAAAGCTCGATCCTATATTCATAGTAATCTATGTAATATTCAAACCGGAGTGAATGCACTTAATAGCATCTGTATTTACGATTCTATTAGTTGAAAAAGCGAGCAGACAAAGACTTTAAGAATGCAATCCGTATATACATAATGCACCTGTTATAAAAAACGTGAATGTGTTTCTATTGTTCATGAGCAGCAGTGTGCATCGTGTACAAAAAATATTCTCAATCAGTTTTCCCTTTTTTGACTAACTCAAGATGTACAGATTAATGCACAACGAATGCTAGTGTTATACCGAACCGATTGACTGTTGTCGTATGTTTACGTTTGGAAGATAAAACTGCCTTGGTCTGTGTATCTGTGTGGGGGTTGGGATCGGACGTCTGTGGGAGATTGTGGAAGTCCGACCACTCGTAATTCTACGCAAAATGTGTAATCAGATCCGCCACTCGTACCGGCGATGATAAATCGTGGCATTTCCTCCATTCGCATCGTACGATCACACGGGCGGTGGGGTAGCCTAGTGGTTAAAGCGTTCGCTCTCCACGCCGAAGGCCCGGGTTCGATTCCCCACATGGGGACAATATGTGAAGGCCATTTCTAGTGTCCCCCGCCGTGATATTGCTGGAATATTGCTAAAAGCGGCGTAAAACCAGATTCACTCACTCGTACGATCATTTATGATAAGAATCATTTACATAGAGTTTCTAATAAAAGAAATATACGTGTTACCAACGTGAATCTATCAAACTTACAGGTATTTCGTTCACGACAGAGAAATGGGAAAGAGGAAAACAACCTTATAGTAAAACCAGTCGTTAACGAGTCGGACTCTGCAACAATTCTGCACAAGCTCGCTTCAATACTTCCCAATCCCCCGATGCTAGTACCAGCGCTATCACATACCATTCCTCTGAATCCAGAAGCTATTGTGCTATAACGCTTCTGGTTTTTCTCGTTGGACCTGCTACCATTGATTGCCGAGCACACACAGCATAGAAACAGCCTCGACTGCCACTCGCCGTGTTCGAGATATACAGTATGTCACTGTTGAGGGATGTCAGTGATGAGATGACGCTTTGTAGGATTCTGGGACTGGAGAAGTTTTTTAGGATCCTAGGATGATCGTTAAGGTAAGACAGGTTTTAATTCATGTTGATTAGTTCAATTGTTGACGTATACATCACTGGGAATGTTTCCGGTGAACAGCTGGTGGAATGAACGTTGATACAATGCATTGGAAGTGTTGAGGGAAGGGAATAACTTCGTGGATAGAAGAAACTGAAACTGAATTGATCCAGCGATGCGAGATGTACTATATATCATGTTATATCTTGTTATAACATGTTTGGGTATGTGTGAATATAATATAATTATAATTGTGGTTGATTAATAATGGAGATGAAAGAACAATTCGCGTAAATATTACTGAATATATAAGGCAAGTATATGAATGGCAACTTCTTATTTATTGTATAACACAACGTTTCTGGACCCCTTCTTCAGGTGATTGCTTCTCTAAATGCTAAATTCTAAATAGCCTCTCAAGAATCTCATTTTGGATATGTATACCGACATGCAGGTATGATACCCGTGAAGGTCCGGGTTAGAATGAGCCTTCAGTAACCCATGCTTGTCGTAAGAGGAAGCTAACGTTTCGGGTGGTCAGGCTCGCTGACTTAGTTGACACATGTCATCGGTTCCTAATTGCGCAGATCGATGCTCATGCTGTTGATCCCTAGATTGTCTGTTCCAGACTCGATTATTTACAGACCGCCGCCATATAGCTGAAATATTGCTGAGTGTGGCGTAAAACTAAACTACTCACTCACATGCAGGTATGTGTGCCTGCGCGCGTGCGTGCGTTTGCATGCATGCACATGTGCGTGCGGTTGCTTTTGCTAGTCTGGAGAAATGATGTTTTTGATATTTCTGAACCGCATAAATACACGCCGCATGTTAACACAATACCCAACTCAGTAACCTGAGTCAGTTACTCCAAGTCGGCCAGTCTAATGTTTTGCCACTTTACTACCAAGCGTCAGGTAGGGTACAGACAAGGACCATTTTATCCCATATTTCGGTACGACACCCACCAACCGTACGACAGGACAAACGCTCTGTCCCCGCGGTCGATTAACAATGAAACCCGGACAAAAGCTATTCATAGAAAATATAGAATATAATAAACATTCTATCTGTTATGCAAGGATAGTTCTGAATACAAGTTAGGTTTTATTAGTTCACATAGAATATCGATAAACATGGTTTGAGTATAAGGTTGTATGACATACGTACATGCATACGTCACTGTTGGTATTTCGCCCTATAACAAGGATACGTCGTCGACCATATCACAATGAGATGTTTGAGTGTATGAGTTTACCGCCTCCTCAATCCTCCCCCGGACTGCTCCTGTCTCGAGTAGGTGTTGGCGGTCTTTCATGTGAACATGTACATCGTCCACAGGATGAATTGTCCATCAGCAGCAGTAGGTGCCCGTGGGCAGTGCGGCAAAATTAGGTTCAAACTACCTATTCTGGTCGTGAGAGGTGTGGTGGGGTATCCTAGTGGTTAAAGCGTTCGTCGTGACGCTGAAGGCCCGGGTTCCATTAGGTGTGAGTAGGGGGGGAATGGGGGGAGGTGAAATTGGATTTAACGTCGTGCTTGAGAATATTTCGCTCATATGACGACGTGCATGCGTGTGTATGTGTATGTACTAGCCCAGACTTAAGCTGGTTTTATAGTGCTAGCCCACTGAGATACCATGCCGCAGTGAAGCATGAATACCCCACTCAGACACATTATACTGACACCGAGGCGACCAGTCCTTGTTGTACCCATTAATGCCGAGCGCCAGGCAGGGACTAACAAGTACAATATTTTAACGTCTTTTGGTATGACTCGGCCGGGGATCGAACCCGCGACCCTCCGCTCTCCGGGCGGACGCTCTAACCACTACACCACGGAGGCGGTCAGGAAGGGGGACATCGGTGACTCGGTTGATTGCGTGTGATCTACCCCGTGTTGATCGTTGTTCTATATATCAGTCACTGGGTTGTCTGGTCCTGCTTCGATTATTTACAGGCCGCCATTTGGCTTGGAGGGCGGCAACAAACAAGCGTGATTACGACGTTAAACAACAAACAAACAAACAAGCGTGAAAGTAACAGTGCCGGAATAAAATTCTTTATGCTGATTGAAATACCAGTTTAATGTGAGACAGTGTGACTTTGTTAAATTCACATAAACAATATTGTAACCATCCGTAGCTGACGTGCTTAGTTTATGTACGTGCACAAGCAAAATAGCAAAGGATTATGGCAAAAGTAGTTCCCTTTGTAGACATCTGTCACTGGTGAAGCTCTGTGTATCTCTGCGCGACCGAGTTCCTCTGATATTATTCCCCGTTATGCTCGTTAGTTTGTACACCGTGTATTAAGATATGTTTTATGTAGTAAGTGAGTGAGTGAGTGAGCGAGTGAGTATAGTTTTACGCCGCTTTTAGCAATATTCCAGCAACATTGCTGCGGGGACATGAGTCCATTTCTGGCCATTTCTGGTGTCCCCCGTAGTGATATTGCTGGAATATTGCTAAAAGCGGCGTAGAACCATACTCACTCACTCATTGTACCCGTGTGGCAAGTGGGGAAACGAACCCGGGTCTTCGGCGATACGAGCGAACGCCTTACCTCTAGGCTACCCTACAGCCCCTAATGAGTGAGTGAGTAAGTGAATTTAGTTTTACCCCGTATTGTAAGTGACACATTTTTACCCATGTGGGGAATCGAACCCGGGGTTTCTGCGTGACGAGCAACGCTGAACCTCTAGACTACCCCACCGCCCCTAGTGAGTGAGTGAATGAGTGAGTGAATTCAGTTTTACGCCGTATTGTAAGTGACAGCCCAAGGGATACTCCAACCTTGTATTGATACAAGGTGTTTGTGAACAGAAGAGAATCCTGTTGATACCCAACAAAGATGCATACTCAAATTTCCCCTGCAGTTTTCTATGTAGAGTTTAGTCCCTTAGGCGTGGCAGGATCTTGTGTTGGTTAAAACCCAATTCTGCAATGGTTATGCTTGTGGGGTCGTCGGCGTGGGTTTCAGCAAAACGATAACCATGCAAGAAAGTTTGTTCAAACTTGCCTACCCAGGGAGAAAATGGGTACCCGCTATTAACTTTCTAGCGCCTCACATGCAACTTAGGATATGATAATCAGGGCCCTTAACTTTGATCATAGCCAATGGGGGCGGTGGGGTAGCCTAGTGGTTAAGGCGTTCGCTCGTCGCACCGAAGACCCGGGTTCGATTCCCCACATGGGTGCAAAGTGTTAAGCCCATTTCTGGTGTCCCCCGCCGAGATATTGTTGGAATATTGCTAAAAGCGGCGTAAAACCAAACTCACTCACTCACTGACGTAGCCAATGTGTAGAGAATGGGCTTAAGACGTTCACAGGGCTACGAACGTTTCGAGAATAGCTAGCCAGATCGTGATTTCAGGACCGTTGAGCATCGTATGGTGGAAACTAGGTTCTATACATTATCATTATTGTTATATTATCACTATGCCGGAATGACCCGCCGTATTATATAAAGTACCTATGGATCTAAAACTCACGTGGTCTAAATGCAGTTAAGGTGATAATAAACAGTATATACGACATAATTATGTATACCATTATTACTGCAAACGACCGACTGTTTTGAACATTATATTCCTGTCGGTGAATGTTTGTGCTTTAGTTCTACCCGTGATGGGGTTTGAGTAAGACTTTACAATGATGGCCTCCTTAGTTTAGACATGTGATCGGCTATAGTGAGTGAGTGTATGATTTTACTTCGCTTTTAGCAATATTCCAGCAATATCACGGCGGGGGACACCAGAAATGGACTTCACACATTGTACCCATGTGGGGAATCGAACCCGGGTCTTCGGCGTGACGAGCGAACGCTTCAACCATTAGGCTACCCCACCGCTCTGATCGACTATAAGACTGGTACCTGCTCTGACATATATAATTACGCTCAACGTATTAATGGTTTTGTCGATTTTATTTCCATCAATATATTTCATGCATTTTTGTTGTCTTTTATTGTTATTTAATTGGTAAATTGCAACATTTGATTTTTACCAGTAACATTGATGTGATGTTTTTCTTTCAATGATGATATGAGTGGGTAAAATATTGCTCACTCTCGTAAATAGGAAGTTTTGATTGCAGCACATCTAATGGATGTTTCAACAATTATTTATCTGTATTGATTTGTCTTAGTGTTGTTTGACTCTGCTCATAATCAGCATCAATATAAACAAATAACATGTGTCAACCAAGTCAAGGGGTGGTGGGGTAGCCTGGTGGTTAAAGCGTTCGCTCGTCACGCCGAAGGCCAGGGTTCGATTCCCCACATGGGTACAATGTGTGAAGCCCATTTCTGGAGTCCTCCGCCGTGATATTGCTGGAATATTGTGAAACTAAACTCACTCACTCGACTAATTCAGTGAACATGACCACCCGATCCCATTAATAGCCTCTTGCGACAAGCATGGGTTACTGAAAAGCATATGTAGCAGGATCTTCGATGGAATATTTGCACTGCGTATGGTAAATGGGTAGGCTAGTGGTTGAAACGATCGTTCATGCATGGGTGGGGCGGTGGGGTAGCCAAATGGTTAAAGCGTTGGCTCGTCACGCCGAAGACCCGGGTTCGAATTCCCACATTGGGTACAATGTGTGAAGCCCATTTCTGGTGTCCTCCGCCGTGATGTTGCTGGAATATTGCTAAAAGCGGCGTAAAACCAAACTCAGTCAGTCAGTCATGCATGGGTTGCTGAAGACTAATTCTAACCCGGATCTTCTACCGGTTCTCACCTGGTTTAACTGGTCCACTGCCGGTATAAAAGTAGGAAGCTGCTTCTGAAGTTCTGGGAACAAACACCCACATTCGATGCGGAGTTTCCAAGGGAGGTAATCCTTCCGGTGTCCTGCAATTGCCGTTTATACTCCAAGAGCAAATGTAGCGATAGCATCAAAATCAGGTAATATGATTCACCCGCTCTGACCACACATACTGCATACCTTGACCGTGCTGAACACCAGTGCTTGTCACCGTCCATTATACCATATGGTTCATACTCATGCAGTTGGTCTATAAACAAGTGGACACTGTACATATGACAGCAGTGATTGGATGAAATAGTGTAAGATTTTTATGGTTTTTAAAAGCACATCCATACAGTAATTAAAACTTACAATTTTTAGTATTTAGTGCTGTCGTTTTTATCACCATGACTCATGCTTATTGTGTGTACAGATCTTTTCTAGTAGGTGACATTTGGTGCGGAACTGGGGTTGATGTGTTCCGCTTCCTGTGCTCGGAATATTAGCTGGACAAGCTGGTCAGAAATTGTGTTTTATTGTAGTTTAAAGGCCAGACTGTACCCATGTGTACATGGAATGGCTGTTGATAGCCTGGATAATTTTAAAAAAATATATATAAGGTTACTTAGAAGTCTTTGGAAAACATTTGGTGGTGTGTAACCTTCAACAGTGGGGTAAACCTTGTTTGTTTTTAATAACCTGATACAGTCTGTTCCATATCAACAAGAATGTTTGGACGGTGGGAGGTGTCATGCTAATTACTGGATAACCCGTTTACTGTTGCTGAGAGATCCTAAATGATAGGGAATTTTCTAGCATTTGCCTTAGGACCATCTATAAGCCATTCAGGTAGCCAATAACACTCAGTTTTAAGAAATTCTGACACTCGCGGCTGCTTTCAAAACTTTTAACCAACGGCGGTGTTGTGGCTTAATGTTGGCCTAATGTTGGCTTACTGTTGGCTTAAAGTTGACTCAAGCTCTAAAGTAGGCTTTGGCATCTAAATGTAGGCATTTCCATGTACGTGTCGTCGTGTGAATAATCGTTTACTATACAGCCTCTGTAGGCATTGTATTCTTCTGGCAATACATATTACATGGCAATTGATCTATAAATCAATGTTTGAGGAATGTACTATGCATGTCGGGTTTCGTCTTGTTATTGTTGCAATGAGTTTAGTTGACTGACTATCATGTAGCAGATTCTTAAATTTACGAATATCGTGAGTTTAATTGGTTACAGACATCTGGCGGTAGATATTTTCATTGAGAAACTATGATTGTGATTTGTGTTGTTTCACAGGCATTTCTCAAGTGTTTCTCACATTTCCTGAACCAATATTTTCCCCACAGCCTAGCCCTCCCTACAGTGCTAAAGCCCTAAATGTAGCAAGTCTAGATTTCCCCAGGTTCTAAATCTCTGGACTCCAATTTTATCCTTTTCAATTTAAATGGGTTTATATGTTACAATCAAAATTACGAAATACTCAATGCCATTTTAGAAAGTGGTCAAATGTAATGTATGTTATATTTGGGATTACACTTTCTTAGTAAAGTACAGATTCTTGTACTTTTTTTGGGTTCAGTCCCATTCGGGATTCGAACCCACACCCTCAGAGTCCCAAATATAGCATACGTTACATTTGACCACTTCCTAATATGGCATTGTGTATTTCATAGCTTTCGGTCGTGGGAGCTGTGCTAATTAGCACTTATCAGAGGGGTACACAAAGTCCGCAGTCTAGACTACCAGTTGTCCGACTTCCATTTTTGTGGAAGCCGCGGTGGCTGGGCGGTCTAGGCGTCTGACTTTGTGGGCTGGCGATTAGGTGCCTGACTCTGAGGGTGTGGGTTCTCTATTGATGGGACTCAACCCAAAAAAGTACTAGAATCTGTACTTTATAAGAAAGTGTAATCCCAAATATAACATACGTTAAATCAAAATTATGTATTCAGAGACTAAGCGTTAGTCTATGTCTCAGTCGTTGACAGATACAAAACCTTGCTTGGCAACGATTTAGGAATCTACAGAGAAATGTAGCTAGTTCTGTATAATGAAGACGTTGTTCTCTGTAGTTTTTTGGCTACTTTAAAATTGTGATTTGCTTTTGTTGTATGGAAGCAGGCGAAGGAAGCGAAGAGAAAAGACTGTCTGTAAGCTTACACCAGTTAATATATATTTATGATGATGATTATAATATGACATTAGTTTATTACAAGCTTAAGGCGATATTAGTTAAGCCATTGTGGTTTTAACTTTCTCGCGAGTTGATTCTAAGCAGTAAATATTTTCGTCCAGGGCCCCGTTCCTCAAAACGACCGTAGTGCTACGACAGTCGTAAGTCTATGTTAAAGGATGGGAGTTACGAACATCGTAGCGCTACGATCGCTTTGAGGAACAAGGCCCAGATTGTAATATAACTTTTGTTTATTGTAAGCTTAAGGCGATATTAATAGAAGTGATTGTGGTTTTAACTGGCTCGTGAGTTGATTACAGCAGTAAATATTTATCGTCCAAGTTGTTAAATGTCTTTGCTTTATAATCAGCAAATGACGTTATTGACAACAATGTGAGTCTCCTTAAATCGTCAGTTGATTGTAAATCGATTGATTGGCAGTAAATATTTGTGGCAGTGACTGAGATATGACTGACGTATATTGTACGTGTACGGCGATATGCGTGACTGTGATTGACGTATATTGTACGTGTACGGCGATATGCGTGACTGTGATTGACGTATATTGTACGTGTACGGCGATATGCGTGACTGTGATTGCACGTTCACCTGACTCGTTAGTTGCTTTATGTATACAACAGTAAATATTTCTGGCAATGGTTGAGATAAGATTTAAGGCGTACAGACATATTGATAAACCCGTGAAGATCAGGTTAGAATTGATCTTCAGCAACCCATGCTTGTAGTAAGAGGCGACTAGCGGGATCGGCTTGTCTGGCTCGCTGACTTGGTTGACACATGTCATTGTATCCCAATTGTGTACCTCGATGCTCATGCTGTTGATCACTGGTTTGTCTGGTCCAGACTCGATTATTTACAGACCGTCGCCATATAACTGGAATATTGCTGAGAGAGCAATAGACTGAGTATGGTTGTACGCCGCTTTTAGCAATATCCCAGCAACATCACCGGACTATTGCTGAGTGAGGCGTTAAACAACAGATAACCAAACAAACGATATTGATAACGAAGGGGACGAGTTTTAATGACTCGTTGGTTGATTGTAAACGTACGTCAGTGTATATTTACTGCAATGATTGTGGTATGATTGATTGTAAACGTACCGTACTATATCTGCAATAGTTGATTGTATACGTACCGTACTATACCTGTAATAGTTGATTGTATACGTACCGTACTATACCTGCAATAGTTGATTGTATACGTACCGTACTATACCTGTAATAGTTGATTGTATACGTACCGTACTATACCTGTAATAGTTGATTGTATACGTACCGTACTATACCTGTAATAGTTGATTGTATACGTACCGTACTATACCTGCAATAGTTGATTGTATACGTACCGTACTATATCTGTAATAGTTGATTGTATACGTACCGTACTATACCTGTAATAGTTGATTGTATACGTACCGTACTATACCTGTAATAGTTGATTGTATACGTACCGTACTATACCTGTAATAGTTGATTGTATACGTACCGTACTATACCTGCAATAGTTGATTGTATACGTACCGTACTATATCTGTAATAGTTGATTGTATACGTACCGTACTATATCTGTAATAGTTGATTGTATACGTACCGTACTATACCTGTAATAGTTGATTGTATACGTACCGTACTATACCTGCAATAGTTGATTGTATACGTACCGTACTATATCTGTAATAGTTGAGTTTATACGTACCGTACTATACCTGCAATAGTTGATTGTATACGTACCGTACTATACCTGCAATAGTTGATTGTATACGTACCGTACTATATCTGTAATAGTTGATTGTATACGTACCGTTCTATATCTGTAATAGTTGATTGTATACGTACCGTACTATATCTGTAATAGTTGATTGTATACGTACCGTACTATACCTGCAATAGTTGATTGTATACGTACCGTACTATACCTGCAATAGTTGATTGTATACGTACCGTACTATACCTGCAATAGTTGATTGTATACGTACCGTACTATATCTATTAGTTGATTGTATACGTACCGTACTATATCTGCAATAGTTGATTGTATACGTACCGTACTATATCTGCAATAGTTGATTGTATACGTACCGTACTATATCTGCAATAGTTGATTGTATACGTACCGTACTATACCTGCAATAGTTGATTGTATACGTACCGTACTATATCTGCAATAGTTGATCGTAAACGTACCGTACTATATCTGCAATAGTTGATTGTATACGTACCGTACTATATCTGCAATAGTTGATTGTATACGTACCGTACTATATCTGCAATAGTTGATTGTAAACGTACCGTACTATACCTGCAATAGTTGATTGTATACGTACCGTACTATTTCTGCAATAGTTGATCGTAAACGTACCGTACTATATTTGCAATAGTTGCTTGTATACGTACCGTACTATTTCTGCAATAGTTGAGATGAAGATAAGTAATCTGAAAGCCGGTGCTGTACCAGCATGGCCTTTCTAAGTGCTTCTCACCCCGGCCTACTGGCCAACTGTTAAGCAACAATATATTCCTTGATGACTTATTATGTCCAAATGAATTCACTTCAAATAGCTTGAGCGGATACTGGGCTGTAGCAAGTGCTCTCCTCAGCCGATCCATAGGTTCATGTAGTGATGTAATCAACATATCCACCGAATTTTTGGCAACCTGTCAATCAGTCCAAGATATAGAATTGCCTGGTTTTGCCGGCTTATTACTTGACCGTGTACAGATGTTCGGCTATACAGCATCAGTAGATATTACGTAACTGATTATTTGGTTATTACTGTTATCTGTGTTCGGGTTGGTGCTAGTGCGTAAACCTCTGTCAGAGATAGGGAGTCAGTGAGTATTGTTTTACGCCGCTTTTAGCAATATTCCAGCAATATCACGGCGGGGGACATCAGAAATGAGCTTCACACATTGTACCCATGTGGGGGATCGAACCCGGGTCTTCGGCGTGACGAGCGAATGCTTTAACCACTATTCTACCCCACCGCCCCCTCTGTCAGAGACAGGGCCGGGGTAGCCCAGTGGTTAGACCTTGTGCTGGTCGATTCTCTCATTTCAATGAACATTTCAATAGCTAAACATGGTGTAAAGTCATTCCAACTCAACAGAAGGATTATAGCTAAACATGGCGTAAAGTCATTCCAACTCAACAGAAGGATTATAGCTAACATGGCATACAGTCATTCGAACTCAACAGAAGGTTTATAGCTAAACATGGCGTAAAGTCATTCCAACTCAACAGAAGGATTATAGCTAAACATGGCGTAAAAGTCATTCCAACTCAACAGAAGGATTATATAGTCAAGGAGCTTATGGGATTCCGTGGAAGTTTTTGATGAAAGCAATTCATATATTATTTTGTGTTTATATGTTAAAGGAGTTTAAAAAATGTTTGGTTCCAATCTGAATATTGATGCGAAAGCTATTTTTAGCTCAAAATCCAAGATGGCCACCAAAATTTAACCGGGAACTGAAAAAGTTGCAAAACACGGGACAAAACAATGGTTTTAATATCAAATACCATGCATATTTGGTTACGGAATATATTTCCCATATGCTGTAAGTCACCAGATCTTTTAGTTTGATTTTGGTCTTAAATTTACATTTTAGAGTCAGTTTTAGCTCTTAAAGTTATAATGATGAATAAAAAACCTTTTCTTCACAAGGCATATATTTTGTATAGAACTAGTACAATATGAAAAGGAATATACTTTTACCCTTTTATCAACTATAGAAGAGGTCTTTACATGAAACTGTGACCCAGAAATATACTCTTCAAAAAAAAGAAACGCACAAGCCATTTTTAGAAGAATTTCTTGCATTAGTTTAAGAGCTATTATTTCATGTAATCCCAATGGTAAAAGGTGAAAATTCAAACGTTTATAGACAAAGCCTTTACTGTTGTGTTTCTGTTTGCTTGAGTCCACAAGATGGCGTCAAAGTCAGTTCTTTGTATGGCCACCATTGGCAGCAATTACTGCTCGGCACCGTCTCGGCACAGATTGGATAAGTTGACGAAGTAGCTATTATCATTGCAGGCGACTTCAATTTCCATTTTGACAACAAGGATAACCATGACACTAAACGAATAATTAATCTCCTTGAAGTCCACAACTGTGTACAACTTGTGTCCGAGGCAAGCCACAGAGGTGGACACACTCTGGACTGGATAGTTACCCGTGCTTCAGACGCGTGTGTCAGTTGTGTACCTGTATAGGATCTACAGCTTTCTGACCATTTCCATATCTTTATGAGCTTGGACCTCTCATTACCCAGTCCAAATGTGAAGATTACTCGCTGTAGGAACATGCGCTTCCTGGATATGGATACTTTTAAAGACAATTTGCTAAACTCAGACCTTATACTTGAGCCACCATCTGATGCTGAGTGTCTCGTTCTGCTATACAATAGAGTTCTATCTGAGCTGCTACATAAACAAACATGCACCAGTTAAGGATAGAGTCATACCAGTCACTAAAACATCTGCTTGGGACTTCACACCTGAAGTTCGACAAGCGAAAAAGACAAGAGGAAAGCAGAACGCAGATGGAAAACAATCTTTCCTGGAGATTCATCGCCAAATGTATATTTCAGCCAAAAATCACTCAACAACGGTCATCAGACAAATCAACATCTTAATTCTAAGATTGAAGCCAACGAGTCAAGTCCAAAGTTGCTGTTCAAACTTTAGTTCAGTATCTTGCGTAAACACTTTGAATCGACACTTCCGCTATCTGATGACAATGAAGTAATAGCACAGACATTTTCGGATTATTTCTACAAAAGATCCAAGAACATTCATGACAAGAATTCGTCTTCTGCGGCTGTAGATGAAGCTGATATTCCTCCAAAATGTTTGATGGCACGCCTCTTACTCATATTGATAGTTTCACTGACATTTACCAACATTAGTTATGATTATTAACTCTTCTACTTCATCTGGTTATGCCCCAAGTGTACTCAAGTCAGGTCTAGTTAGGCCACATCTGAAGAAATCAAGCCTTGATTAGGAGGATAAAAAAACTACAGGCCTGTTTCAAACTTAGCATTTATATCCAAATTCAGTGAATGTGCAGTCTCCAGTCGTCTCATGGGCCACCTTTTCTGGCATAACCTCTATGAGGTGTTCCTATCAGCCTGCAGAGCACACCACAGCACAGAGACGGCTCTGCTGAAGATCCCGAATGACCTACGATGTGGTATTGACACAGGACGAGTGGAACTGCTCACATTACTTGGCCTAAGCAGTGCCTTTGACACGATTGATCACTCAGTGACTCCTCAAAAGACTTGATACAGAACATGGATTCAGCTTTATCCTGGCTGGCATCTTATCTACAGGACAGAACTCAAACCGTTGTTGTTCGTGAGTCTGTGTCAACCGCATTTAGGCTTTGGAGTGCGGAGTCCCTCAAGGATCCGTGCTTGGTCCGATCCTCTTCACCCTCTACACTGTTCCACTTGGCTCTGTTGTAGCAAACCTTAATCTTGACCACGTCAGCTATAGAGCGTCTCTCTGTCAGACATCAGACTGTTGCCAGAAGATATTCATGGATGTCATCAAATGCCTTGAAATTAAATTAAGAGAAAACAGAGTCCATTCTTCTGGGACAGGCTGGAAAACACAAGTAGTGTGACATTACTAGTGTGTGTGTCTGTGGAGCAACCATTCCTCTTTCTTCCACTGTCAAGGATCTGGGTGTTGTCATCGATCAAGATCTAAGTATGACAGTACACGTCAAGTATGTTACTAAAACTTGCTACTCCCATCTCCACAATATCAGCAAGGCCAGGACGTTCTTACCAAAGATGCCTCAAATACTCTCTGCCTCAGCCTAGTCTACTGTAACAACCTTTTTGGCCGGATCTCTATCTTGTGTCACTGACCAACTCCAATACATACAGAATTTAGCTGCTCGCATTACCTCCAAGATCACCAGCAAAAAGCACATCACACCAACTGTTAAGGACCTTCATTGGCTGCCCGTGAAACAAAGAATCTCCTTCAAACTATTATGTCTCGAATACCAGTGCATGACTAACACGGCTCCAGTCTAACTCTCAGATCTTCTTAAGGCTTATGCACCATCTAGATCTGTCAGATCAGGAATCAACACCTTCTTGTTATCCCTAAAGTCAAACAAGCTAAATATGGACTCCGTGTCTTCTCCTATCCTGCTGATAACAAAATTCTCCCCACATTTATTTGGATACCTTTTGTTTCAAAGATTATAACCATTTTAGAAAGTTATTCGATCTGATGATTTGAAAATTATTTCAAGGGATTTAATTGAGAGAGTGTGAAGCAGAAAATAGTGTTTCCTCCCCATCATTTCATTATATTCTTATCTATTTTCAAAGAACTCTGCTTTTAGAAGAAAAACTTCAAGCGTAATAATAAGAAATTGATAAATCATAATCTGATATTGACATACTACATTTTGAAATAAGGACTGCTCCCTTACTGACAGTCTCACCAAACAAAAATAAACATCTCTATTTTGTTTCATACATAACTGTTCTTTACTAACTTGATTTACATTGAGTTGATGAAATGAAGCAATCATATACTTACAAAATGCACAAAATCTACATCTGATTAAATTCGTCTGCTAGCCGCCATCTTGAGAGTGGGAGTGTTCATTATATATGTTTTTTTAATTCAAAAAATATATTTTGGGGTTTTCTTTCAATAAAATATTTCATGAAATAGAGAAACACACTTGGATAAAGTTAATAACCTCAAACTTTAAATATTCAACTCTCCCAATATGACCTTCTGACCTTTTAGCAACTTTTTCCACAACCACTTTGTACAGTGCTCAAAAGTACTATTTGCACCATATTTCAGCTTGGAACCAAACTTTTTATTTAACTAGCATGTCTGATGAATACAAAAACACAATGTCTTGCTTTCATCACAAAACTTCCACGGGACTTGAATGCTGTACCCATCCTACCTGACTATATAGCTAAACATTGCGTAAAGTCATTCCAACTCAACAGAAGGATTATAGCTAAACATGGCGTAAAGTCATTCCAACTCAACAGAAGGTTTCAATAGCTAAACATGGCGTAAAGTCATTCCAACTCAACAGAAGGATTATAGCTACACATGGCGTAAAGTCATTCCAGCTCAACAAAAGGATTACAGTAAGAGTGACTTGACATGAGCGAGACGGCCTATTATACTTTACATAAACTGACGTTCAAAAGAAAGTACACACAGGGCTCTGGGGGCCGATGGTGTAGCCGGGCGGTTAAAGCTGAATACTCTGTGTCTGAAGTATATTTTCGAAAAACAACGTAAATATTTTGGACATTATTTTGATTGTGACTCATTAGTTACAGCCGTCGTGTACATATAACTTGTAACACTTTTACTTTGTTATTTGGAAAATATACCCAAACACCAGATGTATACTAAGTCTTTCTTTTGTACGTCAGGTTATATCACGCCATTTCAGCTTAATGTAGGAAGGGAGTCCGAAGTGATGAGGGTGTTCTTGCTTATCGCTTTGGTGACCACAGCTATGTTATTGATTGTCCAACATAATCAGGGATTCGAACTCGAACAAGCGCCTTAGACAACGGGACCATGAAGACCGCATTGTCTTCTGAAACAAACTGCAGGTTAATAGATTAACACTGTCGAATTCCTTTGTGTGATCTTTAGTTGATACCGTATCAGCGACCCGTGAAGATCCGGGTTAGAATTGATCTTCAGTCACCCATGCTTGTCGTAAGAGGCGACTAACGGAATCGGGTGGTGAGGCTCGCTGGCTTGGTTGACACATGTCATCGTATCCCAGTTGCGTAGATTGATGCTCATGCTGTTGATCACTGAATTGCCTGGTCCAGACTCGATTATTTACAGACCGCCGCCATATAGCTGGAATATTGCTGAGTGCGGCGTAAAACTAAACTCACTCACCATATCAGTCTTTGGAGTCATTTACAGGTGTGTTCAGAACTCTTTTGTAGAGTTGTCTAAAGTATTCTGTACCTCCCTGGAGACGTGAAAGGTAATAGTTGAATTTGATGAATTGATAAAAAGTTATTTCTGTTATCAAAATGTTTACAACTTTTTGAGATTAATGACGGTTTCGGCGCAGAAGATAATGAATAATTTATCCAAACCTGCCTGTGCAATGGTGCCCATTACTAGATTAATGACAAAAACAACATTAACCATTTATTGCTGGCATTACCAAGAGTTTTTTGGACTAATGTGGTACCGATTCATTTTCCGACCATTGTTAGGTGGTATTGTACTGCATTCCTATTTAATTCGGATTATTATTGAACAAATATATTAATGAAATCCATGTGCGAGTAACAAAATCAGGGAAAATCTTAGATTCCAACGAAATATTATAGCATCCTGGCCTGCCTAGGGTACGCAACTCTGTACAACGAAGGGCGCTGCCATTTACAATACGGTCACCACTCGTTCACTTCATCCTGTGAAATCACAGAATATTGAGAATACGAACATTTACAGAAGTCATAAACGATATGGGAACACTATCGGAATTGTTACTGTTATCCCACTCACGAATCATCGGAACTTCCTAATTCTCAGGCAATATTATTGGATTCCTTAGGGAACTTATGGAAGTATGGTTCCAAATTACCACTACTTTTACACAGCCTAGCAATAGTTAGAATCGAGGCGTTTCTTGCCTTGAAACCAAAGACCAGGCTAGCTATTCTCGAAACGTTCGTAGCCCTACGAACTTCTTAAGCCCATTCTTAACACATTGGCTACGATCAAAGATAAGAATTCTTAGGGCTACGAACGTTTCGAGAATAAGGGCCCTGGGTGCCTTTGTACAAAGCAATGTTAGTGCTTAGGTAACCGTAACTCCCATACCTTAATATAGACTTACGATAGTCTTAGCGCTAAGGTTGTTTTGTACCCAGAGGATCCTTGGGTCGACTAAGGGAGGTAACTATGCACATATGTTTTAAGTGGTTATGGCTGATGGTTGACTCTTGTCCCCCGCGATACTTTGATGCAAATCTTAAGTAACAATAAATAAATCACTGTATCGGTATATGTTCACATGTATAAATCTTTTAGTAATTCTGTCGATAATGCGCCCTAAATCGAGTTATGCGTCGACACCGGTATCAGATTGTGAGACCATGTATCGACACAGATATCAATTCAAGGAGGTCATGTATCGACACAGATATCAATTCAGGAGGTCATGTATCAATTCAGGAGGTCATGTATCGACACAGATATCAATTCAAGAGGTCATGTATCGACACAGATATCAATTCAGGAGGTCATGTATCGACACAGATATCAATTCAAGAGGTCATGTATCGACACAGATATCAATTCAAGAGGTCATGTATCGACACAGATATCAATTCAAGAGGTCATGTATCGACACAGATATCAATTCAGGAGGTCATGTATCGACACAGATATCAATTCAGGAGGTCATGTATCGACACAGATATCAATTCAAGAGGTCATGTATCGACACAGATATCAATTCAGGAGGTCATGTATCGACACAGATATCAATTCAGGAGGTCATGTATCGACACAGATATCAATTCAAGAGGTCATGTATCGACACAGATATCAATTCAGACATGTATCGACACAGATATCAATTCAGGAGGTCATGTATCGACACAGATATCAATTCAAGAGGTCATGTATCGACACAGATATCAATTCAGGGGGTCATGTATCGACACAGATATCAATTCAGGAGGTCATGTATCGACACAGATATCAATTCAAGAGGTCATGTATCGACACAGATATCAATTCAGGGGTCATGTATCGACACAGATATCAATTCAGGGATCATGTATCGACACAGATATCAATTCAAGAGGTCATGTATCGACACAGATATCAATTCAAGAGGTCATGTATCGACACAGATATCAATTCAGGAGGTCATGTATCGACACAGATATCAATTCAAGAGGTCATGTATCGACACAGATATCAATTCAGGGGGTCATGTATCGACACAGATATCAATTCAAGAGGTCATGTATCGACACAGATATCAATTCAGGGGGTCATGTATCGACACAGATATCAATTCAAGAGGTCATGTATCGACACAGATATCAATTCAAGAGGTCATGTATCGACACAGATATCAATTCAAGAGGTCATGTATCGACACAGATATCAATTCAGGAGGTCATGTATCGACACAGATATCAATTCAAGAGGTCATGTATCGACACAGATATCAATTCAAGAGGTCATGTATCGACACAGATATCAATTCAGGAGGTCATGTATCGACACAGATATCAATTCAAGAGGTCATGTATCGACACAGATATCAATTCAGGGGGTCATGTATCGACACAGATATCAATTCAGGAGGTCATGTATCGACACAGATATCAATTCAAGAGGTCATGTATCGACACAGATATCAATTCAAGAGGTCATGTATCGACACAGATATCACATTGTGATGCACATAGATGCCTTTAGATGCATGTATTGGCACAAAGCGAAGAAAACGAAACAGTAGTCTGCGCAATCAGTTTCTAAAATTCCATTTCCAAACGGAATTCAAAAACATTTGTCATGTCAGTTCTTAAGATTTGAATGTTTTTTTTAGATCTTATATATTTAAAGTCTCCCATACCTCTGTACAGAGTGGCTTGTTATGTTTACGCTTACATTGTCTTAAGTTATGTTTAGTTGATATCAGGTATATGCCATTCATGTACGTTTTTATCAAAATGACTGTAACGAGGTGAGACTATAGTAAGCAATATGTCTGTCTGTCTGTGTGTCAGAAGAGTAAGTCGATTAGGGCTGATCCATTATCACAATGGGGTAACCTCACATGTGTTTATAAGCCTTCTCTACTAAACTGTTATATCTGATAAATGGGCTATCATCGTCGGTTGTACGTCGGTTGTGTGTCGGTTGTATTTCGGTTGTGTGTCGGTTGTATGTCGGTTGTGTGTCTGTTGTATGTCGGTTGTGTGTCTGTTGTATGTCGGTTGTTTGTCTGTAGGTTGTATGTCGGTTGTGCGTCGGTTGTATGTCGGTTGTGCGTCGGTTGTATGTCGGTTGTGTGTCTGTTGTATGTCGGTTGTTTGTATGTAGGTTGTATGTCGGTTGTATGTCGGTTGTGTGTCGGTTGTATGTCGGTTGTGCGTCGGTTGTACGTCGGTTGTGTGTACTCACGGTTGAAGGAGGCACGGAATGGTAACATCCGTTGAGTAATAACTACGCAGTTGTACGAACAATCGTTCGCACAAACAGGTGTGCATGCTGGGCGTATATCGCCTTTAATGTTAGAATGAAACTTGTTTTATCTTAATCACAAAATGTGCATTCGGTTAGACGCTGCCCGTCACTCATTGGCTGACTGGGTGCATTTGTAAAGTTCTTACACATTAGGACAAGACAACAATGAAGTTGAAATAAGGAATATCTTCAGATGTCGACAGACATATGCGTTTGATCTATTCAATTTAGTCCATCTTTTGTTGTCAACTGCATAACTATCCTGAGATCAGGCAATTATGCGAGTGTTTTTGAATGTTATAGACTAGTTAACATATGACTCGGCAATATGTCATCCTCATGCCGATCTCTTTAAATAGCGGAGTCTGGGCCAAACAATCATGTGACACGTCATACATCAGTTAGAGCTACACGATTGGGAAACGTTGATATTCATGTGATAAGGTGATCAGACGTGGACCAGGCAAGCCAGTGATTAACAGTGTGAGTACCCAAAGTGTTAGGTAATGGCGCATTGCCAAGTTGCGTTTCAGATATACACTTGAGTTTCGGGGCTTATAGAATATTCATACTTGTCAGACATTTTGATCATAAAATACCCAGTGTTTCCTTCTGAATACACTCGATTGCTATGCCGATCGGTGTCCCCAGTACATATTAGTGTGTGTGTGTGTGTGTGTTGTGTGTGTGTGTGTGTTGCTTATAATTTTTTCAAATTGTGTGAGTATTGTCACTTATATATATGGGGATGCTTAATATCATCGTCAATATTGCATTATTGAGTCCGAATATTATGGACAATAGTGAATCAACTGACTGTGGACAATGGTGATTATATTTACTCCACATATCACCATCATTGTTGCATGTATTGCCTCCGAATAAACAGAATGTATTGACTTCGGATATCATGAAAAATGCCGCATTTAATGAACATGAGCATAGGGAATAATGTTGTACACATCGAATATGAATATCTGTAACAATGTTGTATACATTGAATATGAATATCTGTAACAATGTTGTATACATTGAACATGAATATCTGTAACAATGTTGTATACATTGAATATGAATATCTGTAACAATGTTGTATACATCGAATATGAATATCTGTAACAATGTTATATACATCGAATATGAATACATGTATCTGTAACAATGTTGTATACATTGAATATGAATATCTGTAACAATGTTGTATACATTGAACATGAATATCTGTAACAATGTTGTATACACTGAACATGAATATCTATAACAATGTTGTATACATCGAATATGAATATGTGTAACGATGTGATATACATTGAATATGAATATCTGTAACAATGTTGTATACACTGAACATGAATATCTGTAACAATGTTGTATACATTGAACATGAATATCTATAACAATGTTGTATACACTGAACATGAATATCTGTAACAATGTTGTATACACTGATCTATAACAATGTTGTATACACTGAACATTGAATGTTGTATGAATGATCAGAAATGAATATCAATGTGTATACATTGAATTGAATATGAATATCAGAAACGATCTTATATACATTGAATATGAATATCAGAAACAATGTTATATACATTGAATATGAATATCAGAAACAATGTTATATACATTGAATATGAATATCAGAAACGATGTTATATACATTGAATATGAATATCAGAAACGATGTTATATACATTGAATATGAATATCAGAAACGATGTTATATACATTGAATATGAATATCAGAAACGATGTTATATACATTGAATATGAATATCAGAAACGATGTTATATACATTGAATATGAATATCAGTTAAATGAATATCAGAAACGATGTTATATACATTGAATATGAATATCAGAAACGATGTTATATACATTGAATATGAATATCAGAAACAATGTTATATACATTGAATATGAATATCAGAAACGATGTTATATACATTGAATATGAATATCGGGAATAAGTTTACTATGAATATCAGGAAGAATTTTGCTTATATTTTCTCCAAGTAACATGATCAATGTGTTTTCACTTCGAAAATTAGGGACAATATATGCTATGAATATCAAGAACAATGTTTTTGTTTACCATCAGTATCAAAAACAAAATTAGATACATATATTCCAAATATCACGACCAATGTTGCATTCACTGGCTTTGAATACTGGAGCAATATTAGATGTCTTGTTTTATGTTTTATTTATTGACCATGAATATCATGAACAATTTTGCATTTATTGCCATGAATATCAGAAACAATGTTTTATTTGTTGACCATGAATATCAGGAACAATGTTTTATTTATTGACCATGAATACCAGAAACAATGTTTTATTTATTGACCATGAATATCAGAAACAATGTTTTATTTATTGACCATGAATACCAGAAACAATGTTTTATTTGTTGACCATGAATACCAGGAACAATGTTTTATTTATTGACCATGAATACCAGGAACAATGTTTTATTTATTGACCATGAATATCAAGAACAATTTTGCATTTATTAACCATGAATATCAGAAACAATGTTTCATTTATTGACCATGAATATCAGGAAGAATGTTTCATTTATTGACCATGAATATCAAGAAACAATGCTGCATTTATTGACCATGAATATCAGGAACAATGTTGCTTTTATTGGCCATGAATATCAAGAACAGTTTTGCATTTATCGACCATGAATATCAGGAACAATGTTTCATTTATTGACCATGAATATCAGGATCAATGTTTTTTTTAATGACCATGAATATCAACAACAATGTTACATTTATTGACAATGAATATCAATAACAATGTTTCATTTATTGACTATGAATATCAGGAACAATGCTCCATTTATTGACCATGAATATCAACAACAATGTTCCATTTATTGACCATGAATACCGGGAACAGCTGACCATGCATGAGAGGTGAAAGTCTGCAAATATTACTTTTGACTATTAACATTACAAAATGGAATGTCTTGACTACAAATGTCAGAGACAAAGTTGAATGTATAAACTCGGAATATCAAGAACTAAGACGTATTTATTGACCGCGAATAATAGGAACGATGAATGTTGCATATACTGACAATGAATATCAAGGATCATGTTGTTTTAATTCACTCCTAATTTCCTGAGCAATATGACAATCTAGTACATATCCATCAAGTAATTCAGAAACAATATATCATATGTTAACTTCGAATATTGTAAACAATGTTGCTTAGACTGACTTCAGATGCCATGTATGTTCAGGGACATTTCCACATTATTATATTGCCGATTGCCATAGTAGCCCCCAAATGAGCAACAAATAATGCCCAAACAGTGCTCACCCAACCATAAATCAACAGGGCAATATGGCTGAAGCATCATAAGTGTCATATCCGCTCTGCGGTTTTCCCCATTTTGCACATGAACATTTGGGAAGCCACATTATTGACTCTCCGTGACATCAGCCTTTCTGATATTACACCAAAGATTATAGTTTTAGAGGTTTTGCCGATGCCAAGCTATCGCCACGACTCTTCAGAGACCTTCAGTCATATCCCGTAACAGGCCATGACCCGTCGGTGTGAAACGCCTGCACGAAATACCCTGTGGTGCTGTAGTTATAGCATGCTGAAAGCCCCGTGGAATTCACATGATGATTCCGTTTCTGTTTGTCGGTATGAACGCGTATAAACCTGATTATCAGGTCTTCCTTAGTCGAGTACGTAATACCGTTACTTCATGGTGTTCGAGGGTGTTATAATCGTCCGCATGGCATGGTAATGGCAGGGTTGGGCGCAGGAAGGCGCGGGGGATTTGTTTCAGCATCTGACATGTTAAACTACCATATTTCGTCTATCTAAGGTACTCATTGACCGGTATTTCAAAAAACGTCATGACTGTGGTTTTGGGCAATGAAGACACATGGTCTAGACACTGTCTACTCAGTTGTTTGTTTTGCGAGATACAATTGGTCACATTGCTCTGTTGATGACGTGATCAGAAAAGGAAATGCTGGAAAGTTTTTTGACCACGTGTTAGTTTAGGTCTTCCTGGGAGTCGATGACTGTCTTTAAGAGCCCGAACACTTGTGTAACTCCTTTGAGTTGACGTCTGGCATTTTTACGAGATCGGCTCTTTAGGTGTCCTGAGTCTGTATCTGAAACCAGAAGTCAGGATATGGGACTTTAGTTGAGAACCTTTACTGCATTCAAAAATAGTGGGCACGGGAGGCTCAGCACTGTTTACGTTGCAGAGTTGCCTCCCTTCAGCCTCCAAGGAAAATGTGATCATGGGTTCGAATCCCTGTTCCTGCATCATACATGCGTTAGTGACATTAAAGGGTTGGTGGGATAGCCTGGTGGTTAAAGCGTTCGCTCGTCACTCCGAAGACTCGGGTTCGATTCTTCATATGGGTATACTGTGTGAAGCCCATATCTGGTGTCCCTCAACGTGATATTGCTGGAATATTGCAATAAGCGGCGTACTCTCACACACACACGTGAGTTTAACGAAACGATAACCATCTGACATCTGGCTGCCCCTTCAATGAAGCTTATGCACCGTGATATACCTTAAAGAATTCTGAAAACGGCGTTAAACCAGGCTACCTCTCTCATTCAAATTTAATAGGGTGTCCATCGTTAGCTGGAGCTGACCGGGGCCTTATTAGAAGAAATACGGTGGCTTTGACTGGTCATCAAAACATCACTACACCTTGATGTCTTAACATGTGTCCTTTTCACTCACGCGTTGAGACTATTCATGACTTTGAGTTGGTAATGATAGCGAACTTAGCTACCTTGGATCAAAAGATTCGGGGAATTGTTTCTCTATTTCTCGATTTAGAATTTCCAGTGGTCCTTAGTTACGTAGTGGTCAATACCTGACGGATGGAGGGGATCGTACGGTCAACGACCTTATTTCTGGTGGGAACAAAATGGCATGATTTGAATCGGAGCTGCAGCTGAGTTGTTTCATACGTCTGTGGCCACATTGTGTTGATTGTGTTGATTGTTTTTATTGTGTTAAACATGTTATTTGTACCGATTGTGCTTGTTGTGGAGTTGTCGGTTTTGATGGTTGTAATGACTGTTCTGGGTGTGTGCTTTGTGCTCTGGTTGGTGATGTTGGAAAATGTCGATAGTGATGATTGTGTTGATGATTGTTGTTTTGGTTGTGCTGATTGTGTTGATTGTGTTGACATGTTTGTTTTGATTGCACTGCAGGTGCTGGTAGTATTGAATGAGTGAGTGAGTTTAGTTTTACGCCGCTTATAGCAATATTCCTGCAACATCACGGTGGGGGACACTAGAAATGGGCTTCACACAATGTACCCATGTGGTGAATCGAACCCGGGTCTTCGGCGTGACGAGTGAACGCTTTAACCACTAGGCTACCCCGCCGCCCCTTGCGTTGAACGTGTTGAATGTTTTGGTTGTGTTGATAATGTTTGATAATGGCGATTGTGTTAATTGTGTTGATTTTGGTGAATGTGTGATGATTGAGTTGGTTGTGCCGGTTGTGGTGATGGTGTTATTTGTCTTGAGTGTGCTGTTTGTGGTGATCGTGATTGTGTTGGTTGTGTCGGTCATGTTGGTTGTGTTGATCGTGATTGTGTGGTTGTGTCGGTCATGTTGATTGTGTTGATCGTGATGAGGGTGTTGATTATGTAGGCCGTGTTACTTGAGTAAATCTGTTGTGGAAATTTGGCGACATCGCAGATTCATTTTAATCTTGAAACACAACCATTGCACCATATGGACCACTATAACTAATCTTGTACGAGCGGTTTATCTTTTTACCCACGTGTTCCTTGAAAGAACTTCGGAAATTGCATAAGGTTGTTTTTCTTCGTGGGACGACTCGGTCTATGCAAGTATAATAACGTCACGGTCTTCTGGCTCTATTTGTCTTCAAACATTTATCAGTTCTGTCTGACAATTTCAAATGATTATTGGATCGACTGTTACAACACGCGATGTTGATGTAGTCGCCAGGCACACGGCCTCTTTAGGGGGATAACGTTACCGAGGCGTGGGACGCTGGAGCTGCTCAGGGCTCCCCTCGCTCTGGGAGGCAAGCCGGTCTCATTAATATCGTTCCGCAATATAGATGAGAGAGAGTGAGTGGGGAATCAGAGATGCGTCGTTGAAGGTTTGGATAAGTGGGCGAGTTGGAGAGAGAGTGAGTGGGAATGAGAGATGCGTCGTTGAATGTTTGGATAAGTGGGCGAGTTGGAGAGAGAGTGAGTGGAATGAGAGATGCGTCGTTGAATGTTTGGATAAGTGGGCGAGTTGGAGAGAGAGTGAGTGGGGAATGAGAGATGCGTCGTTGAATGTTTGGATAAGCGGGCGAGTTGGAGAGAGAGTGAGTGGGGAATGAGAGATGCGTCGTTGAATGTTTGGATAAGCGGGCGAGTTGGAGAGAGAGAGTGAGAGATGGGAATGTTTGGATAAGTGAGAGTGAGTGGGGATGCGTCGTTGAATGTTTGGATAAGTGGGCGAGTTGGAGAGAGAGAGTGAAGAGAGCTGGGTCGTTGAGAGGATAAGTGGGAAGTTGAGAGATGCGTCGTTGAATGTTTGGATAAGTGGGCGAGTTGAAGAGAGAGTGAGTGGGGAATGAGAGCTGGGTCGTTGAATGTTTGGATAAGTGGGCGAGTTGGAGAGAGAGTGAGTGGGGAATGAGAGCTGGGTCGTTGAATGTTTGGATAAGTGGGCGAGTTGGAGAGAGAGTGAGTGGGGGATGTGAGATGCGTCGTTAAATGTTTGGATAAGTGGGCGAGTTGGTGAGAGAGTGAGTGGGAAATGAGAGCTGGGTCGTTGAATGTTTGGATAAGTGGGCGAGTTGGAGAGAGAGAGTGAGTGGGGAATGATGGATGGGTCGTTGAAGGTTTGGATAAGTGGGCGAGTTGGTGAGAGAGTGAGTGGGGAATGAGAGCTGGGTCGTTATATGTTTGGATAAGTGGGCGAGTTGGTGAGAGAGTGAGTGGGGAATGAGAGCTGGGTCGTTATATGTTTGGATAAGTGGGCGAGTTGGTGAGAGAGTGAGTGGGGAATGAGAGATGTGTCGTTCAATGTTTGGATCAGTGGGCGAGTTGGAGAGAGAGAGAGTGGAATGAGGATGGGTCGTTGAATGTTTGGATAAGTGGGCGAGTTGGTGAGAGAGTGAGTGGGGAATGAGAGATGGGTCGTTGAATGTTTGGATAAGTGGGCGAGTTGGTGAGAGAGAGTGAAATGAGAGATGCGTCGTTGAATGTTTGGATAAGTGGGCGAGTTGGAGAGAGTGAGTGGGGAAATGAGAGATGCGTCGTTGAATGTTTGGATAAGTGGGCGAGTTGGAGAGAGGAGTGAGTGAATGAGAGAGCGTCGTTGAAGGTTTGGATAAGTGGGCGAGTTGGAGAGAGAGTGAGTGGAGTGGGGAATGAGAGATGCGTCGTTGAATGTTTGGATAAGTGGGCGAGTTGGAGAGAGAGTGAGTGAGGAATGAGAGATGCGTCGTTCAATGTTTGGATAAGTGGGCGAGTTGGAGAGAGAGTGAGTGGGGAATGAGAGCTGGGTCGTTGAATGTTTGGATAAGATGAGTGGGCGAGTTGGAGAGAGTGAGTGGGGAATGAGAGATGGGTCGTTGAATGTTTGGATAAGTGGGCGAGTTGGAGAGAGAGTGAGTGGGGAATGAGATGCGTCGTTAAATGTTTGGATAAGTGGGCGAGTTGGTGAGAGAGAGTGAGTGGAAATGAGAGATGGATAAGGTCGTTGAAATGTTTGGATAAGTGGGCGAGTTGGAGAGAGAGTGAGTGGGGAATGATGGATGGGTCGTTGAAGGTTTGGATAAGTGGGCGAGTTGGTGAGAGAGTGAGTGGGGAATGAGAGCTGGGTCGTTATATGTTTGGATAAGTGGGCGAGTTGGTGAGAGAGTGAGTGGGGAATGAGAGCTGGGTCGTTGAATGTTTGGATAAGTGGGCGAGTTGGAGAGAGTGAGTGGGGAATGATGGATGGGTCGTTGAAGGTTTGGATAAGTGGGCGAGTTGGTGAGAGAGTGAGTGGGGAATGAGAGCTGGGTCGTTATATGTTTGGATAAGTGGGCGAGTTGGTGAGAGAGTGAGTGAGGGAATGAGTTATATGTTTGGATAAGGGGAGTTGGTGAGAGAGTGAGTGGGGAATGAGAGAGCGTGTCGTTCAATGTTTGGATCAGTGGGCGAGTTGGAGAGAGAGTGAGTGGGGAATGATGGATGGGTCGTTGAAGGTTTGGATAAGTGGGCGAGTTGGTGAGAGAGTGAGTGGGGAATGAGAGCTGGGTCGTTATATGTTTGGATAAGTGGGCGAGTTGGTGAGAGAGTGAGTGGGGAATGAGAGATGTGTCGTTCAATGTTTGGATAAGTGGGCGAGTTGGAGAGAGAGTGAGTGGGAATGAGAGATGCGTCGTTGAATGTTTGGATAAGTGGGCGAGTTGGAGCGAGAGAGTGAGTGAGGAATGGCAGCTGGGTCGTTGAAGGTTTAGATAAGTGGGCGAGTTGGAGCGAGAGAGTGAGTGGGGAATGAGAGATGCGTCGTTGAAGGTTTGGATAAGTGGGCGAGTTGGAGAGAGAAAGAGAGTGAGTGAGGAATGAAAGATGCGTCGTTCAATGTTTGGGTAAGTGGGCGAGTTGGTAAGAGAGTGAGTGGGGAATGAGAGCTGGGTCGTTGAATGTTTGGATAAGTGGTCGAGTTGGAGAGAGAGTGAGTGGGGGATGAGAGCTGGGTCGTTGAATGTTTGGATAAGTGGGCGAGTTGGAGAGAGAGTGAGTGGGGAATGAGAGATGCGTCGTTGAATGTTTGGATAAGTGGGCGAGTTGGTGAGAGAGAGTGAGTGGGGAATGAGAGCTGGGTCGTTGAATGTTTGGATAAGTGGGCGAGTTTGAGTGAGAATGTATATATATTTAAAAGCAAGCTAACGTCATTCACGTTACAATTTATGATACAGGTCAACTTCATCCGTTTTCAGCAGATAGTCATGAGTTAATCGGCGAGTGGATGAATGAGTGAATTGGCGAGTAAATGGTTGATAACCTAGTGAATGAATGTTTGAATGGATTGACGGGAGGGCGTTTAGAGTGAGTGAGGGTGAGAAGTGGTTAGTAAGTGAGTGAGTGAATTAGTTTAAGGAGAATGAACAAATCGCACTGCGCTTAACTAGAGCGTTGGCAAAGTGGTTGAATACAAAGTCATTTGCTGGATGAGTAAGTTGATGCATTAGTGAGGGTGAAGTCAAACTGTGTGGCAAATTGGGATCAAACAACGATTTTAGCAAGTTTAGATTACCGGCATTTTTTACAAAACGTGTTGTCTTCAGAATCGAACCTAGGTCTACTAACCCACTTAATATCACTATGGTGTTATCATGCAAAACATACAGCTACTAAAACGACAGTATAGCCTTAATTTTATTGTCATTAAATTGATATACTGAGAGAAACAAATAAGGGAACACCACTTCATGGCAGTGTTCTTTTATTTATTCTCAGACTTCCTCCCACAGCGATATTCATAGCTCGTGATGAAAAACAGGAAAATATTAAAGGAACGCTTAAATTTTCCTGTGTTCCTTTATTTGTTTCTCTCAGTATATTATTCTTCAAAATCATACGTGACAGGGTAAAGGTAACTTTGAGGTAGTGCTTTCGATTCCCGATAAACACTACAATATGAACATCCTTGTGTCAGTAGCCTTTTATCTTTACCAACCACCCGTTACGTTGCCCACCCTTGTGAATCGGAAACATGGGTCATTAAATAGAATACGTCGGTTTTAACTTTATGAAATCATTCAAACTGTTTGAAAAGCCGCCGTCACGCCTCTTCGTATTCACAAATAATTCAAATATCATGTTCTCTTTGATTTCGATGCTAAATGTTTATTCGCAAATTGTATCTGAATTAATACTTAAAGTCTGAAAAGATAATGACTGGAGCGTGCAAATCGATATCGGGCACAAAAGGGGCGACGGTCTGCCATGGCTGGTTCCGTCGCCAGCCGCAGTTGATGCATTAATAACATGTTATATGGCATATGCCTGTTGTGAGTTACACGTTGTGGTCATGGATTGTCTATTTGTGATTAAATTAGAACTTAATCGTCTGTAAATAACTGGTCTCGATTATCTGCCGAAACAAATCGGCGTAAAATGCAAAATTAGTGATGGAACATGTGTGCATAGGTCACTGAAAATCAAATCATTAACGCGCCATTACATTATGAAATAGTTGTGTCACGGCACGTGGAACGCGATTCTCGCACTGTACAGCATAGGGAGTCGAACCTGGACCTTTAGTGTGGCGGGCGAAGGCTTTCACCACTTGACTACCCTACCTGTATTAGCAAGGACAGAGCGATTTTGTATCGCCACAATCCTTTGTTTGTAAACCGCCTCCGTTGTGTAGTGGTTAGAGCGTCCGCCCGGAGAGCGGAAGGTCGCGGGTTCGATCCCCGACCGCGTCATACCAAAAGACGTTAAAATATGGTACTTGTTGGTCCCTGCCTGGCGCTCGGGATTAATGGGTACAACAAGGACTGGTCGGCTCGGAGTCAGTATAATGTGTCTGAGTGGGGTATTCATGCTTCACTGCGGCATGGTATCTCAGTGGGCTAGCACTATAAAGCCAGCTTCAGTCTGGGCTAGTACAAACAGCCGCACATACACATACACACGCATGCACATCGTCATATGAGCGAAATATTCTCAAGCACGACGTTACACCCAATTTCACCTCACCTCACCTTTGTTTTTAGTGGTACTGGCACCCGAAGCGTCGGAATACCTGGTGTCGGGTTTCCTTTGTGCGTTGGAAGGATGGATGGGTAGGTAGGTAGGTGGGTAGATGGGTAGGCAGGTAGGCAAGTAGGTAGGTAGGCAGGTAGGTAGGTGGGTAGATGGGTAGGTAGGTGGGTGGATGGGTGGGTGGGTGGCTGGGTAGGTAGGTAGGTAGGTAGGCAGTCAGGTAGGTAGGTAGGTAGGCAGGCAGGTAGAAGACATCCTTGGCAGGTAGATAGGTAATTAGGGTGGGATGTAGGGAGGGAAGGGGGAGTAGGTAGGCATGTAGGTAGAAGGGTGAGTGAGTTTAGTTTTACACCGCACTCAGCAAACTTTCACCTATATGGCGGTGATCTGTAAATAATCAAGTCTAGACCAGACAGTCCAGTGATCAACAGCATTAGCCTTGATCTACGTATTTGAGATACGATGACATGTGTCAACCAAGTCAGCGAGACTGACCACCCGATCCGCTTAGTCGACTCTTACTACAAGCATGCGTTGCTGAAGACCAATTCTAACCTGAATCTACACGAGTCAGGAGGGTTGGTAGGTACATGTAGGTAGGTAGGTAGGTAGGAAGGTTGGTAGTTGGGTAGATGGGTAGTTCGTTAGGTAGGTAAGTGGCTAGGTAGCGTAGCGTAGACAGTGTAACATCGACTACCATATTTTGATTCTTGATGTTTCGACCTTTCCACAAATACGCTAAGTAAGACATTTGGTAACCTCCCACGGCGTATATAAACCATTTTATTAATAAATTTGGTTCCATAACACATTCTTTATGTGTGCTGCAGGCAGGAACTGCTTTGCTTATTTTGTGGCAGGAATGGGTTTACAAGTGACAGATGTGCTTGAAACGAGGTTCACTGGTTGTTTACAGAACTTTTTAGCACCATGTCTTACTCACATTGACGGCTTTAACACCTGACATCTACATACAACAAAAAGCGCGCTTATTCTTAGCGCACCTTTGTTTACTTACGGTCTATATACGTGACATTGGGGATGTGCAAGAAGAATAAACTTTTTATAATATTGTATATCTAGGTGTAAATTCGAACCGAGTCCTAGCGAGTGAATTAATATGACATAGATCATGTGTAATAAAATTGAAATTTAGACAGAGTAAAGAAGCAAAACCGCCTCATCCGTTTCATAGTTAAAACCATGCATAAAGAATCTGAATGACAAACACTATCTTTAAGGTTGTATAACAAGAAGGTTTGTTTCAACTTTCCCTCGGCGAAGGTTCCATTCATGTAGAGCCATTTCCCAGCAGCACCTGTCTTTGGTTTCTACATTTCACGACTTTTTAGGAATGGTCTTTACGCGAAGATTCCAAAGATGTTTTATTGGAGTTAAAACATTCAAGGCCAAAGTAAAACTTGTAAAAAATCAAATATTCAGAGGACAATTTCCAGTTATCGTGGACCAAAGTGATGAAATTCCTTGTCATCTTTTGTTTTTTAAAGTCAACACTTGCCGTGCCTTTGCGTGTGTTTGTGTTTGCTGCCATTAAAGGGGTAGGATTTGCTCAGGTTATCGTGAAGACCTGGTTTCAAAACTGATTCATAAACGCATGGTTGTACATGTGATATAGTCGGAAACTGGATTTCTTTGATTTTGGAAAGGCTTTTATCGCTTTTATTAAGTGAATCCAACATACCATGCACGTTTCGTGGAACTACGGACCATTTGAACATATTTCGTAAGTTTCCATCCCTTTCTCAGTTAAGTATAGATTCTAATACATTTTTGTGTGTAATTGGAAATAGTGAGCATTGGAGCTGTATTTGTGATTCTTTCCCCTTGGGGTAGTCTGTCATACAGACCCTGAAACAAACATATTCAAGAAGGCCCATGCAAGTCTAGAATATGCGGCAAGTCTGTATTACCACAGTTTCAGTTCCTAAATCATGATAAAATATAATGAAAAGAAACCCAGCGACTTTCTTCATTTTCAGAGAACATGGTAATCTAGACTTGCCACCTACTCTAGACATGCATGGTTATCTTGGATATGTTTGTTTCAGGGTCTGAAAATGAAGACAGGCTCTGGGCTTTTTCATTATATTTTATCATTATAATTTAAGAAACTGTTTTTTTCTGTAAAAGATGTTCATTTCAGAGACTAGATGTTAGTCTACCGTTGAGGATGACTATTCCTCCGTCTTCATTAAGCTCATGTATTCAGTTCAAGTAGGATGGGGGCGGTGGGGTAGCCTTGTGGTTAAAGCGTTCGCTCGTCACGCCTACGACCCGGGTTCGATTCCCCACATGGGTACAATGTGTGAAGCCCATTTCTGGTGTCCCCCGCCATGACATTGCTAGAATATTGCTTAAAAACGGCGTAAAACCATACTCAGTCAGTCAGTCAGTCGCTCGTCACGCCTACGACGCGGTTTCGATTCCCCACATGGGTACAATATGTGCATTTCTGGTGTCCCCTAACGTGATATTGCTGGCATGTTGCTAAAAGCGGCGTAAAACCCTACTCACTCACTCACTCAATAAGGATGGTGGTCACTCTTGTTCGTAAGTGTTCGCTCGTTTCGCCACAAAAACCTAATTCCAACATTAATACAATGCTTCAAGCCTATTTGTGATTTACTGGACCTAAAAACGGCATAAACTACAATTCATTCATTAGTGTGATGCTAGTTATGAACATGTTTACCCTACCCTGTACACACTTTAATATCTACCCAATATGTGCAGTTCATTAAAACTTCAGTAAAACCTCGTTAATCCGAACGGTTCCATTTCCAGGAAGACCGTATTAAACAGGTTACAGCAAAGGCCCGTTAACGTTACGGACGTTCTTGGAAGTAATTGTCCAAGGGTTACGGGTAACGAGATCCGGAGATTTTGATTCACATCCTGGATGTAAGGCCCATTAAGCCTGTCCTCCATACACAATACATACAGCAGAGGTAATATCCCCGTAAACCCTGAGCATTACGTCGTGCAATAATTTCCATATGTTACTTTATATAAAGCCTATCATATCCCATAAGCCTGTTATACAGCAGCGCATCGCTGTCCAGCTATAAAACCAGTCTTGATATTAAACCCTTTACCTCATAATAGAGTCTATATACCGCATGTAAGTTTGTATAGGCTTAATATGAAACCTATGTGATGTAAAAGTATATGAGAATCCCAGTCACATAAGCAGGACATTGTTCATCGTTGTATATAATCGTATCTCGTACTCAATAGAACCAAATGTGGTTCAGGGAAAAGGCGACGGGAGTTAATGTTCCTGGTTTTAACGAGAGTATTCGCCCGACTTTATCGCTTAGTGGATATAAATGGCTCCATGACTGTCCACTCATTACTTTTAATACTGAATCAGTTCGAAGGGAAATTGTGTTTTTATACGGAAATTATTAACTTGGCATCTGATAGCAATCAATCAATCATATCTAATGCTGTTTGTATACCTTGGTACTTGTTGCTCTTAACACATAGAAATGAATGAATCCAGCATCAAGATGTCAACGTGCAAACTGAGCGCTGTAAGAACGGCATAGATTGAGTGATGTATGCTGACGATCAAAAGAAAGTAACACCCTTGTCTTACGGTGGGGCGGCGGGGTAGCCTAATGGTAAAAGCGTCTGCTCGACATGCTGAAGACCCGGGTTCGATTCCCCACATGGGTGCAATGTGTGAAGCCCATTTCTGGTGTCCCCCGCCGTGATATTGCTGGAATATTGCTAAAAGCGGCGTAAAACCATACTAACTCACTCACTCACTCACTCTTACGGTGCTCACCTGAAATAGACAAGGAATAGGTATTCGATGAAACATTTGATCATAGTTGTGTTTCGGATTCTATGTTTTTATCGTTTCGCCAACCGTTTCCGCCGAGTGACGTTTTGATAATGTTTGTCATCTTTTGGTCGAATCCAGTATTCAAAGATAAACTTATTGCGGTATATTTTGATACGTCAGTGGTGATATTTTGAGGAGTATTATGAAGGTAAAACATCCAAGTGTTTGTACGTTAGGTTATCTGATGATCATTTTTATGGATTTTGATGGATTTTGCAGTAAGTATTAATCTCTAACAGGAAATTGTGAAAGTATATCCTGTTAGACAGGATGTACTGTGTTAGACTACGTGATTTACGAAGTTCGCAAACACATGTTGAAAAGTCATTTTGGTTAAAACTCGTTAATATTTAATTTTATTTTCCTATGACATATGTTTCATGAGATATTCATGTACATCGGTATCATTTGATGACTAAAAGGTACGAGACTACCGTAGGATGTTTGCTTTCCTTTGGAACGTTAGCGAAGGGGCAATTTTCAACGCTGCTTACACTTGCACGTACATCACTGATGCCAGCTAGGCGTCTCAGGAAAACCCGGGATGCAGGTCTTAGGCGTTCGCCGTTTGTGAACAGTCCCAACAAGCCAAGAAATGTAATCAGAGTGAGTTAGTTAGTATATACCGGTACAGTATCTCGCGATACGATTATCGCGATATGGTTCAGATTCTGCAATATATTGAGTCATCCAGAGTTAGCTCCCTTGAATTATCTGCCCTTGATTTCAATAGCAAAAATATGTGCTCATAAAGTGCCGAATATACTTTTATTTCTGTTGGATTCATGTAACGTTTTACAAGTGGAAGTATCATTATAATATTCTACCAAATGCTTTTAAAATTACGTTTTGTGGGTTTGAATGGTTTCATTTGAAGGATTTAAGTAGCCTCAAATGGACCAATTATTTATTTAGACTTCATAGTAGAGCCTCTGGCTCTGAGTGACCATTTCACAATTCACAGTATTTTGTTTGTTTTGGTTGTTTCATAATTGACATATAATATCAATTTATCATAAAGGTTTAAGTCTTATAAATTTTGTAGTACTGTAATATACCATTCTTGTCAAGGATGTTAGTTATTGGACGTCACATGCGATATTAAGCTCACGTAGCTCACCAAACATTTGAATATTTGCTACTACCACCAAGATCTGCACCATGTTTATGTTTCATTTTGCAATAGTTCATCTTAACACATGTTATTTTGGGGAGTTGAATCTGAATGAATCACTGACATCTAGAAACAATAATTGCCTACTGCATTCTGTTGAAGCAAACAACACTGACCATGAAAATCATGTTATAATATTACCTTTATCATTATGTTCGCAAAACTTTGTTGCAATACTTCAATCCAACATTCCACGTTAAGGCTCTATATAATTGTATTTATCTGTAAATGACTAGCATACAGCCATACACAATGGGGACGGGGAGCCTGAAAGTATGGTGTAACAGCAACTGGGAAGATGATGTCGCCCACAGAGCTTTTATTAAATTGTAATGTACGCACTTGGCCAGAAACCTTCCAGTCAATATATCACAATATGTATTGCGATATCTCTTAGATTATTGCAATATATCGCAATATGAAAATCAGGACAATATCCAGCCCTAGTATAGACGACTGTGTCGGCATGGCTCAATGCCATCTCACGTTTATAAACTACTCATAACTGAACAAGCGTACAAATAAATGTACATAATTAAACGGAGGATCATAAAATGGAGTAGCATGTGTTCCTTACACATTCTGAAACAATGAAAGTACGAATTGCAGATAAAATATCTGCTGTGTATTCTGTTAGAGACCATGTGCTAATATATGGTCTTTGATTCTATCAATGAACGTGTTAATAACAGGTTCTAAACTTTCTGTCAATAAATGCGTTCGCAACACGTTTTTCCTATCTATGCATGTTTTATATACGTTGTAAAGCTGATATCAATGAATGAGGATTTGAGTTTGAACAAGTCTTAAATGTGACAGGAAAGCCCAAAATGAAACACTATAGTCTCAGAATTCTATTCAACATAGGATAAAGTTGTTTAACAAACGATCATAGATTCAAATCGCTATTATTGGTCTGTATTACAAGGGGGTAAGCGCAGTAGCTGGAACAGTGAACCAAATGCACGTGCGGTACGTGAAGAGCGTTAACTTAGACCAACCCTACTTGTTCTCGGTGTTTTATCTAATGTGCATACCCCTTTGTAATACAAACCAATAGTAGCGATTTGAAACTATGATGGTTTGTTAAACAACGTTTATCCTAAGTTGAATAAAATTCTGAAATTTAAATGTTCAATTGGCAAGGTAAATTAATGAGGATTCGCAATCTTAATTTCACTTTAATCGAGTTACTTTTTGTTTAAAGTGAAATTCATCGGTATGTTTTCACTGAAAACAGACTATAACCTGTGACCACATGTATCGATCTCACAAACCTAGAAATTGCAATGGAGTCGAAAGTGTGTTTTTGATTGTAAGTGCAATTATGTATTATTTAGTTCTTCGTTCTGCCATAATGGAAATTGTATTCCATTAACCTGAATCTCTCTGCTGCAAACAAGATCAGCTGTAGTCTTAATCTCCACATTCTTCTTTTCAAAACGGAATAATAATGATTCTGGTAATGATGGGGTTTTTAAATGATAAAATATTTATGCTACAGTATTATTTAGCTCGCCATATCTGACGAAGATGGGTGCAGGAGCATAGTGAACTATAAGTCACTCTGATAAACCAGATGTGAAATAGTCATTTGTTTTCCCGCAGGATGTTTCTCTACTTGGAAATCTGCTCGAATGAAGAAAAGGAAAAATCCAATTTTTAGTCGAGCAAAATTCCAATTCTAAGGTTCCAGCTCCAGTTCAAGTTCAGAGAGCAGCCACGTCAAACTCGCAGTTGTGTGAATACAACTACCAGCTTCTTGTAGTTGCTTTAGTTTAAGGGACAAAGGCTTTGCCCTGGACATGAGACTTAAGGATGTGATTATCGGCACGACCCAAGGGGATAATCGATTAAAGCTATAATTGTCATAATACTAAGTACAGAATAGTTGCATGGACAATAGTACAATTGGTCGGTGTTACGCATGAACTATAGCATGTGAAATATTCTAGATTTCTTTAACGATGTGTAATTCAACCCTGTAAAAAATCAAAGAAGTAAAAACAGTCTGACTCATAAAATAAACATACACGTGTATGCGATAGCACCACTTTCCCAGAATAACATAATGTAGAAATCTTGGTGGTCAATAAAAGATAAGGAAATTTTCTTTTGCTGTCTGACTTGTGAAAACAGATACTTTCAGTCTTCTACATAACGCGAAGCAAATTTTTAATAGCCCTGACATTTGAATGTGTGATGTTATATATGATCTGTTCTTGGTGGTAACCTTAGCAACATGGTCTCCCTTCTTAATAATTGATTTTCGTTCTTTTCTCATACAAAAGAATAACATATAGAAGCTGATCATTTTCTTCGACCAGGATCAGTCGAAAGGTAAATAATCAGGTATACAATGTGTGTGTTTCACTGCTAGATTTAGTCACTGATATATATGGAAGTCATTATCCTTCCTCAGATATACAAACAAGGTTCGGCTATGGGACGCAGCAGGGTTCTCTCCTGAAGCCAGACTCTTTCATTATGAAGGCTGAAAAGATGTATTTTCGGATATGCATTAATATCCTATGGCTTATATCGATCAAGTGTGCTATTGGGTCTTTGCTATGCAAAGTTCTATATATTCATAACTTGTAAGACTTTGGAGATTATACAATCATTATATTACCAGATGAAAGATGATGTATTCAATGGATGACACACGTACGTCAATTGTATATTTCCATTGGGAACATCGCTATAATGAGGATGAATAGAGAAACGTCTTCCACATATTTTGCTGTCAACATTTTAAAACTTTATACTTGAGGATACTTAAATCAATCCCGATTAAAACAAATTCTCAGTATAAGGGGTGACCACTGAGATGCAGCCCGTTGGGCTGAGTTGTGTCCCTTGGATGTGCGAGCAACCTATGACCATATATTTGACCGGATCCTCAGTATGTTTTTATGTTTTTTCCTTGTATGTTTTGTCTCGACTTCACCATTGGATCCCGAACCACAAAACATTCCTGGTTCTACGACAGTCGTAAGCCTGTGATACACTATAGAGTTACGACATGTCGTAACGTTACGAACACTTTGTGGTTCGGGACCCTGTCGTCATTTTGCTAGAATATTAATGATAATCAACCAAAATTACCAACATCATTATGTACAAAGTCCCAGTAGACGCTAGAATATTGGTGATAATCAACCAAAATTACCACCATCATTATGTACAAAGTCCCAGTAGACTATTATACTAATGAGTTAGGCTGCAATGCTGCATGATGTTTGACACATTCTTTCTTTTAATGGCATTTAGATGTTATACACACAAAGGGAAAACAATGGTGCATGAAGGAGAAAGAATGTACTCTGAAACGTTGCGTTCGTTAAAATACAGAAGTTAACATCCACTTTACCCCTCTTTTTTCTCCTAAGACTAAAATCCTATTTTTGGACACGTACTTCGGTTTCGAGACCAACAACAAAGGACAATCGTATTACCCACCCTTTACACCAGTGGAATTAACTCAGCACACTGTTTCTCACTGAATTTTCGAAATATTAATTCACATTGATTTTGTATCGATACTATAACAGATTGTTCCTTAGAGTTACCTGAAAGCCTTACATCTGGAGTTAAATGAGTACATTGAGCGATACTCAACACTGGAAGACCTCAAATGGCACCTGACATCAAAAGGTCATACCGGAACCCCTTTCTGTAAAAGCAGCGTTTGGAACGAACGCTCGATGGCATCCTTTAACGATATTTCACTATGTTTTAAACTACCAGAGCTGTGACTGATGCAGGATGGAATATAATCTTCATCATAGATACAGAAGTTGACATCCATAAACTACCCCACGCCCCATTCTTTTCCCTCCTAAGGATAAATAATATATATCGTAGATTTCGATAAAACGTTCAAACTGCGAAACATCTCCAGTTGAACGCCCTTCCCATGTCATATCACTAGGTCAGTGGGTTCCTGTGTGCAAGGCGTCTATACTTTAACGATCATGGTCTCAAATTGGCTGGAAAACTCACCAACCAAGCAGTTACCTTGATGTGACTCGTGGGCCAAGGAGAGCTACACGGATGTCACATTAAGGCCTTTATGTATGTTATTTCGGTAACTTCAGCAGTGAAACCTTTCCCGTTACAACTTAGACACATGTACATTTTGTTCAAAGCTTTACAACGGTTTGATAGTCTTAACTTATTAATTATTTGAATATGTTTTGTAACGTATAATTTTTTCGCGTCTTAATCGACTTCGTGTTAAAATCGGGACGGTGGGGTAGGCAAAGGGTTAAAGCGTTCGCGCGTCACGCCGGGTTCGATTGCCCACATGGGTACATTGTGTGGAGCCCATTTCCGGTGTCCACCGCCGTGATGTTGCTGGAATATTGCTAAAACCGGCGTAAAACCCAACTCACTCACTCACTCACCCATAACAGGATTCCTGTGGGTTTCTTCTGAATACGATCTTGTAAAACTGTCAAGGGTCATTGATTTGGACGTCATCATCTGAGTCTGACTGAGTTTTGGTTTTACGCCGCTTTTAGCAATATTCCAGCAACATCACGGCGGGTGACACCAGAAATGGACTTCACACATTGTGCCCATGTGGGGATTCGAACCCGGGTCTTGGGCGTGACGAGCCAACGCTTTAACCATTAGGCTACCCCACCGCCCCGGACGTCATCATCGAATGTATATTAAATAATTAGTTTGGATCTGAAATGTGCACAGCTCTGTAAAGTAATGGTTCAGTAACGTTGTGCTTTCATTGCCAGACTTCACTGTCGGATCGAAAACATTTACAGGCTAAAAGAATAACATACCTTTTAGACTTAAATGAAAACTATACACACATCCACAAATGATTAAAAGTTTGTTTTGCACATTGGAACATTACTAGCAAGTATTCTGGTTGTTCGACGATTTATGTGCTATCATGCAATTTATTATGAATATCTTGTCGCCATAGAACACTGCGACAATGCTTCGATTTCTCAAACAGAATTAATTCTATAGTCTAGACTTGACATAAAGGGTGGCGAGGTCGTTGATCATCATTAATATTGCATTTGGATTTCTCTGGTGGAAGTTCTGTACAATTCAGATATTTCTATACACGAAGAGTTGATTGTATGATTCTGACAATGTCACCAGTGTATGTTCATGAATCTCTATTAAATAGGACCCGTGGAGATCCGGATTATAATGAGCCTTCAGTAACCCATGCTTGTCGTAAGAGGTGACTAACGGGATCGGGTGGTCAGGCTCGCTGGCTTGGTTGACACATGTCATCGGTTCCCAATTGCGCAGATCGATGCTCATGCTGTAGCTCACTGAATTGTCTGGTCCAGACTCGATTATTTACAGACCGCCGCCATATAGCTGGAATATTGGTGTGTGCGGCGTAAAAACTAAACTCACCCACTCACCTACCTACCTACCTACCTACCAAATTACCTACCTACCTGCCTACCCATCTACTCACCTACCTACCTACCAATCAATCGATCCAACGCTACAAATAGTGACGGTACCAGATGTTCGTGGAACATTTTGGTTACGGTAGCAGCAGTCCTACCCAAATTAGCGTTTTGATGCTTCGTTACATAAGATAAATTCAAGTGTTTCCATGGTTTTTAGTTGGAAAGGGGCACAACTCACAAGCCCTAATTTTGTGCAATATGCTATGATTGCTATGCAAAAGTTAATATACCCCCACGCTTGAAGTAGCAGACCCGTGAAGTTCCAGGTTAAACTTGATCTTCAGCAACCCATGCTTTTCGTAAGAGGCGACTTGCGGGTGGTCAGTCTCTGACTTGGTTGACATCAAAATTACATAGATTCTCATGCTGTTGTACACTTGTTTGACTGGTCCAGACTCGATTATTTACAGACTGCCGCCATAACCGGAATATTGCAGTAAAAACCATTTAGTCGAGTAGTTACCCTTGTTCGACAAAGGTACTAAATACAACGTTTTTTATGAAACGAGAACTATCATTTTTTTTCGGCCCACAGCGGGATGATATATGTTTGAGGTGACGACGGGGGACATAAAATACTTTTTTATACTTCCTGAGCGGGACGGCAAAAAATACAGAGGGCTTTGCGTTGTGTCTGGTAAAACGGTTTTGAATCCGCATGTAGGAAGGTATTTTTTCTGTGCATAAAATAACAAACCGTTGCGGCGTTTGTGCAATTCTACCGGAGGAGTGTCAACAAGGGCGGAATTATGGAACAATCCAACTTGTTTTCAAAGCAGATGAAGTCAATTATAACCCATTTGAATGCATGTGGCATTATTTTGTTAAATTGCTTTTATGACGTGAGGATTATAATGGAATTCGTTGATGAGAAAATATCATGAATGCACTAGTGTCTCGCTATTTGTGGGATGCGGATGAACGTGGTTGAATGGGATCGATGAAGAGTGCTGTAAACGTTAATTTCCAATTATTTTAAAGGCTTATTTACGTGTTGTTCGTGAAGACGGTCAGACAGTTCTTCGTTGATATGTAAACGCTAATATGGAAATGCAGATTCTTGGTTTGGGGGCACAGGTTTGGGACTTCTATCGTTTGAGATTCGGTGAGCCAGGGGTCCGGGGGAAATGGGTGGGTCCTTAGTTTCGAATTGGTTTTTATTCAGTTTCAAAATAAAATACTGCCTCGAGCACCTTTGCTACTGCACTGCCACACAGACAAACAGACACACATTCTCAGATATCACACATACTGAGGCGCATACTCTCAGACTAGTCTGTCTCACAGTCCCTGAACAACAATATTTTCCCTACTGCCAAGCCCTCTCTGCAGTGCTAAAGCCCTAAATAAAGCAAGTCTAGATTTCCTCAGGTTCTGAATCTCTGGTCTCCCTGGGGCTCCTTTTCAATTTATATGGGTTTGTTTGTTACTATCAAAGTTATATATATTCAGAGATTAAACATTAGTCAGACTCTCAGACATATGTACAGACATACACGAACAGACATATATACTACCCATCAGACGTTTAGACTCACTTAAAGCACTCACTATATGTTATGTAGGTATATATGGTTACAATGAAGATGAATTTCACCACTAACTTGGGGGAAGCCAACTGCAAACCTTATGCAGGTGAATTGCACGAAGATCATGCATCAAATTGCTAAAAAAAACCATGTGCAAGTATCGTGCATGTGAACATTCGCGTTTTGGTGTAAAATTTGGTTAAGAATTCGCCAATTTTCACTGAGTGTAATCATTTATTGAACTCATGAAATCAATATTTTCAACGTTACGAATTTGTTTTACAATGCATCAGTTCATGTGTAAATGCTACTCAACAGTACCTTCAAACAGTATGGAATATTTTACGAAAGCTAGTTTAGAACAGATGACTGAAGTAAGTGGCTATATTTACACTAGTGAGTCTAAACATTTGATGGGTAGTACACACTGACATAGAGACTGATACAGAGACAGACATATACACAGTCACACACAGCCACACACACAGAGTCACACACAGTCATACACACAGAGTGACAGTCACACACAGTCACAGACAGCCTCACACAGTCACACAGCCACACACAGTCACACACATCCACACAGCCACACAGAGACACTCACAGTCACACACAGTCACACACAGCCATACCACTTCTCATCTGTAGAAAGAACTTAAAAACTGTCTACGGATCTTTGATTGTCAGAAAATTGAATTTTGGCTCTGAATGTTTTCTTCTCTAAATTAGCCAAGCGTTGGCATGTATATTTTTTCTATGATGTCATCATATTTTCATAATTCATTACTAATTTAATGTGTTTGTTTTGGCATTCTATTCATTGCTGAGTCTTTTGGCTATGATGTTTCGTGTTCCGACAGAGCTCTGAAAGGCACGAGACTAACTGCGACTAGGCGAGGGGGTCGGGTCGTGTGCGTAAAGATAATTTAACTACAGTGGAAGCTGTCTAAACCGGCACCCTCGGGACTGAATAAATAATCCGGGTTAGACAGCGTGCCGGATTGTAGAGCTGGCAAGGTTACGTACGAATAGAACAGAACATTGTTGTAACACGTGATTCAATTACTGCACACATTTTACAATACAATACACAAGACAAATATATCAGCTCATATACATTGGGACAGCGGTAAAGTCTGAAGTCTGTTCATGCTTGGACTTGTGTCAATACCCGTGTCTTCAGTAGCTATGTTATAAACAGGAATTCTGACATCATTGTTATCACGATGCTGTGTTTGTTAATTTAAAACTCTTGGGTATATATGCAGGTGAGCTCTAGTGTTCAATGTTTGTTATAGCAGAACACCAGGGCCGGATTTTCGAAGCTCTCTTAGCGCTAAGATAGTCGTAAGTTAATGTTAAGTTATGGCACTTACGACTATCTTAGCGCTAAGAGAGCTTCGAAAATCTAGGCCCAGGGGAGGCACTACACCAGGGGGTCGTTCCACAGAGTGAGTGAGTTGGGTTTTCGCCGCTTTTAGCAATATTCCAGCAATATCACGGCGGGGCACACCAGAAATAGGTTTCACATATTGTACCCAAGTGGGCAATCGAACCCGTGCCTTCGGCATGACGAGCGAACGCCCTACCACATATCTACCCCACCGCCCCCTTCCACAGAGATATCGTACAGCTAAGGTGATCCTAACTCACATATATTACATACATTTACTACAATCCTAGCGCTATCGTCGATTTGTGAAAGAGGACCCAGATCTTTGTGAGTAGCCTCAGTTCCAGTAATAGGCTGCGTGTAACCTAATGGTTAAAGCAATCGCTCGTCACGCCAAAGAATCGGTTCGAATCCCCACATTGGTACAATGTTCACAAGCCAATTTCTGGTGTCCCCGCCCTGATAATAGTAATAGTAATAGTCCGCTCATATGGCGCTCATATCCAGGCACATTGCCTGCTCACGGCGCTAAGAACATTACTATCCCTGGTCATATGGACACTATCGTACTTTCCGATACTGTTTCAACTCCCTGGGGAACATACAGCCTTGCTGACTGTTAGGCGCAATGAACTAAACACTGACATTGCCAGCACATCCTCACGGGTACCCATTTTACAGTTGGGGGAACTGAGACAATGTGGATCTACGTATCTTGTCCAAGGATACTACGAAAATGTGCCCACCTCGAGACCCGAACCAAGGTGCCTCAACCGGGGATCGAACCCGGGCCTTCAGCGTGATAGGCAGACGCCTTACCACTGCACTATTACCGGAATATTGCTACAGCGGCGTACAAGCACGCTCATTCACTCGTTCTACTAACGCGGGACTTCTAGCACAGTGAAAGAGAGGCAAGGGGCATGATTACCGCTCAATTGCTCACCCTGTTGGTTATCTAACTGTCATGTCAAACCACTGTCAGTTCCAGAACCCGAACAATAAGCATGTGTCGGTCAAGACACACTATCTGACCTCTGTGTCAGAAACAGTTACTGATGTGTACGGTGGGATGCTTCCAGTAACGGTAATGTTTATTGCACGGCAACACTTCGTCCCCATTTCTGTTACTCATGCCTTCATTACGTGTGAGATTCAGCAGTTTAACATTGCCATGTGACGTTGTGGGCCATTCAGTGATGTTCACTGCCTTTTTTACTGCTGGAATTATTGGTGGAATGGGGTGTCAAGGTCGCGTTACAAAGGTGACGTGGATGCAGATGGGTATTTTGCTGCTGGTACTCATCCGGACAAGGGAGGTGGGGTAGCCTAATGGTTAAATCGTTCGCTCGTCACGCCGAACACCCGGGTTCGATACCCCACATGGGTACAAGGTGTGAAGCCCATTCCCGGTGTCCCCCGCCGTGATATTTCTTGAATACTGCAAAAAGGCGACGTAAAACTAAACTCACTCACTCACTCACTATCACGAACGAATGACAATAAATGTTGTACTGTTGGTTATGTTTGAGGAAGTCTAACTATACATGAAATATATACCTCCTATGTTTAAATAAATTTAGAACCAAGTAATTTATCGCGAGGTTTGAAAATATAAATTAGAACACCAGATTCCAATACTTGTTGCTCCAGCTATATAACGGCAGTCTGTAAACAATCGGATATGGGTTAGACAATCCAGTGACTGACAGCATGAGCATCGATCTACGCACTTGGGATACGACGACATGTGTCAACCAAGTCAGCGAGCCTGACCACCCGTTTCCGTTAGTCGCCTCTTACGACGAGCATGGGTTCCTGAAGACCAATTCTAACCCGGATCTTCACATGTTCGGAGTGATTTGCCGTCCCTATGCAAGGTCATACAGTTGACATGTTTTGCTAAGAAACGGTGTGAAACCTTACTCAAAATAAGAGTTAAATGAAATGAAATTTTAAAGTTTAATTTACAGACACAACTCTTGACATTATTGACAATGGAAGCCAATGAGAACTGTGCACGTTTTGTTTTGTTTTAAGACGAGTCTATTCACAAACCAGTGTACCAGTGAACCCGGATCAAGATGTTTGAACCGGAAGATACGTTATGTTCGCATACAATATATATACGTACTTGGTCAAGAATGGTAATTCCACGGCAACCATGCATAAATAATGGCCACTACTATCACAATACATGCACTCTGTCTGCATGGTATTTTTGTGTTGGAATAATTGAACCCAACAGTAAACCGATGAAGATCTTGTAGCCAACAATACGTTCTCTGAAGCAATTGTTACTTAATGAGCGATACACTCCGAGGCATAACGGAAGGACTCTGTAATTACCACCATCTTTATGTTCGCGCAGCACGACCTCGCTCAGAGGGTAATGAATACCTTGGATACCTAGAGGCCATTATAGTAGTGTATTTATCCAACTGTTGTTGATGCCGTTAGGTACCATAGTTGGTTGTGTGATGGTTGTATTGACCATGATGTAGCACTACTACCCGACGTACTTACGTTTTAACTTATCTGGAGTACGTTGAAATTTGTTTTCGCGCAGTTGCTTTAGGAATATTGAAGGTACATCTGGCGTAAATGATTCGTGATGATTACTAGGTGATGGGATAGTGATGAATACAGGGTGATGGTGATGATTGTGGTGATTACAAGGTGATGATGATGATTGTGATGATAACAAGGTGAGGGTGATGATTACAAGGTGACGGTGATGATTACAAGGCGATGGTGATGATTACAAGGCGATTGTGATGATTACAAGGTGATGATGATGATTACAATGCGATGGTGATGATTACAAGGCGATGATGATTACAAGGTGATGATGATGATTACAAGATGATGATGATGTGATGATAAGAAGGTGATGGTGATGATTACAAGGTGATGGTGATGATGATTGATTACAAGGTGATGATGGTGATGATTGGTGATGGTGATGATGATGATGATTGTGGTGATTACAAGGTGATGATGATTACATGATTGATGGAAGGTGATGGTGATGATTACAAGGATGGTGATGATTACAAGGTGGTGATGATGATGATTACAAGGATGATGATGTGATGTGTTATGATGGTGGTGATTACAAGGTGATGGTGATGATTGTGATTACAAGGTGATGGTGATGATTACAAGGTAATGGTGATGATTGTGGTGATTACAAGGTGATGATGATGATTGTGGTGATTACAAGGTGATGGTGATGATTACAAGGTGATGATTATGATTGTGATGGTGATGATGGTGATGATTACAAGGTGAATGGTGATGATGATGATGATGATTACAAGGATGATGATTACAAGGTGATGATGGTGATGATGTGGTGATTACAAGGTGATGTGATGGTGATGATTACAAGGTATGGTGATGGTTTTATGATACTTATAAATGATGATATGATGATGAAAGGTGATGTGACTGATGATGGCAAGGTGATGATGATGATGATGATCAATAGGTGATGATGATACAAAGTGATGATGATGGTGATAGTTAAATAGAGATGATGATCTCAATATGATTACAAGATGATTACAAGGATGGGTGATAGTTAAATAGAGATGATGATCGATGGCGACAACAAGGGGGATGGCGACAATGGCGGTGATGACGATAGATGATTACAGTGTGATGGTGGTGATGATTATATAGTGATGATGATCTCGATAGGTGATTACAAGGTGATGGCGATAGACGATCACAGGGTGATGGTGGTAAAGATGGTGATGATTAGGCAGTGATGATCGTGATGGTGATGATTACAAGTTGACGGTGAAGAAGCGATAATGACAAGGTGATGGTGATACGATGGTCATGGTAGTGGTGGTGAAAATTACATGTTATTTGTCTGTTTCTACCTATAGTTTAATTTAAACATATTTTATTCACAATGTGAAAAGGATCGGGGACAAGCCTTTCAACTTATTAAACCCCTCTCCGAAGATATTTACAATAACAAATTACATCACAAGCAATTATTAGAAACAGAGACAGAAAGATAACAGGGGGAAATGCTATAATACAAAAGGTGTATAGAGAGAAGACTACTGGAATCATTTAGATTTGCATATATATTGATGTACATTTTTGAATATAATTTCACTTTTATGATTTGTCACATCTGCAATGCCGTTTAAAATAACAGATAATGTAATCACAGAATTACTACCAGATACATCTTGAATAGCTTGAAGCATGATCTTTCTATGTTGATTGTGTAAAGAACATTCTACCTATGTTATCTCATATGACTTGGTAAGGATGACATTTTCATTCTTGGTAGCCAAGTCATGAAGATATGAACTCAACCAGATCTCTCAATGAGATATAGTAATTATATAAACGGTATTAAATATTTGAGAAACCAAAACCTTTTTCAGTTACATGTATCAGATAATTGTGTCCTGATCGTGTTCCTGATTTACGTTTTATCGGTTGGTATTTGTTGACTCTCTATATTGATCTAATCTCCATATTGCTGGCTTCCCCATCGTGTTTATTCGACAGGTAACACAACACGCTCCACTCAAGAGCCACACGAGTCGGTCCTGGGCCCTGTTCCTCAAAGCGATCGTAGCGCTACGACTGTCGTAAGTCTATGTTAAAGTATGGGAGTTACGATCATCTTAGCGCTATGACTGTCGTAAATCTATGTTAAAGTATGGGAGTTACGATCATCTTAACACTACGACTGTCGTAAGTCTATGTTAAAGTATGGGAGTTACGATCATCTTAGCGCTACGACTGTCGTAAGACTGTTAAAGTATGGGAGTTACGATCATCTTAGCGCTATGACTGTCGTAAGTCTATGTTAAAGTATGGAAGTTACGATCATCTTAGCACTACGACTGTCGTAAGTCTATGTTAAAGTATGGGAGTTACGATCATCTTAGCGCTACGATCGCTTTGAGGAACGGGGCCCAGGTGAGTGTATCAACCACATAGGTTATTGCTCATCTGGCTTGGGTGAGTGAGTAAGTAGGGGTTTAGCATTATTCTAGCAATATCACGATGAAGGGACCCCAGAAATGGGCTTCACACTTGTATATGGGGAATCGAACCCACAGTGGACGTAGTCGATGGATCAGTGGAGTGGTGCTTATTTGATTGATATGGGACATGGAAGGCGGACAGAGGTGTTTATTCAATTATATGATTAAAAATACGATTAAACCGGAAACATGTCAGTGGATATTTTTTCACACGCTCTGCGCATGCGCGTCTTCGGCGTGACGAGCAAACGCTTTAACCACAAGGCTACCCCACATTTGTTTGTGGACTCTCAGGGGACACAGTCATGTTGAAAGTGTTCCGTAGGCTGATGACTGAGGCTTAAAATCCTATCGTTTTCAGTATTCAATGTACAAGGGAAATATTTTCAGAAACGCATGCCAAGCTATTTTTAAGCCATCTCTCCAGGAACAGTGCATTTTTATCCTGGCACTCAGCAACCTACCGTCATATCAACTTTGATAAAACTTCCATATCACCACCATGCTGAGAATACTTTGTAAAATATATTTAATTCCGAGATTTAATTTATATTTAACCCTGCTTTGGTGTCGAATGCATAAAAACTCTGGAAATAGATTTGTTCAAACATCCCAAAAACCGTTTTTAAAATATTTGCTTTTCTTGTCTAAGTTTAATTTAGAGAACACTGAATACAAAGGTGAGTCGCGGCGATGTCGGTAAAACGTTTCATTAAACCAACTCTACAGGAGACCAGGATAAACTTTCTTTGTTTAAATTGTATCTACTAACAGCTGTTGCTACAGTCATATATTCACGACGAAATAGTTCTTACGGAAGTATTTTGTGATTGCACAGCAAAGGCTGTATATATATTCCTTACCAATCTGTATATATCTTCCATACCAATCTGTATATATCTTCCTTACCAATCTGTATATATCTTCCTTACCAATCTGTATATATATTCCTTACCAATCTGTATATATATTCCTTACCAATCTGTACATATCTTCCTTACCAATCTGTATATATATCTTCCTTACCAATCTGTATATATCTTCCTTCCTTACCAATCTGTATATATCTTCCTTACCAATCTGTATATATCTTCCTTACCAATCTGTATATATCTTCCTTACCAATCTGTATATATCTTCCTTACCAATCTGTATATATCTTCCTTACCAATCTGTATATATCTTCCTTACCAATCTGTCTATATCTTCCTTACCAATCAATCTGTATATATCTTCCTTACCAATCTGTATATATCTTCCTTACCAATCTGTATATATCTTCCTTACCAATCTGTCTATATCTTCCTTACCAATCTGTATATATCTTCCTTACCAATCTGTATATATCTGCCTTACCAATCTGAATATATCTTCCTTACTAAACTGTTTATATCTTCCTTACCAATCTGTATATATCTTCCTTACCAATCACTCTTTCCCGCAACCGTTGACGATAGCGTCGGTATTTAACCTGGAAATGACCTTATGGTAACCGAGATGAACGTTGGTTGGTCTAGTGGTTAAAGTGCTCACCAGTCGGTACAATCCAAGTTCAAATCCCTCCTCGGGTCAGCTAATGGTATCGGGTGATCAGGCTCACTGACATGGTTCACACATGTCATCGAATCTCAATTGCGTAGATCGATGCTCATGATGTTGCTCACCTGATTGTCTGGTCCAGACTCGATTATTTACAAACCGTAGCCATGTGCATATAGAAGGAATATTGTTGCGTGTGGCGTTAACAACAAACAAACAAACAAACAAACAAACAAACAAAACAAACTCTGTGCGTGTGAAGCTCAGTCTATACAGTATTACTGCCAGAAATATTCTAAAACTAACGTGATCATTCACTTTGATGACGTTTCAACGTTCTCGTAAACATAAGTAGATATACAATCGAGTAAGCAAAAAACCGAAAGTAGAATGTAAGTTTAGCGCGAATCAGTCGTGAGTTCCATAAAACTGTAAATATACGGACGGATATCGGATGACGCAAACACCTCATGACGTCAGTGAGACGTCACTACAAGCTATTTGCGTCAATACTGCCAGGAGGTAGCAATGACCTTGATCGATAAATTAAATATTTTTTATAGAGACATGCATATGGTTATTCGATGTATTATGATTTAATATTGTGGTAGTTGGAGTTGTGTTTTGAAAGCTATTGCATGCCGCAGCTGGCGGAAGTTAAACAAGGTTGACATTGTGTTCTGTTATTGATACGTGTGTGATTTCTTGGTGATTGTATGCAAGAAACATGAAGATGATCGAACTTGTTAACGACCACAGTTATCAGCACTAAAACTGAGTCAATCTGTTGCCATGTTTGCTTCTGTAAATAAACTTCAGTGTTTCGTTCTTTTAGCTTTGGATTTGCCATTTAATTATTCCTTGGGGGTCAATACAGCCAGATAGCAAGTTAGATTAAGTTTTTTGTGTTAAGTTCCTTTGCTATGGTTAATGATAATATACCTATGCTTAATTAAATATGGGTGTTGCAATACTTTTTCCCATGTGTATACTCATTTCAACGAAATATTCAAAATACATTTTGGCGCCTCCTCAAATTTATTAGTCAGACATGACATCAGATTGGTTCTTAACTGACCCAAATGTGTTATAAAGGAATTGGCATTTTCATGGTCAACCATAACATGGCAACAGCATGTTAATGCATGCATGCATTAACATATTACACTCTCCCAGAGCACGATATTCCGGTCAGTTATATCCCATCAGTGCACCCGGTGAATAGCAAAGATTCAGGCTGACCGTTGTCCGGCCAAGAGTTCAATGCCAATGGCGTATGACACCGGCGGATATAACCTCGGATGAAGAACGTAGCTGACAGGCCCGTCTCTGCTGCAGGCGAGTAATTTCGACAGCAATGCACTATAATTAGGAAATGATCAAGATGAGATAATTACTGATTAGCTTTCTGCTGAAAGCTATAAATAGCCTTCGTTTGAGATAAAGACTCTTAATGCATGGCGAGAGAATGCATTAAGTGATTTTAAGGAAACGTTCTCCTTTTAAATCCATTTAAATGATAAAATTAATTGAATTACTCCGATATTAGGTCTTTTAAACAAAATTTTGAAACCAGGAACTTGTTAAGGTCGGAAGAAATGTATCGCTTGTTGGCCAGTGACATTGCTACGTGACCACAGTTGGCTACAATAGATTTTACTGGGGACACTAGTAATTGACAATTATGAGACGGATGGGTTTTTTTTGTCTTTATTTTCTTTCTTTCTTTCTTCTTTTTTGGTCATGTAAAAGGAACGCATATCTATAATCTCTCTTTTTAACCAAAATCTCGACAACCATGCAATTAATTTCTTGGTCCTAAATACGTACCACGTTTCATTAGTGGGTCACTTTCGACTATTCAGAAGTTCAGATCCGAACACAGGATCGGGTGGTCAGGCTCGCTGGCTTGGTTGACTCATGTCATCGGTTCCCAGTTGCGCAGATCGATGCTCATGATGTTGATCACTGGGTTGTCTGGTCCAGACTCGATTATTTACAGACCGCCGCCATATAGCTGGAATGTTGCAGAGTGCGGCGTAAAACTAAACTCACCCACCTACCCTTACGGTGAACAACATATTTTTATTAACTTTGGCCTGTATTACAGCTGATGAGCACGACTATTGTTAACGCACAAATATCATCACCAAAATTTTAAAAAATTAATTTGAATAGGAATATACGGGGCTCATCTTCTGCTGTTATTTCCATTGCCCCAATGGCAGTTAACCACTCACTCACTCAGATCCGAACAAGTTTAGGCTACTGTAGACTAACATCTCGTCCCTGAAATGAAAATATTTTACAGAAAGAAACGGTTCCTAAATTATCATCATAAAATCTAATAAAAAGGAACCCTGAGACGTTCTTCAATTACCTGAAACTCTGGTAATCTGGACTTGACACATATTCTGGACATACATTGGCTTTCTTGGATGTACTAGTACGTGTTTCAGTGTCTGTTTGACAGAATAAGGCTACTGTTGATGGCCATATACAAATGGCACCGTTATATACCAGTTCAACCATCCATGCTTCAGATGTATTCATCCACAACTGAAATATCATATACTCCATTTTTTCTTGTCTGTTACGCATTTTATCCCACGAGCAAAATATCAGAGAAAATATTGCAAATATTTCTGTTTCCATGACACCTCGTTGTACATGTAGATATTACGAGCATGATGACCCATGAACCAAGATTCCGCGAAACGTGATCAGACCATCGGTATTTCTTCTTGATTGTTACGTAAGTACTGAAATGCCCACTGCTTAAGTACACATATGGACATTGTATGTTACAAATTGATTCAAGATGATTCATACATGTTATCAAGTGTAAATGCATGGTGTAAGGCAGACAGAAACTTCAAACCATTCAGATTTAAGGAAGACGATATATCATTAAACTTATCAACATTAGGACACTGGTATACACATGGATGTATATATTTACATATATGCTATGATATACATACATGATAAAACAGGCATATCAAAATATAATGGTCCTCGTCTTATAGTTTCTGACTACAAAGGTTTATTTTCCCTAGGAACTTTACTTATTGTTTCAGTATCAATAAACAGTGAGTGTGTCGATCTGAATCTGAACAATGAAATTCTGTATTTAAAACGAAGTGGTTTCATGGTATTTCATTGTAATCAGAGCGCTACCTCGATCATCGGCATATACCTCACTTTGTTGATGTTGGGGTGTGGGCGAATAATACCGCCAACAGCACATCCTTCGATAAAGGTGATTAGCACCCTCAAGAGTCAGAAGGAATCGGATTCCAAAGTTCAAGGATCTTTTACCTGCAATACTTGTTGGCACTCTAGCTGACCGACTTCCAGCATCAACATCTTTGTCTCTTGTCAAAGATTATAAGACCAGAAGCTGGCCAGGGTTTGTGTGCTACTGTCTACACCGTACGTAAAGCATATACTTTCTTTGGTCGCTTCTTAACTTCTTCTGTCCTTCATGTTCAGGTTGTAATGAGTTTTTAAGCTTCGTGGATTTTGTAAACGATTTGAAAGGACCCAAAGCCTTGCAGCGTTACATTGTTGTTGCTGAAACTACCACGTACCTGGACATGGTGTTTGAGTGTATATACTCTTCAAAAAAAGTAGGGGAACTTCATGTTTAATTTACGATTGGAAAATATAGGGAGATATAACCAAGTTATGATAATAATGAATGTTTTGAGAGTGCCACCACTTGCACTTCCTTATGACCATAGTTGTTTGTACAGTAATCGTTATTGAAAGATGATAGGTGTATGACGTGAAACTTGCATGTATACGATTTTCATTTTAAACAACAACAACAAAATGAAAACGGCCAGAAACAAACACTAACAACTGTGTGATGCAAGATGTTTGTCAAAATTCATGATCTACAGTGATTTATCGACCTTCTAGAAAACCGTCAGAATCAAGAATGACATCCCATGCACGTGTATGGGACTACTGCGTTGTGCACGTGCATCCCGTGCGTTGTGTTTAAGGGTGGTGAAAAAGAGAAATGGTCGCGCGTTCACAAGATGTCTGTCTGTTTGTAACGCTTATACTGTTGCAAGTTCAAGTTCCCTCACTTTTTAAGAGTATATATATATGTAAACTATCTGACAAAAAAAGGCACACACCCATGTTTGATGTTAGCTATGAATGAAAACAAACATGATGGTGTTGCAATGAGCAGATTGGAGCAGGATTTGTCATTACCTATTGAGTTGGTCCAGTCGAGACCTTGCCTATGGTTAACGGGTTATGTAATAAACAAACGGTTATGATTAAGGGAGATAATTTAGGGATGCCAGCTTCTTTATAACTAGGGAACACAAAGTTTCGGAGTATATGCTTACTCATTCATCAGGATCCTTCTCCGAAACGGTGTATTTCATATAAAAGAGAACTTCTTTGAGTAGCATTCAAGTCAAAACATTGATTACACAAGTGTATCGTTTCCTGCTGACTGGGTTCCGTCCTATTGCGCAACTTAGTACAATAGCCAGTCCAGAATTTTGAGACCAACTCATATTCAACTGGATATATAGATATTAAGCAGCATTTAAAAATACACTTAATAAGCGCAAAGAACACATAACAGGTGTAACCAGTCAGCCAGATGAATTGTGAATCATTGTACGACCTCTTCTAACAGGGGCAGTCTGTGACATCTTAGTTAACGACATGCTGCCTAAACCTTGACATAAAATATACAAAATACGATTTTATTAAACTTTAAAATTAAGGTCAATTTGTAAATACCATTAACTTATGAAGCAAGGAATTCGAATTCAGTGTAACCATAGTTTTTTGTAGTGTCTCTTTTCACTTTCACACGAGAAAATTTGGATCGGCTGAAAAGTAGGTCATCGTCTGACTCATGTTTCTATTTGAGAAGCTGGTATGATGAACAATCATTTTATGGATAGACAACTTTTTTATGGCAATGGATGCAACGTTTCATCACTTGCTCGATAACGGTGTTAGCATCTACACCGAAACGTCGCATCCATTGCATTGAAGAAGTTGTTTATCCAGATAATGATTGTTTTTGTTCATCATACAGCTTCTCAAACCGAAACATGAGTCTCATTAACCAATTCAGACAATGACCTACTTTTCAGGAGATCCGAATTTTCTCGTGTGAAAGTGAAAAGAATAAAATAATCGTTCCCATTTATATTAGAGAAATTAACATCCATACATTGTCTCCCTTATGTGAATTTTAATGACATCTTATGACGAGTATGATTAATTCATTATTGTATATACTTAGGGAACAAGGTAACGATTGCAATTTTCCCTAGATACCTGGGGAAAATAAAATAATATGAATTGAGTTTGATAGGCGAAGAAAATCCAATAATTAATTAGTATTGCTTAAAGACATGTGAAAAGCGACCATAACCGTAATCTCATGCTCAATCACAGCCATACAATGATGGCGTATTCCAGACTTCAGTAGATATATGGTTCCAGGAACAGGAAGTTTTCGAACAAAAAAATCAGTTTTAATTTTGTATTCAAAATGATATCGAGTATTTGTCCCCTGGAGTTACCGAGTGCCAATTCACACGAATAGAAGCCACGCCTAAAATCATCGATGATCCGTTAATCCGAAACCGTTAATCTGAATAATTTCGATGGTTTATATATCTGTTGACAAGGTTACGCTTTTAAAAAGCTGATCGTTCAACCAAGAGTTTAAATAATGTTAAACACAAATCAATAAAATAAAATGAAGTCAACATTAAATATGAAATTACATAACATAATCTTCACAAGTTGAGGACTATCAGAGTGCATAATATAAGACATTGCTTTGTTCAGTTCACAAACATGTTTAATAAAAATCAATAAGCTCATTACGTTCTTACAAGGCTCATCGAGCAAGGTTCGATGACAAGTAACAATGCTCTCGATTTAAGTACAGGAATCAAACGGTTGCAGATCTGTTCCTTATTCAAGTCAGGATGCCTTTCAGCAATCAGGAAATAATTAAAACACTTCATTATTAAGTAACAGTTCAAGGGCAGTTCAAAAGCTAATAAGTTTTCGCGACTTTGTTATTTGATGTGAACGATCGAACTGTCTGGCCAGACAATGACAGCCCCCAACTGTGACACGTTGTTGTGACACCTGGATATGAGACGGAGCCTGATATAGCATCCGTGCGGAAGCCGCTGGGGAACCGCATCCTGTGGCGCGGTCGGTAGTTACCGTGGTTACGTGATGTGATATAACTGTAGTTAGGAAACAGGGTTGTAGGTAGGAAACGGTGAACGGTGGTCAGCGGACAATACGAGACGGGGAGAGGGTGGGGGAGGGAAGGGGGGAGAGAGGGAGACAGATGGGGAGTGAGAGACATACTATGATTATGATGACTAGAGACGTAAAGTTCCCCTTTCTCTCTGCATTATCCCTCTTTTGCTGCCGCTGTAAGAGGGAGAGAGGAGAAAAAGAGCGTGAGAGAGGTGGGAGAGAGAGAGAGAGAGTGAGAGTGAGTGAGTGTGAGTGAGTTTAGTTTTTACGCCGCGTGTCTGGACCAGGCAATCCAGTAATCAGCAGCATGAAGAGAGAGAGAGAACAGGGGAGACAGGCTATGATGAATAGAGATGTTATGCCGCTTTGAGTGAGAGAGGGAGAAGAGGCAGAGAGAGAGGAGGAGGGGGGAGAGTGACGGAGAGAGAGTTGGAGAGAAAGAAACTTTGATGAAGACTAGAAAAATATTAGGTCCCCTTCTCTCTTTTGCCTCTGCTTCGCACCAACCCACCCCTTCTCTCTCTCTCCATTATACAACTATGAGGCTTCAACAAAATCATGCTACTTCTAAAAAAAGAATTCAAAATGTAATCATGTGCAGCTCTTACCGCGAACTTAAGAGATAAAACCTAGATACCATCCACGTCACGTTTTACAGGTTGTTACAATATAACCACACTCCAGTCCAGGTCAACGATGAAACTTTGTCACACGGAACTAACGGATGGCTGAACTCCATTACAGAAACTTCCCAAGGCTGTCTTTTTGAGCCATAAGAAAATCTACATTTTAACCAGCAAGACCCAGTTCGGAATAGAAATCATCATATAATATAACCCTATACAAAGACGCCAGCACAAAAGAAACAACCTTTGAAGTGCTTTTACTCCTATTTCTGACTGGCGACTTTAATGGATTGTTCATACACTGGAAGAATTTCAAATTCGATGTGTCGGAATAAAGGTTTTTTGGTTTGATCCTCAACACAAACGCACTGTCGTGGGAAGCTCTTCTGTCGGTAATAATCAGTTGTTTGATATCTTAAAACGCTTTATTTCCCCAGCGTCGTCGCGTTGACAAAACATTGGTGTGTGCCTCTTGGGTTTGACGTGGAGGTTGTTCCAGTACAGGTGAAATGACAGGACTTGCGTTTGATCTGCACTGTGTTCACGGTCGGTGTCTTTGTAACGTAGCAAGAAAGATCCTATCAGTTTCAGGGTAAGATGTTCTTATGTTCGTGTCCATTTAATTTTGTTTTTAGGTTTTTAACTTTAGCTGACTTACGTAAAATGACGGTAGCAATCACCTTTGTTGTCTTCAGGAATGGGGCTGTCGTTTAGGGTAGGATTGTAACAGTGAATTCTATTTATTGGATTCATGGGGAGGGGGTGTACGTTCTTCGTGTTATGCTAAATGTTGTCCAGCCCCCAATCAATAATATTCCACCTGCACTGTTTAAATGCCAAAAGCCTATTAGATCGATTCCCCTGTAGTCTGTCTCACAGTCCCTGAACCACAATATTTTCCCTACTGCCAAGCCCTCTCTGCAGTGCTAAAGCCCTAAATAAAGCAAGTCTAAATTTCCTCAGGTTCTGAATCTCTGGTCTCCCTGGGGCTCCTTTTCAATTTAAATGGGCTTGTTTGTTGCTATCAAACTTTTATATTCAGAGACTAAGCATTAGTCTAGATTCCCTGCTTAGGTTTCCGGTTTTGACAGCACCATACACGTGTTTCTTGAGATGCAACGATAACAACTATTTTTCTTATTCCGTCGAACTGATAATGGTGTAAGAATCTCACCGAAAGATGCATTAAGTTGTTAGGCTTTCGTTTTTCTTAACTACTCACCAACTTCTAAATGCCAGTCAAACGGTAAACGTTGAAGTTGAAACAACACTGCATCACTTTATTTTGACCTCCCACATCCAACCGATAACAAAAAGCTGTTCAAACCAAACTCACTCACAAAGTCACAATTTTGTCATGATATTGTGTCACTGTACAACAGGGGAAGGTGGGGTAGCCAAGTGGTTAAAGCGTTCGCTCATCACGCCGAAGGTCCGGGTTCGATTCCAGGCTCCCGCGGGTATATATAAGTCGACTCTGTATAATAGATGATAATTACCAAGAAATACTAATGAAAACCGTGACCACCAACATAATGCGGACACTTGCTTATCTGGACTGAAAAGACCGTCCGGATTAACGGGGTTTAACTAAATACAGTTTCCATTGCTAAACACGTAGCCAGTGACATTTGTACGATCTCAAACGTTCCATAGTCCGCCAGAGTATTATTCCAGTATACAATCAGGTTGGAGAATGTGTTTCGGTCAACTAATGTTATTTGGAAGAAACAAGAGATCAATGGCGGAATGTTCTGCCAGTGGCACCGCAATCTCGGTTGGCTTCAATAACGCGGGATAGCTTCAAACACTTCAAGGACGACAGGAGATGAAAAAATGCATTTCAGACAGCACACCTCACAGGGTTTTTTCGACCACGTCTTTGTTTTATAATCAGAGACGGGTCAATGTGATGTATGAAGGTTCCACAGATAATGTATTTTTACTGCTTTTTATTTTTGATGTCTGTATTTGCAGAGTGTCTGTAATTGAAATGTATGTTCTCCTTCAAGTTTATAGGCTGGTTCTGAAATGCAAACGAATTTTCACGTAGGGCGGTGGGTGGCCGAGTTGTGAAAGCGGTAGCTCATACAGGGGAAATCCTGGTTAGACAATCATAGGAGTTATGGGGGTAAAATAATATATGCGTAAAATTCAGCTCACGCCCTCACTAACTCAGTTACCTCACTCACCCGATCAAACACTCACTCACTCACTTACTCACTCACCCACCCACCCACTCACTCACTCACCCAAGACCCACTCACTCACTCACTCACCCACTCACCACTCACCCACACACCCACGCTCGCTCACCTCACCAACTCACCCGCTCACTCACTCCTGGAATAACTCCACCATTGAACTTCAAGATCTCCGCTGAATTGTATCGGAGGAATCAATAGATGAAGCGAAAAATCGTACATCATGAAATCACCATCCTTTCTCATTTAGGCCAAAACTAGTCAACCTTTCTTCGTACTTTGAGGTGCCTGATTTGCTTCATACAGTCATTTTGCTCCACCTATATGATCGTGTTTTAGTATGTCTGTTGGGCGTTGGGCGAGCTGGCTAAGGCGTCAGGCTATTGATACAGCGAGCGAGTGAGTGTTGGGATCGAGTCCACCTGTGACCGGGTGTAAAAACCTTGGAGTCAACGTTGTGTGCAGACTCTTTCAGTGTTGTCACAACCCCTAGTGTACAGTACACAACCCTGTGCACTTAAAAGAACCCACGAATCCGTTGGCATATGACCAGATGGCGGCCACATGAATACGTGCAAACACCTACAACAAAAAAATAGTTGCGGGTACAGCAACGTGCAGTAAACTTGGACAAAGTACTGTGACTACGTGCCCCAGTCCACCCAGCTGTGAATGGGTACCTCTTTAGGACGAGAAAGCCACAATAACTCGGTGCGCCTTGTGGCTGCAAGATTTGTATACTCCCCAGGGAGTTGAGATTGATAATACGATGTGCCGTTGAGATTGACATCCAATGATCGAGGAAAACATACCAGCGCCTTGAGCATGGACTAGTTGCCTGGATATGTGCGCTATATAAATATCCTATAATAATAATCCTATAATAATTTACTCAGTATATCGTTCACATCAGTGCCGTTTTACCCTCCGTTTTTTCATATTGTTTCCCCAAAATAACAGCTTAATTATATATCACGCTTCTTATTTATGCTTTACTCCATAAATCCGTGAAACTATTGTATTCGTTATATCAATTTATTGGTTTTGTTCTTTATATTATTTTATTGGTTTATTATTTATGTGAATTTACTGTCTTTATTATATATATCAACATATTAGTTTATGCTTTATATCAATATATTAGCTTAATCTTTATATCAATATATTAGCTTATTCTTTATATCAACATATTAGTTTATTCTTTATATCAATATATTAGCTTATTCTTTATATCAATATATTAGCTTATTCTTTATATCAACATATTAGTTTATTCTTTATATCAATATATTAGCTTATTCTTTATATCAACATATTAGCTTATATCAATTTATTTGTTTATTATTTATATCAATTTATTAGGATTATTCTTATCATTCTCTTCCCACAGAGGTTACCCAAGTCATCTCTTCCCACGTAACGTTGGAAGGTATGACTTGAGTAACCTCTATGGGAAGAGAATGTATTCTAATATCAATATATTAGGATTATTCTTATTATCAATCTATTAGTTTTATTATATATATCAATATATTAGTTTTAGTATTTATATCAAGTCTATAATTTTATTATTCATCACATTTTTTTGTTTTATTACTCATGTATATATGTTATATCAGTTGTATTCTCCACATCCATTTCAAATCCCTTACTTATCATTTTCCCAATATGATCAATGTGATACGAGATGTCTCTGTTTTTACTCCGTAGAGACCTTTTATATGATCATATAACAATCTGAGTATAAACGTTTTATCTTTTATATCTTAATACTAATTCGTGTAAGATGTAAACATCCTGTTTTAGTCTATAGATGTTTTTTAGAATACCACCGGAAGCATGCGCTGAAAATCTCAACTTATTGATGATTAGCGGCAAATGGCTCCGAGGAGAATGTTGTATTTTCAGTTTTTAAAAACTCAAAAAGTGTTCTTTTAGGACCACAAAGCTTGTTTGGCTATTACCTATGCTTTAATTTCTATAGCGGCCTGAGGCCGAATCGCCATGGAAAGCGGTTACCCTGGAAACGCGTTTGTCAGTAACCATGACACCGGGTCGAGCATCCTTCTGTGGTACCTCAGCCTATTTCCAGCAGTACAGAAAAAGACTCTGTAAATGTCAAACATCTTATGGTGACAGAATTAAAGAGGAAATAAGTGTCTCTATAACTGGCTGGGCAGCCTAATTGACGCCATATATATTAACGGACAAAACTAAGGAACGGTTTACAGTGAATACGTTGTATAGCATGTCCTACGTACCCGAACGATACCCAAGATAATTCATCAAGGAGAACTCTTCTCTGAATCCCATCCAGAGAGCTAGAACGTACAAAGCTTATTCTTATTTAACTGCTTTATGTTTCCAATAAAGAGTAGCCGAACATTTTGTATATAGCCATCATGTCCAGCAAATAATTATATTTTTTTAACAAATTCTCCCTAAATTATTTAGACATCTCAATCTCTGACAACTAAACCATATAGACATGAAAACTGAATTTGACGGAACAAGTACGAAAGTTATCAAACTTATCACTGAAACGCTGCAGAAACACAACTATGAATCTACACAAATACATCATCATCATCATCATCATCATCATCATCATCATCATCATCGAATCACTATTTTTGTTTGTTTCATCAACCCTCTTCAAACTTGTATACATTTTTGCTTGGCTGTTTATGTGATACATTCAAAATCGGTTGTGTCGAACTTTGATATGTCGAATGTACCGATGTCTCGAAGTAAAAACATTTCCCGTGTATTCCCTTATGTAGTTATCATATTGCGGTTGTGTCGAACCACCGGATAACTCTTAGCATTTGAATGGGGCCCCATCACCTTCGACACAACGGTGTTTAACTGTACTTATACTGAATGGGTCGTTGTCGGCACGGGTACTGCAGATATGTACCCCAGGTACGTTTCTGTATACAGACATGTACCCTAAACAAAATCAGAATACAGAAACGTACCCTAGAACGATTCCATTCTGCATTGTGCCATTTTCTTGATCGAAACTGTCATACTGTTGTATTAGATGCATTTGATATCGTTATATAAGAGCATACACAGTAACAAATATTTCACGGTGCACAACGTACACCACTCGCAATCAGCCTAACGGGAACAACTACATACGGTTTCGGGTTGGGTTGCGGAATATGGACTCGTCCGTCGTTTAGGGTACCGGGTACGTTTCTGTAGTTTGACTTTGTTAAGGGTACATATCTGTATACAGAAACTTACCTGGGGTACATATCTGTAGTACCTGTGCCGACAACGACCCCTTTGACTTCGATACAAACAGACTTTGTTTACGTTGCATGTGTGACGCCCACGTCTAAAGCAGCAGCTCTGTCCTGTAAGTCAACCTTATTCAGATCAAGCCATTTGTCTTATTTAGTGTCAGGGGAACAAGCCATTCCTCCACGGCCAGAGATTCTCAGATAAACACGGAGTCCCACACTGGTCAACACAATTAACTTGGACAATCTTCCTTCCTGGCAGATACCATATCGTCCTACGACCGACGGAGAGCCACAAGCTCTGGTTTGACTTAAATAGCCGATAAACATCGCATAGGTGCTGACGTGCATCGTCGTCGCAGCTCTGCGTCGGAATTGACCGTCCCAGGAGGTCAGGATGGTCGTTCACGTTGCAGCGTCGTTACCAGGGTCATTACAGAAACTACCCCCTCCCGTCAGTTTCAGTTTAGATCAAATTATATACACTTTAGCAGTAAGTCTGATAACCCGTTACCCGAAACCTTGGGATTAAAGAGGTTTAACGTGAGACTCGTTCGTTCACACGCGTCATTTATCTGATGCAACTTTCAGTTTCATCAAATTATATTCACTTCATTATTACGCACAAATCTGACAACCCGTTACTCGAAACGTGAGGATTAAGTTAAAGATTTAAAAAGGGACAGGACTTGAGCCATGTGCAAATTTGATTCGTTCACTCGGGTTTTTTCATCTGCTGCAACTTTCAGTTTGATCAAATTGCATACTCTTTATAATGAAGCACAAACTTAAAAACACGCAATTCCAGGATTAACAGTCTTAAAGGGGGTTCGACGCGGGATATTTGGCAGTCCTAGCTAATTTGATTCGAGTTCGGTCAAATGCTTTATTTATATGATGCCACTTTCAGTTTGCATGGAATTTATCCATATTGGTGTGATATAAACAAGTCTGAGAGGCCGTTACTCCAAACTTGACGATAAATGAGGTTTAAAGGGCACTCGGCTCCAGCATATTTAGGCGGTGAAGTTAACTGGGGTTTAATTTCATGTTCAGTGTTACAGCGATGTACAACGACGTGCGTGCATGCGTGTGCGTGCGCTCGTACTTCTACTTGTCCGAACTATCGTCGGTTTTATTGTGCTAATAGGTACCATCCCCCAATTAAACAAGGATACTCCTAGTCTGTCTCCCAGTCCCTGAACCACATTATTTTCCCTACTGCCTAACCCTCCTTGCAATGCTAAATCTCTAACTGAAGCAAGTCTAGATTTCCTCAGGTTCAGGTCCCTCCTCACTGGGGCTCCTTTTCAATTTAAATTTGATTTTTTTGTTACTTTCAAAATTATATACATAGTGACTAAACGTTACTCTTGGATGCTCCACACAGATATGGTTTACTGACTCTGAAACGGATGGGGATGTGTGTCTCTTGCGATGAGGTTTTCACCATCAAGCATATTCTGCTTGAATGCGTGGACTTATCGTCTGCAAGGGACTCACATTATGATGCAACAAACCTGAAAGATCTGTTCTCCCGCGTGAGCGCTCATCTGATAGTGAACTACCTGAGGGAAGTTGATCTGTATCATAAATTGTAACTGTGAAATGTGACTAACAAATTGCCTGCCTTTAAATTTGGTGCTATGACTTTTTCTGCTTTTAAATGACAATGTAATGAATATATGTTTTCGAAATAAAACTCATTCCGAGTATGTACTTACAATGTTTATTAATGCAAACTTGTTCTCGTCACTATATGGCTGGAATAATGCCGATGTGACGCAAAGCCCAACTCAACTCAACTGAACCCGACCAGTTCCCAGATAGCATTCAGACGTTGGCCTAACGTTGGCAATGTTGGCAAAACCATTGCCAACGGTGGGCCAACGTCTGAATGCTATCTGCGTTATTGTTGCATCGCCTTATGACGCACGCTAGACAGGTGAACAACAAGTACCGTATATCTTGTGGTATGACGTTCGCAAGGGATTGAATCAACGCTACGTCGGGTAAGGAACGTACTCTGTATAAACCAGACCTTCTTTTATTCCCTTAATGTGAGTGAGTTAAAGTTTATAGTCACATCGGAAAAATTTCAGCCATATCGCGATTAAAACAGGTAATACATTAACAATAGATATTATTAGAGCACACAATCTGTCAACAAAGGACAGCAAAACAACTAGAATATCACAATTTGAGTGAGTGAGTGAGTTGTGTTTTACGCCGCACCCAGCAATATTCCAGCTATATGGCGGCGGTCTGTAAATAATAATACGATGACATGTGTCAACCCAGTAAGGAACGTACTCTGTATAAACCAGACCTTCTTTTATTCCCTTAATGTGAGTGAGTTAAAGTTTATAGTCACATCGGAAAAATTTCAGCCATATCGCGATTAAAACAGGTAATACATTAACAATAGATATTATTAGAGCACACAATCTGTCAACAAAGGACAGAAAAACAACTAGAATATCACAATTTGAGTGAGTTGTGTTTTACGCCGCACCCAGCAATATTCCAGCTATATGGCGGCGGTCTGTAAATAATAATACGATGACATGTGTCAACCCAGTCAGCGAGCCTGACCACCCGATCCCGTTAGTCGCCTCTTACGACAAGCATGGGCTACTGAAGACCAAGTATAGCCCGGGCCTTCATGGGTATCACAATTTGAGATATTAAGAATAGCATTCAACTTTAAAATTATATGACTATTTGGGATATTCCCTTAAAGACGTGTCAGTCAGAAAAACAATACATCTGTTAGTATAATGATATGTCTAGGCCTGGGGAACCCATGACCTTTCGGTCCTGGAACCCATGACCTTTCGGTCCGTGGGCTAGTACACTGTCTACTGAACTAGTCTCGACTTACTAAATTACACTGATATTCTGTCTCAGTTTCACAATGACAAGAAGCTACAACGTCTAGATGTAGACTGTATATGATCTCTCCAGCACCGTCTAGATCTAGACTGTATATGATCTCTCCAGCACCGTCTCTCATTAAGGGAGCCGGGAATATCTTGGTTAGAATTGGTCTTCAGCAACCCATGCTTGTCGTAAGAGGCTAGACTAATGCTTAGTCTCTGAATTTTGATAGTAACAAACAAGCCCAGTTTAAAATGAAAAGGAGCCCTAGGGAGACCAGAGATTCAGAGACTAAGAACATCTGCATTGGGGCTACTACACGTGCTGGGGTCATTACCAATTAGAAGTCAGATTACGGTACCTGAATCAGATTACGGTACCTGAATCAGATTACGGTACCTGAACCTGAGGAAATCTAGACTTGCTTTATGTAGGGATTTAGCACCGCAGAGAGGGCTTGACAGTAGGGAAAATAATGTGGTTCAGGGACAATGAGACAGACTAGTAAGAGGCGACTAACGGGATCGGGTGGTCAGGCTCGCTGACTGGGTTGACACATGTCATCGTATCCAAATTGCGTAGTTCGATGTTCATGTAGTTGATCACTGGATTGTCTGGTCCAGACTCGATTATTTACAGACCGCCGCCATATATCTGAAATATTGCTGAGTACCGTGTTAAACAACAAACAGGCCCAAAGAAACCCTCATAAAGGGCAGTAAACAAACTTCTGAGTACCTAAAGGAACCACCTTATACAATACCAGTATCTTAAATGTATGCATATTAATAATCCTTTTGAATCTTATATTTGAAGGGGCGGTGGGGTAGCCTAGTGATTAAAACGTCCGCTCGTCGTGCCGAAGACCCGGGTTCGATTCCCCACATGGGTACAATGTGTAAAGCCCATTTCTGGTGTCCCCCGCCGTGATGTTGCTGGAATATTGCTAAAGGCGGCGTGCAACTACGCTCACTTATATCTGAGTGCTGTTCTTGGTTTGTCAGTCCCATGCCGCATTTTAGCTAAGCTGTAAATGTCGAGATCACTTCGGGTTTTCATCCACACGCCACACGCCACACGCCACACGCCACACGTCACACGCCACACGCCACACGCCACACGCAAACCGACATACTGTTCAATCCGACGTAAAATTAAACTCACTCAGGTATTTAGTATTTAACTTATATTAAAAAAGCTACTATTAATTTCTTCAATTTGTATAAACGAACAGATTCTATAAGCACGTTTCCATTAAACATTTAGAATTTAACTTAAAATATACTTTAAAATATTTTAAATTCCAAAACTACATTTCATGAATTTAATACAACGTAATTTCGTTTGAACTCAGATTCTTAGACATTTTTAAATTGGGAAATGTCTGGTATTTCTTGAACTGTGAGCATGTTCTGGAAATGTCACACTGAGGTTGCGTTCATATCCCATACCTTGTGTTTCGTCAAGTCTCTGGCTCATAGACCTCGAAACACCTTGTTTCCATTTGTTTATCTTAACTTCAACTTTGAGTAACTCAACTATGTCATTTAAGCCTGGGCGTCCTGATAAGCTTTTAATGATCGTCAGGTCGTGGCTGGTTGGCAAATGTTAAATAGCCGTGATGTAATCACATTTAGTTCTGGACTCATAAATTATCGTTAACATATTACAGTGAAACGTTTGGTGTTGCAAGACAAATATGCATTACCAACTGTGGGTATGTTTACATAGCGATTGAGTTTAGTTTTACGCCGCTTTTAGCAACATTCCAGCAAAATCACGGCGGGGGACACCAGAAATTGGCTTCACACATTGTACCGATGTGAGGAATCGAACCTGGGTGTTCGGCGTGAGGAGCGAACGATGTAACCACTAGACTACCCCACCGCCCCCGAATGATTAGACAAAGGTATACATGGTCATTACTCTATCCACCATGTTAGTTCATTCTGTGCAAAAGTAAGAGATAAAAGATTACATTAAATGGTACGTTAAAGGTCGCACACGTGTTTCAACCTAAAACGTCAATGCCAGAAAATAACCAGTCTCGAGTATCTAACGAGAGAGATTGTATTGGGCGTAAAAGGCGAAAATGTCGGTGGAAATAATACATTTTGTTGTTGTTGGCGTTGTTGTTGTTGTTGTTGTTGTTATTGTTGTTGCTGCTGCTGCTGCTGCTGCTGTTTGTTGAGGCCAAATAATATTCCAGCTATTCCAGCAGCCTGGATCAGAACATCGAACATTTTGTGAGGAGATCACTGAACACTAATGATGACATCTTGTGAAATATAAACCGCATGCGCGGTAAATCAAGAAACATAGGTACGACGAAAATAAGATTTAAGCCTAAGGCTAGAGCTTTCTAGGACCCCGGCACAGCTGAGGTGACCACAACTGTTTCGAGGATATGTATACATGAGGATATAGTCAGGATGTAGAGCTAAACATTTGGGACTTGAGCCTTCGATGCAAACGGACACCGATTTATTCGAGACAGGCGGAGTCACGATGTCAAATCATACCGCCATTCTGAGACCATAGAACCTATGTTAGACCGCAGCCCCGAGGTCAGACCATAGTCCCAATGTTTGGCCATAGAACCGATGTATGAGCATAGTACATATTATGTCAGATCATGGTCGCGATGTTAGACCATAGATCCGTTGTGAGACTATATCTCGAGGGATGAACATAATCCCGATGTCAGACCATTGTGTCAATGTCAGACCATAGTCCCGATGTCAGACAATATTCCCGACGTCAGATCATATTCCCGAGGTCAGACCATATCGCCGATATCAGACCATAGTCCCGATGTTATACCATAGTCCCGTTGTTAGACCATAGTCCCGATGTTAGACCACTGTCCCGAGGTCAGACCCTAGTCCCGATGTTAGACCATAGTCCCCATGTTAGGCCATAGTCCCGAGGTTAGTCCCGATGTTATACCATACCGATGTTAGACCACAGTAGTCCATGTTAGACCACTGTCCCGAGGTCAGACCCTAGTCCCGATGTTAGACCATAGTCCCCATGTTAGGCCATAGTCCCGAGATCAGACCATATTACTATCACCACAGGGCATATCGTACTAACAATGGTGCAATATCGTCACAAAGTTCGAGTAAACCGAGGTGTCACTGTAACGTACAATTGACTTAAGGCGAAATGACACACATGCTAATCAAATAAGGATGCAAGTGGGTTTATAAGGCATTTTTTTTAAATCTGGCAGAGTTAATGTGTATCATTCTCTGAGATTAACAACAGGAATAAGACGGGGAAGAAATACCTCCTTGCTGAACCATATATCGTATTGGCTTAACGTGATCTGCAAATGCCTTGCTATCCGAGCCCCAACCATCAGCATTATTCTCAAGGCGTTCTCTCTTGCCGCCCTGTATGTTAATCCCGTGATGACGACGCTCGTTTGTAAAACGAATTTTGATTGGCTATCAGATGGAACCAATTAGATTTACTAGCTGTCGCGGATTAAAGTCGATAAAGCTGATTTAATGAAGTAAGAATGAAAAGAGAGGACACATTGGAGAGATGGAAAGTTCAATCAGTCGATCGTTGAGACGTGCAAAAACTCGGGAATATAACTCTGTAGCATTTCAATTGGGTTTCAGTGAGAAAAACACATACCTTGCATTGTCGAGTTATCGGAAAGAGTTTACTCCTTGTAAAGGCCCCCTTTGGGTTAAGTGAGATAATTTCAGTGTCCCTGTCCTCACTTCTGGATGTAAAACTGAACCGATTGCTTTTGTCCTACAGCGATCATCAATTGAGGGTCTTTGACAGTCTTGGTAGGTCCGTGTATACCTGTGTTGGTCGAATCTTTTGCTGTGGGTCTCTGTTCTCAAGCATTTGTCAATGTTGGTCTGTATAAGGCTGTGTTGGTCTGCATAGGTATCTGTTGATTTGTGAAGGTTCATGATGGTCTGAGTAGAGCTGTGTTGGACTGTCTGACTGTGTGTCAATGTTGTCCAGAATTGGTCAGTGTTGGTCTGCATAGGTATCTGTTGATTTGTGAAGGTTCATGTTGGTCTGAGCAGAGCTGTGTTGGACTGTCTGACTGTGTGTCAATGTTGTCCAGAATTGGTCAATGTTGGTCTGCATAGGTCTCTGTTGATTTGTGAAGGTTCATGTTGGTCTCAGCAGAGCTGTGTTGGACTGTCTGACTGTGTGTCAATGTTGTCCAGAATTGGTCAATGTTGGTCTGCATAGGTCTCTGTTGATTTGTGAAGGTTCATGTTGGTCTCAGCAGAGCTGTGTTGGACTGTCTGACTGTGTGTCAATGTTGTCCAGAATTGGTCAATGTTGGTCTGCATAGGTCTCTGTTGATTTGTGAAGGTTCATGTTGGTCTCAGCAGAGCTGTGTTGGACTGTCTGACTGTGTGTCAATGTTGTCCAGAATTGGTCAATGTTGGTCTGCATAGGTCTCTGTTGATTTGTGAAGGTTCATGTTGGTCTGAGCAGAGCTGTGTTGGACTGTCTGACTGTGTGTCAATGTTGTCCAGAATTGGTCAATGTTGGTCTGCATAGGTCTCTGTTGATTTGTGAAGGTTCATGTTGGTCTGAGCAGAGCTGTGTTGGACTGTCTGACTGTGTGTCAATGTTGTCCAGAATTGGTCAATGTTGGTCTGGTGTAGGACTGTGTAAGTCTGTGTAAGTCTGTGTTGGCCTGTGTAGGTCGTTTGATCTGTCAGGTTATTGTGGGCCTCTATATCTCTGCATATTTCTGTGTAACTCCCTCTGTGTCTATGTCGGGATGATCGTATTATCTGGTAACGTCCAATTTCATTGGGCTGTGTGAAAATTTCAATATCGCACGTGCAGTCTCTGATTGCGTATAGCCAGGGTTATATCAACCACTGGTTTGCCTGGTTTAGGTTCGAGTACTGAGGTATTGTTGATTGCAACGTATAAAAAACGAACTACGTGACAAATAACTAAATATTGTTTATTGACGCAGTAATTGAGGTCTTGAATTGAGGAATTGATTGAGGAGAAGGGGACGGTATGTATGTGTGTGTGTTTCTTGGGAAGGGGGTAAAATAATAGTAACAGTAATAGTCCGCTTATATGGCGCTCATATCCAGGCAAATAGCCTGCTCACGGCGCTAAGAACATTACTACCCTCGGTCATAGGACACTATTGTACTTTCCGATACTTTTTCAACTCCTGGGGAACATACAGCCGTGC